>NC_085141.1:384995664-385357498 GCF_024139115.2 Armigeres subalbatus | reverse complement strand
TGGAAATCAGACGAAAAATCTTTAATATTTCTTAAAAATAAGTTAAAAAACTTAAAAAGCTGTAATACAATAATCAAATATTAATGATGTCTTTGCTTTAATCGTATATAACTTAAACCTACCTGTAGCCATAATTTCATTAAATGCTTTTCATCTATTTTATCATCATCAATATACATAAAAATGAATTTCTGTCTGTCTGACCTCTATAAACTCTTTGAACTACTGAATCAATCGGCGTGAAAATTTGTATGCAAAGGTTTTGGTGGGTCGGGGAAGGTTCTTAAGATGGTTCGAAACCCCTCTCCTCTTTTAAAAAGGGGGCTCCCATACAAATTAAACACCAATTTCATCACTCGAGAATTCACAAGCAAATGGAGCAAAATCTGGCATGTGGAGGTTTTGGAAGAAAAGATATGTTTCTGTCGTGGTTTTAAATCCCTTCCCTTCTGGAAAGGGGGATTTCCATACAAATGAACCAGAAATGCCTGCATAACTCGAGAACTAATCAGAGATTAAATCAATTTAAGCGAAACGAAGTTCGTCGGGTCTGCTAGTAAATAATAAAAACATTATTGTGAATCTTTCTCTTCACGTCAGGACTCAAGCGTTCTCGTCGTTTTTAGGAATATTTTGTACGTTTGTATAAATGAAATACATATAGATTCAATTACATATTTTTATATCGACTTCAATTCATGTGTGGAAGAAACAACAAACGAAAACGAACAGCAAGGACGATTTTCCGATGCCATCTTCATCGGATCTAATGCTTTAAGTGTTGCTCAACGTGGTCCATTCCACCCTGTTCACAGCCGTTTTATCTGGTGTTTTTTTTCATTGCTGAGTAGTACATGTCAGTTGACCAAGTGCCCATTGTGCTGCCATGGCACCACACAGTCGGAATGATATGATGTTTGGAAAAGAAAAAGAAGAGAACAATAACCCAAAGAAAAATGTGGAAAGGAGTCGGATTTTGAACCCAGATCAAATACTCGCTGTCTTCCGCAGTGAATTTTGTTGAATGATTACAAGACATTGGGAATGATTGTTCTTGATTTGAAAATTTAAGTGAATCTTAGTGCTGTCCAAAAGACGAATTATGATCATTAGGGTGATGGAAAATTTGTTCCTAGACATTTGAATATTTTTTGGCATGCAGAGCAATTCCAGACCAGGTAGAAAAACCAAACTTTTATATATAAATGAATTTACTCTTCAAGATACTATTTCTTCTTCTTCATTAGCATTCATCCTCCAGTTATTAGCTGCAAGGTTTCTAGGCCAAGTTACCATTTTTGAAGTTGTATATCATAATTAACATGATGATCTGCTTGCCCAGGGAAGTAGAAAATCTCAACCCAAAAATTTCCTGGGACCAGGAATCGACAGACCACCATGAGGAAATAAAAGCATAAGAGCATAAAAACTGCATTGGATTCGTTCTCAATTGTATCTTCCAATTCACCATGTTTAAATACATCGTTTAGAGCAATACATTTTGATTCTTCAAATCAAGTAGCACCCTATCCTACATAGTTCTCATACGAAAAGAACAAACTTGCTTACGAATCAACACAGATAACAATGCCCACATTCATTCGCTCGCCACAAAATGACAGTCTACCAAATCAAGGCCCTGTCACAAAGGGAAATTCACGAGGTTTTCCATCCAGCATTGACCACCCCTCCATTGAACTTCCTCATTGTTGGCAAACGAGCACTCCAAAAAACCTCCTCAACTTTTCCCCTCTTCAGCAAAAAAGTCTCCCGGATGCCATAAGCGAACATGATTTTCCGAAAAGCAATCTATTCATGCACATTCGTTATTCATTTCGTGGAACCACTCTCAGCTGGACTGCTGACGAAAGGCGCCTTCCGTCCATATTTGATTGACTGGAATAAAATGCTTGCTTCTGTTCCACTCGTTCGTTTTTTTCTGCAAGGACTATATGTACATGTTTCTGGTGGCCCCACATCAGTGTGCCGTCGTCGCCGTTCTCGTTTATTGGCTCTTCCTTCACGTCATCATTGTCCGGAAACAGTGTCAAATCTCGAACTGCCCCAAAAAAATGGACCTATCCGGGAAAGAGTAACGCAAAGAAGGAGCAAAAAGTATCCAAACAAACAGTCGTAGAAAAGTTTAATTTCCGCTTTAGAAGATATGAATTCGAGATAGGTTCCGTTGTTAGCTTTCCGGAGGAAAATGAGCAAAAAGCTGAAAGTTCGAAGTGCCCTGCGTGCCGTTGACGTCCGTCTATTGAGTAACACAGTCTCACTGTACACCGTACCACCGAATGTCCTTCACGGAGTATAAAAATATCATCAAATGTAATTATTACGTTTGATGAATAATTGAGAAGCATTTGCTTATTAATAGAAAAATAATCAAATGGAGAGATATTTTTGGAAAATTTTAAATAGAAAAATGAGAAAATTGACACTTCATGTTGTTGAACTCTAAACAAGACTTAAACTCAGAGAATATAAAGCGTATCGCGAGAGACTACATACCACGAGTTTTTTGTGTTATTTACCAATAATTATATTGATTCTACATATTTGTTTTAATAATCCAGCTATTTTTAAGCCCAACAGATTCTTCTTCTTATTGACAGTACATCCCCACACTGAGACAGAGCCGCCTCACAGCTTAGTGTTCATTAAGCACTTCCACAGTTATTAACTACGAGGTTTCTATGCAAAGTTACCATTTTTGCATTCGTATATCATAGGCTAACACGATGATACTTTTTAGAAGTCGAGAGTTTCCAAACCGAAAATTGTCTAGACCTCGAGAATCAAACTCAGCCACCCTCAGCATGGTCTTGCTTTGTAGCCGTGCATCTTACCTCACGGCTCCAAGCCCCAAGCACAACAGGTACTTTTGTCGGATTTTTACTTACAATTAAATTATAATTTGTTGGTTTTATGGGTCACAGAGTTTTCCAAGTACTCACCGTCTGAAGTAGGTAGAGGGTGATGACGGTATTGACAGCCGTTTGATCTGCGATTCCTTCTTCTGTTCCGGGACCAGACAAACAAGACCCGTTGTTGGTCTGAATGTGTTCCCAACGATCATCCATTTCAAGCAACTTAAACCATCCATATACCACGTGGAAAGTTTAGGGGTATGGCGAATGTCCACGGTCCATACAAATTTTAGAAATTCATATGAGCAAATGTCCACGCTGGGAGGAAGGAGGGGTATCTAAAACTGATCGAAACTTGTCTACGTGGTATATGGACAGCCCCTAATTTCATGCAGAGAATTTCTTTTAGCCGCACCTCATCTGTTCAATTTGTTGATCATTACATCAACTGTTCATCAATCATCAATCTGTTGATCATTTCTCGGTGTTTCGGTTATGAGTTTTCCTCGGATGCATTTTTATGAGTTGACCATTGAACAATGTCACTATACTGGCTGATATCAAAACATTTCACATGACAGTTGCCAAATGTTTTACGTTGACTTCCGGAAAGTTTCGTCGATGCACATGCATTCTCGTAACAAACGTAGGGGAATTCACGAACAATTTCCAATTTGTTGCAATCTAGCCTTAGCCGGTACGTCTAACACAGGGCAACAAGACATTTTGGCCTTATCAAACCTAAAGTTGACATACTATAAGGGTCTGTGAAGTGATTCATTCCCGTCGTAATGATTTACTTCAGCGCACCATTCTAAAACGTTAAGTTCAGCTTCAACTAGCTGCATCGAACATTATCGGGATCACGAGTAATAATTTTAATTTATTTATGTTAGGTAGTACTGGGATCCGTTCCGGAAACTCACCATAAAAATCAACGTTTTGACCGTGAGAAGGACGTTAACCTTATCGCACTACTCTTGTTACCCATCTGGTTCCGCTCGCACTTGTAATTATATGAAAAGTATCATGTATCTGTACCACACCTGTTGAATATTCATCGTTTAATTAGGGAATGTGATGGTTGCATTCAGGCGCAGGATGCAGTTTTCCAACCACCAACCGGTCAGTCAGTCCGTTATGGGTCAGTTAGTCGTGATTCTGGGACAATGAGTACAGATCGGCGCAGTCCAAAACTCCAGCGAGGACACTTTTGCAGGAATACTGTTCGAACAGTTCCATCCACGGAGTACGTTACTTCCACCGTGAGGGGCAGTCAAGTTGTGAAAGTGGTTGGTGGATTGTGGTGTTCTTACTGTCAGTTTGCAGCTGTGGTTTTCTTATCAACAAAATCTATCAAAAATGGGACGAAACGCCCGTTATTGTGAGCTTCAAGAAGAAAACAACTCCGGTGTGGAAAATCCCATTTCAGCAGTGACAATCTGTCCGCGAACAGAAGTGGACAAGTAGTTAGCTTAACTTTTCCGAAGAGTTCGAAATCATGAAGCATAATGGATTGAAGCTTCAAACCGTATAACCTGGATATAAAATGAATGGGATGAATGATAATGCTCGCTGTAAATAATCTAGCGAAGATCAAGAATATGGACAGAGCAAAGACAAAAAATATGGGAGTATTTTGTTCGATTAAAATCCAGTCGCGAGTTTTTGTGGTTGCTTTGAATAGAATGAGTACATTTATTTTTGTCTTTCTCGTACACCAAGGTGTGACGAAAAGGCTATATAATGACTTCCAAGTCGATTTTGTCATCTTTTGAGCACTTAACTTGATCCGATTTATTAGCAAAAAGTTGCATTCGACGGAGAATCCTATCCCATTGTTTCCTAATGAAAATTGGCCTGATCGCACTATGGGATCAAAAGTAATGGCCAAAATACGATTTATATACAAAAAAAAACAGAAATTCTCACTCAGTTTTTTAGTATATCTGATGTACGAGAAATGCACAAACACCGCTAGGTGGATCCAGGGTTTTTAATGAACACCATAACACAATAACATTCATCACCGTGAGATTCTTTTCAAATTTTTCATTGGCACCAAGCTCAAAGTAAAATGGAGCAATCGTTTTGACTCAAATTCCAAGCAAACTCATATTCCGAACACTCAATAAATGAAGATTTATCTAATATATTTTGTTATTATTGCATGAATAAACAAATTTTCGCTGCAGGCTTATAGATCAAGGACATTAGAATTGTTCAACAATAAAATAACGTTGAAATTTTTCATTTTAGTGCATTTTTTTTGCGGAATTTGAATCAATATGTACGGAATTTGAAACAATTTTTACTATGCGTGTTCGGCATTTGAGACAAAGTTTGGCAGAATAAAATCAAGTTACAATCAATAAAATATGATTAACAAGCCACTTATATAAAAGTTTCATTGTTGCGCTACGCCAGTGGTTCTCAACCTTTTTCTTGAGAGGTACCCCTTCGCACCTTTGCATAAATTGAGGTACCCCCTATTTATTTTTTTGGCTGTTAAATGAATATAAGTCTAACTCATAAGCTATATGAAAAAAAAAAATTCATTATTCCTAGCTCTTGGAGAAAGGCTTCCGAGCCTCTTGGAATACGGCTATCGTGCCGCTGAAAAGGAGGCTTCTAGCCATCTTGGAAGGGCGCCTCTAAGCTCCTTGAATGTTGGCTTCCAGGCCTCTAGAAAGATGAACTCCAAGCGCCTTGAAGAGGTTTCGAGCATCTTAAGAAGCTTCGGCCTCTGAAGAGGCTTCGGGCCTCTTGAAAGGGCTTCGGGCCTCTTGAAAGGCTTCAGGCCTCTTGAAGAGGCTCGGGCCTCTTGAAGGAGGCTTCGGGCCTCTTGAAAGAGGCTTCCGGGCCTCTTGAAAGGAGGCTTCGGGCCTCTTGAAAGGGGCTTCCGGGCCTCTTGAAAGGGCTTCGGGCCTCTGAAAGGAGGCTTCCGGGCCTCTTGAAGGAGGCTTCGGGCCTCTGAAAGGAGGCTGGCTCTTGAAGAGCTTCGGCCTCTTGAAAGAGCTTCGGCCTCTTGAAAGGAGGCTTGGGCCTCTTGAAAGGAGGCTTCGGGCCTCTTGAAAGGAGGCTTCCGGGCCTCTTGAAGGAGGCTTGGGCCTCTTGAAAGGAGGCTGGGCCTCTTGAAGGAGCTTCAGGCCCTCTTGAAGGAGGCTTCGGGCCTCTTGAAAGAGCTTCCAGAGGAGCTTCTCTGAAGGAGGCTCGCTCTTGAAAGGAGGCTTTCGGGCCTCTTGAAAGGGGGCTTCGGGCCTCTTGAAAGGAGGCTTCGGGCCTCTTGAAGGAGGCTGGGCCTCTTGAAGGAGGCTTCGCCTCTTGAAAGGGCTTCCGGCCTCTTGAAAGGAGGCTTCGGGCCTCTTGAAAGGGCTTCGGGCCTCTTGAAAGGAGGCTTCCAGGTCTTTGAAGGAGGCTTCGGGCCTCTTGAAGGCTTCGGCCTCTTGAAAGGAGGCTTCGGGCCTCTTGAAAGGGGGCTTCCGGCCTCTTGAAGGAGGCTTCAGGCCCTCTTGAAGGAGGCTTCGGGCCTCTTGAAAGGAGGCTTCGGGCCTCTTGAAGGGGCTTCCGGGCCTCTTGAAGGAGGCTTCCGGGCCTCTTGAAAGGAGGCTTCGGCCTCTTGAAAGGAGGCTTCGGGCCTCTTGAGGGCTTCGGCCTCTTGAAAGGAGCTTCGGGCCTCTTGAGGAGGCTTCGGCCTCTTGAAGGAGGCTTCGGGCCTCTTGAAAGGGCTTCCGGGCCTCTTGAAGGAGGGCTTCGGGCCTCTGAAAGGGGCTTCGGGCCTCTTGAAAGGAGGCTTCCAGGCCTCGAAAGGAGGCTTCGGGCCTCTTGAAAGGAGGCTTCAGGGCCTCTTGAAAGGAGGCTTCGGGCCTCTTGAAGGAGGCTTCCGGGCCTCTTGAAAGGAGGCTTCCGGGCCTCTTGAAGGAGGCTGGGCTGCGAAGGGCTTCGGGCCTCTTGAAAGGAGGCTTGGGCCTCTTGAAGGAGGCTTCGGGCCTCTTGAAAGGGAGGCTTCGGCCTCTTGAAAGGCCTGGCCTCTTGAAAGAGGCTTCCGGGCCTCTTGAAGGAGGCTTCGGGCCCTCTTGAAGGAGGCTTCGGCCTCTTGAAAGGAGGCTTCCTGGGCCTCTTGAAGGAGGCTTCCGGGCCTCTTGAAAGGAGGCTTCCGGGCCCCTCTTGAAAGGAGGCTGCCGGGCCTCTTGAAAGGGGGGGTTCAGGCCTCTTGAAGGAGCTGCCAGCCTCTTAAAATGGGCTTCGGGCCTTTTGAATGGGCTTCCGGGCCTCTTGAAGAGGAGCTCGGCCTCTTGAAGGCTTCCAGGCCTCTTGAAGGAGGCTTCCAGGCCTCTTGAAAGGGGCTTCGGGCCTCTTGAAAGGAGGCTTCCGGCATCTTGAAGGATGCTCCCTGGCCTCTTGAAGGAGGCTTCCGGGCATCTTGAAGGGAGCTTCCGGCCTCTTGAAAGGAGGCTTCCGGGCCTCTTGAAAGGAGGCTTCCGGGCCCCTTGAAGGAGGCTTCGGGCCTCTTGAAAGGAGGCTTCCGGGGATCTTGAAGGGAGGCTTCTAGGCCTCTTGGAAGGAGGCTTCCGTGCCTTTTGAAAGGAGGCTTCCCGGCCTTTGGAAAGCAGGCTTCTGAACCTCTTGAAAGTAGGTTTCCGGACCTTTTGAAAGAAGGCTTCCAATCCTCTTGAAAGAAATCCTTCGATCCTCTTGAAAGAAGTCCTCCGGGCTGATTAAAAGTAGGCTTTCGAGCAGCGTAGAATGATGGTTCCAATCTTGCAACGAAGCAACTGAGCAACGGGCCTCTTGAAGGGAGGCTTCCGGGCCTCATGAAGGGAGGCTTCTGGGCCTCTTGAAGGGAGGCTTCTGGGCATCATGAAAGGAGGCTTTCGGGCCTCTTGAAAGGAGGCTTCCGAGCCTTTTGAAAGGAGGCTTCTCGGCCTTTTGAAAGGAGGCTTCTGAACCTCTTGAAAGTAGGTTTCCGGACCTTTTGAAAGGAGGCTTCTCGGCCTTTTGAAAGGAGGCTTCTGAAACTCTTGAAAGTAGGTTTCCGGACCTTTTGAAAGGAGGCTTCCAATCTTCTTTAAAGGAGGCTCCCGGGCCTCTTGAAAGGAGGATTCCGGGCCTCTTGAAAGGAGAATTCCGGGCCTCTTGAAAGGAGGCTCCGCCTCTGAGAAGGGCTCCCGGGCCTCTTGAAAGGACGCTCCCGGGCCTCTTGAAGAGGCTCCTGGCCTCTTGAAGGGGCCGCCTCTGAGGCTCCGGGCCTCTTGAAAGGAGACTCCCGGCCACTTGAAGGAGACTCCGGCCCTCTTGAAAGGAGGCTCCGGGCCTCTTGAAAGACATTCCGAACCTCTTAAAAGGGCTTCCGAGACTTTTGAAAAGAGGTTTCCGGGCTAAAGGGGCTTCGGCATCTTGAAAGGAGACCTCTGAACCTCTTGAAAGTAGGTTTCCGGACCTTTTGAAAGGAGGCTTCCAAGCCTCTTGAAAGAAATCCTCCGATCCTCTTGAAAGAAGTCCTCCGGCTTTCGAGCAGCGTAGAAGGATGGTTCCAATCCTCTTGCAACGAAGCAACCGAGCTTTTCGGAAAAAGCCTTCATTTCTCTCAAATGGAGGCTTTCGAATTTGTAGACTCTAAATTTAAGTTCAGAAACATATTCTTGAACATGATATTCACCATTTTGTTTCGAACAGGTGGATTGCATAGAAGATTTTAAAAAAATGTTAATTCGTCGTTCTGTTCTTTACATATATAAGAACTAAACCAATAAGTTTTGATTAAAATTGCATAAAATCCGACCCGTATTGCTGGGTAGACACCTTTGTGTGGTGTGTTACGGTGTAAGATCTACCACGGTCACATTGTCAGCTACAGGCAAATCCTGACCCAACGAATACCTTCCCCAATATCCAACTCCGTGGTACTTATGAGGGTGTCGCTGAGTTGGGGGCCTCTCGTTAAGTAAGTACTACATCAACACTCCCTTTCCCTCCCAAGCAATCTGAATAAGGATTTCAAAAGTAAAACATGAGTATTACTAGTGTCCAATCTACGAAGTACACCGTAACTATGCTATGCTATGCTATAAAATCCGCCATTATGCATTTTTGTCCGAGGTACCCACTGGGCCCGGAGAAGGTACCCCCCGAGGTACATGTACCCCAGGTTGAGAACCGCTACGCTACGCGATAGAAACAATTGATCTTTTATAATATTTAAATTGATGTGCTATAAAGACCTCCGAAGTAAAAAATGTGCTTAATTGTTCAGTAGCAATGAATATAAAATATAGCGAATTCTCCCTTACTCGATATTAAAGGGACAATCGAGTTAGGGAGGTATCGAGATAGAAAATACATTTACATTTTCTTCCAAAATATCAAGCACTTTTCTTAACATGTAGAAATATGGTTTAGGATCATTTGACAGAATGCCATTTGGCCGAATAGTTTAAATTGATTTCCTTATTAAGTGAAGTGAGGAGTGAGATGTTCAAAATGAGTAGTGAAAAGTGAAAAATGAAATATTCGGAATCAGCACTTCTTACTTTTTACCTTTCACTCCTCACTTTTCACTTCCCACTTCGCAGCTCTTTATTCACTTGGTCCTTTTACTTCTCAGATCTCAATTCACTTTTCTCAATTTTTACTTCTAACTCCTCATTTCTCACTTTGTACTTTTCATTTCTTACCATTCACTTCGCACTTCTCGCTTCTCACATCTCCCTTCCCACTTTTCCCTCTCTCTTCACATCTCACTTTGAATTTGCCACTTCTCACTTCTTTCTTTCGCTTTCCTCTCACTTCTTATTTTTCACTCCCCACTTCGCACTTCACAGTTCTCACTTCTAACTTTTTAATTTCCACTTTTCACTTATCACTTTTCACTTATCACTAATCACTTTTCGCTATACTTTTCCTATTTCCTATTATGAGATGTGCGAAATGTCTCATTCCTCACTTCTTGCTGGACACTTCATGTAATTCCTACTACTCATTTCTCAAAGTATAAGTTTTTTAACTTATCAGACAACGGATCCGACCAAATGGCCCGTCATCGTATATATTGTGCATGTGAACTGATTTTGACAACATCGTGTTATTGAAGTAAAGATTTTGTGGGAAATAACTTCGACTTAGAGAACATTTAGATCGAAATACGATTTAAATGATTTGTTTGAGAAACTGCATATATCCAGTTGTTTTTGACAAAACTGACCACCCTGAGAAACTTCTAGTGCAAAAACTGTAATCAGTACCTAATTAATTGCTTTTCAAAGTGCATGCACATAAGTAGTTTCTCAAACTTTCGTTTGTTCATACATTCCTGAATCTAAATTTTTTCGTGTTTTTTGCCAGAGTACGTATTTTTGGACAAGGATTCAGAATATATAAAATCTCATTTATATAATGTAACATATGCAGTTTCTCCAAAGTTTAATTCTAATACTCTTATGTTTCAGAGAAAGAGAGCCTTGCATTCCTTAACCTTACATTGATAAATATCACCCGATCAATCAATAATGTATTACTTTTTCCTATTTGCAGAACAGATGAGATGTTAGCCCTAATGCAACTCTGTGATAGGACGTTCGTATCGTTACATGAGTATATTATCCTTATCACCCAATAAAACAACCTACAAAACTTCTGATTTAATCAAATCTACTCCAGTTCCTTTGATGCGGAGAATTCTCTTGTGTTTTCGAGGAGTGATGTACGATTTTAATCATCTTTTTAGCACAATGCTTACCGAAGAAGAATTTACACCTTCAACGGACTTGCAGAGAAGATTTGCTCAAGGTCAAAGTGAATTCTAGTTTCTTTGAAAGCATCGTGTTTGGACGCTGGACAGTTACTCCAATAAAGCTAATCTTACTTCCTTCCCTTACCGCACAATTGGAGGAGCTCTTGCTGGGCTCTCAGTAATGCTCATATCGCTAGATAAAATCTTGAATACAGCTGCAGTGGACCCGTTCAAGGATCAAAGTTCTTCTTCATTCGCCGGACGACTACCCCCAACCGGTTCATTCACATACCGATTGATCAAGAAGTGATGATAGCCGTCAAACCACAGATTATTCAAAATTCACGCAAGCTGGAATATTACTCACCGAAAAGGAGACGATGTTTTCTGAGCCGCGACAGGAGTCTCGCGCTTTTCGCTCTTCTCAAGATAATTGCAATCTGAATGCCTGACAAACTACACCTTGCAACGGTGTGAATGATTCAGTTCTCGATGATTCGCAGCGAGGACATGCCCGTATGCGAAACCAAACAAATGTTTTGCATGCAGGATGCTGAGACCGAACTGTTGGAAATGGGAGTGGTCGATGACGAGAGTGTTTCCAATTTCCACACTAAATGTGATTGCATGCCAGCTTGTACTTCGTGGACTATGATGTAGAAATAACGCAGAATGAGTTCGAGGTGTTGAGTGGGAGTTGCCTACGGACAATCGAGGAAGGATCTGGACGGGTATGTTTCTTTTAACAGTTTTAGTTAGTCTGATATAAAATAAATATCTTATTTTGTAGTTTGTTCGCGGCGCATCTTAAATCTACACAAAAACGCCCAAATAACAAAACAGAAGCGAAGCGAACTATACGGAATAACAGACTTCTTGGCGAACTGGGTGGATTGATTGGGACTGTGTCTGAGGTCAGCCTGCTGAGTTTGGTGGAGCTCTACTATTGTTCTGTACGTCCGCTAATGTTGTGGAGAGTGGAGACAGGTACCATCAAGAATTGCAAACGATAGTCTCCTGGAGTGAAATTTCTGCGACAGAAATAAGGAGACGAGATATTGAGTTTCAGGAGGTGTACTGAATTTTTATAGATTGGTTCTTTCTCTAAAGGTGTATATGTCTAATTCTACCGGGCATGCCCCGGAATTGCGCCTTTAGGTGAGCGGAGTTGTCCTACACTTTTGACAAAAAAAAATCTGCTCTTTGATTTTTATCATTTAACCTATTGCATAAAATTAATAAAGTGAAACTAATACAGGTATACCTCGATTATATAGACTTTTTCGATTCAGAAAGTCCATACGTCAATTTTCCATAATCGAAGCAAAATTTCTGACAAATATTTTTTGGGCAGTTTCGAACCGAACTCCATACAGTCTGGTAGGGATTCCAAACAGCAGATGCAAACTCTAGTACTGAGCATGCTAGAGAGCAATACAGTGCTTTAAAACACAACGGATCTTGGAACGCATCGAGGTATACCTGTAATGTTTTTTTTTGCTGTCTTAAAGTAAGATTGTAGAACAGTAGGTTTTATATGTGCTTTTTAAGACACAATTCTACAAATGTGCTTCAGCACCATAAAATTGATTATGTTACTTGGGTGACATATGGAAGAGAAATAAAAAAATATTGTTCGCTTCATTGTCTACGGCTCCGAATTTATTTGTTTAGCAACTGCCAACAGGTGAAAAAACGCACCCCAATGATGTACTCATTGGCGTAACTAGGATTTAATTGGCTCCCCTAGAAGTTTTTGCTACTTTGCATATGTATTGCACATATATGATTTCTCTTTGAAACTATTTTATCTAGTTTTATAATTTCGAACAACTGTTACAACTCACGATAATAATACACGAAGGATTTTACGCTTCTTTGATTCTCAGCGCCAGATGTCATTGCTTAAGGAAGTTGGAGTAGGAACAATGAATGCATACTTATTCAATGTCGATATAATAAGTAGTAAGAGTACCAAACTAAAAGAACAAACACAACTTCTGATATTTTGAGAGGGAAAAGTAAATTCAAGTAAAATACTCAACTGCTTATATGGTCTTAATATTAGGACAATATTAAATTTTAGAAACATTATTTAAGATTCACAGAGACCCAGAGTGTTTAGGTTGCCGAAAAATTCTATCAAATCCTAAGTTGACAATGGATTTTCTCAGCAAGTGATCAGTCCTTTAAAATTTTTAAGCTTTTCCATCTAAGTGTCGTTAGTAATATTTACTAAACCGGGCGTACAATCTCTTGCTTTCTAAAAGGAAAATAGGGTTTTCGAAAAGTTTATCAAAAAAAAATACTCTCGGAAATATGATAGCCAAATAAAACCTATTGTATGATTGTATACGCGGGCAGCAGGGACTATGTCCAAGGGCTTGACGATCCCTCCCCAGGCCATCTGCGAGTTGTGCTTGCCTAGATGTGTGGGTTTGACAGTGGCCCTGTTAACCTCTATAAAAAGCTGCATGTATCCGCAAGTAGGCTCCACAAAGCGACCGTGTGCCGCTCAAAGCGCTCTAAGCCCAAGTCCTGGTGTTAGGTGGACGCTAAACAGCCCTGACACGATGGCCTCCGACGAGACAGGAGGTTTGCGCAGGCCCAAGCCGCCTAGAAAACCAATCATTACGAACAATATAAGAGATAATGCGACTCGATATAATCGGCAAAGACCAGGCGACGAATACAGGATCACGATTGGAAGCTTGGAACATGGAATTAGTCGCTAGTTTCGCAGGTTGCGACAGGATGATCTACGATGAATTACATCCCCGCAACTCGACGGCTGCGCTGCAGGAGATTTGCTGGACAGGACAGAAAGTGTGGAAAGCGGGCATCGAGCGGCTACCTTCTACCAAAGCTGTGGCACCACCAACGAGCTGGGAACCGGCTTCAAGTGCTGGATAAGATGCGCCAACGCGTGATTGGGTGGCAGCCAATCAACGCAAGGATGTGCAAGCTGAGGATTAAAGGCCGTTTCTTCAACTATAGCATCATCAACGTGCACTGCCAACACGAAGGAGACCGACGACGAGAAAGAAGCGTTCTGCCAGCTGGAGCAGACATACGATGGATGCCCACTGCGGACATTAAAATCGTCATCGGTGACATGAACGCACAGGTAGGAAGGAGGAAATGTATGACCGGTCATCGGACCGGATAGTCTGCACACCGTATCGAGATGACAACGGCCAACGATGCATAAACTTCAGCCTCGCGGAATGGTAGTCCGAAGCACCTTCTTTCCCGCAAAAATATCCACAAGGCCACGAGATCCACCTAACCAAGAAACGGAAAACCAAATCGACCACGTTCTAATCGACGTAAATTCTTCTCCGACATCACGAACGTCCGCACTTACCGCAGTGCGAATATGAATCCGACCACTACCTCGTTGCAGTATCCTGCGCTCAAAACTCTCGACGGTGTACAACACGCGTCGAAGTCGACCGCCGGCAACATTGGCGGCTACAAGACGGAGAACTGCCTAGAATACGCGCAGCAGCTGGAAGCGGCACTTCCAACGGAAGAGCAGCTAGGCGCAGCGTCTCTTGAAGATGGCTGGAGAGATATTCGATCCGCCATTGGTAGCACCCAACCGCTGCACTTGGCACAGTGCCCCGGTTCAGAGAAACGCTGGTATGACAGCGAATGCGGCAGTTAGTGGAAGAATGCAGCATGGGCGAGATTGCTGCAACACCGCGAGGGCGGGAGGCACGATATAAACAGGCGCGGAACAGACAAAACTCGATTTTCCGGAGAAAAAGCGCCAGCAGGAAGATCGAGCCCTGGGGTTGACCAACTACCAGGAGAGCTATTTAAACACGGTGGTGAGGCATGGCTAGAGCGCTGCACTGGGTCATTACCAAGATTTGGGAGGAGAAGTTTTGCCGCAGGAGTGGATGGAAGGTGTCGTGTGTCCCATCTCAAAAAGCGATAAGCTGGATTGTAGCAACTACCGCGCAATCACTTGCTGAACGCCGCCTACAAGGTACTCTCCCAAATTTTATGCCGTCGACTAGCACCAACTGCAAGGGTTCGTGGGGCAGTACCAGGCGGGTTTTATGGGCGAACGCTCCACCACGGACCAGGTGTTTGTCATTCGCCAGGTACTGCAGAAATGCCCGAATACAACGTGCCCACATCATCTATTCTTCGACTTCAAAGCCGCATATGATCAATCGATCGGACCAGCTATGGCGGCTAATGCACGAACACGGTTTTCCGGATAACGACACGGTTGATCAAAGCGACGATGGATCGGTGATGTGCGTAGTTCGAGTTTCGAGGGCATTCTCGGGTCCTTCGAAACCCGCAGAGAGGGTTGGCAAGGTGATGGTCTTTCGTGTTTGCTATTCAACATCGCTTTGGAAGGTGTAATACGAAGCGAGGGATTAACTACGAGGTGGTACAATTTTCAATAAGTCCGTCCAGCTATTTGGTTTCGCCGACGACATAGATATTATGGCACGTAACTTTGAGAGATGGAGGAAGCCTACATCAGACTGAAGAGGAAGCTAAGCGGATCGACTAGTCATCAACACGTCGAAGACAAGTACATGATAGGAAGAGGTTCAGAGAAGACGATATGAGCCCCCACCGCGAGTTTGCATCGGTGGTGACAGAAATCGAGTGGTAGAAGAATTTGTGTACTTGGGCTCACTGGTGACTACCGACACCAGCAGAGAAATGGAGACGCATAGTGGCTGGAAATCGTACGTACTGGACTCCGCAAGACGCTCCGATCGAATAGAGTTCGCCGCCGTACCAAACTGACAATCTACAAAACGCTCATTAGACTACTACATCCTATATGGACTACGTGGACCTGGACGATGCTCGTGGAGGACCAACGCACTTGGAATTTCAAAAGGAAAGTGCTGTGTACCATCTATGGGGTGCAGATGGCGGACGGTACGTGGAGGGCGAATGAACCACGAATTGCATCAGCTGTTGGGAGAACCATCCGAAAATCGGACGACTGCGTGGATGGCGACGTGTAGCCATGGACCGAGCTGAATGGAGAAGACTCTTATATATCGCACAGGACACTTCGGCCTTAGTCTGAATAAATAATAATAATAATAGTGGTCACCCTGCATATGTAAAAATACATGGGAAAAAATCCGCAACCAGCAATTTTGAAGTTTACTAAATGTCAGTAATTTAATTTGATTTAATAAAAATCAGCATTTTTTCCGATCTACTGATTGCTCAGCATATCCCATAAACTGCCATTCTTGAAAAAGCACCCATTTTGAGTTTAGCTTTCAAAGGTTTAATAATTTGGTGGGGTTTCGGTCACCGTAAAACTTTATATTTTCTGGTTTGTTGATTTTTATCGGTGATGTTTAATAATTGTTGTTACCTCCTATTCCGTATATTTCAACATTAATTCTGAGCGCATCGCAAATTTTAAAATTTGTGAAGAACATTGCATATATTTTAATTAGTGAAGCATATTATCATCAATCAAATTAGAACTCAATTTTAAATATTTGACAGGCAATTAAACAAATTGAAGAGGGCGTCGCATCATGCTATTCGGGTCATGTCAGAAAAAAGTCATTCAAAGTTAGACACAATTGGATGAATATTAATTCAATATTGTTTATTTCCTTATTATTTTCCGGCAAATAAACAATCATAAAACTCATTCCTTTTTCCGAAAAAAATAGTGGTTGACCAAATTTTATCGTAAAAGATGTTTCCCTGGAGTTAACTTTAAATGAAGTAAAGAAATCATTGAGAGAATAAACATGTTTGCGTTTGCCAATATATTGGCATCCATCTTCTCTAACGCCTTTTCAGAGATGAGCCAAAGATATTATAGAGATATTGCAGCTATAGGCTGGCTCAATAGGCTCATTAATTAAATTAATAATAATTATAAACTTCATGTTCTCCATTGCTTGTTACCTGTCTCCAATTTAATCCTCAATTTATTTTCAGTTCTTGAGACTTATTTTACCTTGACCAGTTATGTATTATTAATTTGATAATTTCTACTATTGCAACACATCCTGATCTTACTATGGCATCATACTCCAGTCCTTCATTTACCCTCTTGCTGGTTTACGATCAAACACTGTTCATCAATCTACAGCACTTTTCCTGTACAGCGTTACCATGTGTGAGATGTGTGCCTGGAATTGAGCATAATTAGATATACTCGACTAATTCGACGGGGAAGGGTCGTTTGACCGAAACTCATTCGGCCGAATGTTACTAGGCCGAAAGCCATTTAGCCGAATGCTACTAGGCCGAAAGTTCTTTGGCCGAAAGGGCCATTTGGCCGAAAGGATCATTTGGCCGAAAGGGGCGTTTGGCCGAATAGGTCATTTGAAAAGTGAGAAATTAGGAGTATGAAGAGAGACTTCTCAGTTCTCACTTCTTATTCTTAATTTTTCTCTTTTCACTGTAAAAAATGAGAAGTGCGAAATGAGTAGTGAGACGTCTACCGACTTCGCACTATTTTCTTTCACAATGAGAAGTGAGAATGAGAAGAAGTGAGACGCCTCACTTCCCTCCTCATTTCTTATTTCTTGCTGTGAAAGTGAGTAGTGCAGAAGTGGGTAGTGAGACGTCCAATACTCACTTTTTTACGAAGAAATAATGAGGAGTAAGATCGACGTCTCACTTCTCTGAAAAGGAGTAGTGCGAAGTGGGTATTGAGACTTTTTACTACTCATTTCGCGCTTCATCTTTACAGTGAGAAGAGAAAATGAAGAATGAAGTAGACGTCTCTCTTATCATTCCTCATTTCTCACTTCTTTCAGTGAAAAGTAAGTAGTGAGACGTCTCACTCCCACTTCGCATTACTCACTTTCACTGCAAGAAATTAAAAGAAGGAGTGAGAAATGAGACGTCTCACGTGAATTTCTCACGATTCAATGTTCCTTTATAACTTCTCTTGCAAGCATCAAATCGTTTCGCAATAAGGACGATCTGATCACTTGCAAGATTTCCTATTTTGCCGATGTACTCATATCTTTTAAAAGCTTAAAGAGCAACGTTGCGAAACGGGTTCCACAAAAAATACTGTTTTCATAGCATTTTTTATACGAACTTCAAACTGCTCGTGCTCAGTCAAATTGCTTCCAAATAAGCTAAACTTTTAGGAGGATTATTGAAACGTCAATCGTTTCAGCATAGAGGGCGAAAATGTCAAAATGTGAATCACTCTAATGCACAGCACATGTTTCGAAATGGACAAATTAATATATCATTTGCAAAAAAAAAATCTAAATGTCTTGGAGGGACTCGAACCCTCAACCCCCTCCCATTTTTATCGGCGTGATAACCCTTACACAACAAGATCACTTAAGGTCACGTTTGCGGAAAAGTCATCAGAATCCGAGTACCAACCTCTACCGCGGTTAGCTCTTTTTTGCAAATTGAATATCTTTTGGATCTTGATTTGTCAATCTTCACATGTGCTTTACTGTTGTATATCCACAGTCAAGCGAGCCCACCTTTTTATTATCGAAGACATCACCTCTATGCCCCAATAACGGGCTGGGCGCATTTATACCGGAGACAGAATAATTTTCCTTTAACTTTTCAAAAGGACCTAAGTAACCTAAATTTTTTCATGAATTAATTTGAGTACTGCAATCAACAGAACAACATGAAAGCTAGAAAAAAATGTTACTTAGGTCCTTTTGAAAATATCTGAAACAAAATTGAAGCGAATAAAAATCCCGACTCTTGGAGTTTTGATTGGTAGGCCCCAAACATACTACACTCTCAGCACGATTGTCCATTTCCAGAACATGTGGCATTAGGCATAAAAAAAAATAGTCAAAATTTACATCAAGAGAATTTGAGACATTGCACGTGTCTGCTATTCAACATCGCTTTGGAAGATAATACGAAGGGCAGGGATTGACACAGGTGGTGATTTTTACGAAGTCCGTCCAGTTATTTAGTTTCGCTGACGATATGATGTTATGGCACGTAACGGGATGGAGAAGCCTACATCGACTGAATAGTGAAGCTAATCGGATTGGATTAGTCATCAACACTCGAAGACAAAATACCCGACAGTACGCATGCTCCACATAGATCACACAACTTATATTTGACCAGATTAGTCACAACGCATCATGGCAGGGAATCGTACGTATTTTGGACTCCACAAAACGCTCCGATCGAATAGAGTTCGCCTCCACCAAACTGACTATCTACAAAACGCTTATTAGACCGGTAGTTCTCTACGGAAACGAGACCTGGACGATGCTCGTGGAGGATCAACGCACACTGGAGTTTCGAAAGTGCCGTACCATCTATGGTGGGGTGCAGATGGCGGACGGTACGTGGAGGCGAATGAACCACGAGTTGTGTCAGAACCATCCATCGTTCACACCGCGAAAATCGGAAGACTGCGGTGGGCCGGGCACGTAGGCAGAATGTCGGTGAAAATGGTTCTCGACAACGATGACCGACAGGAGCAAGAAGGCGAGGTGAACAGCGAGCAAGGTGGATCGATCAGGTGAGAGGTTACGGCGAGCTCAATCGCAGACTGCGAGGTTGGCGACGATGCTGACATGGACCAAGCTGAATGGAGAAGTCTTTTATGCACTGCGAGTCTTAGCCTGATAATAAATAAGTAAAACTGTCAAAGCTCAGCACATCCTGACAGGCTCCACACTCATATTGGCCTGCGGAGGGATCGTCAAGATCTTAGACATAGTCCTATTGCCCGAATGGATTTCAATGAATGTGAATCATTTGAAAAGTGTTCAAAGATCAATGAGCTAAATGAGAAACAAATAATTTAGGATTTTTAATAACTTGTATTCTTTTGCAACCTCAGCCCCCCTGCCTCATTGAGTTGCGTAAAGTGGATCACTTTTGCGTGCATACTGCATAGTTGGTCTGACTGTATAAAAAATCTAAATTCAGATCCGTTATATTCCATTGCAAGAGTGTATGATCAATTAATTATTAGGTTATATTACTAATTTTCGAAAATCTCTAAAAACAACATAAAAGTATTTTTATCTTTGGTAGCATTCTTTATTACTTTTTATCTGAGTGCAAATTAATAACGTTTATTTTTGTTCAAGGGTTGATTACAGATTTTTTAAGTGTTGCTATTGTGACTATTTTGAGGTAACCTTGCTCAATATTACAAAACAACTTAGTAGTTTTTTCGAGTCAGCTGAGGACTATCAATTTGGAGACGTAACTCTAAATCACAAAAACTGTAGATGTTACAAATAAACGATGGTGGGATGGTGGGAGAGGTTCGAAAGCTTGACCGAGTGTGATTATATCAAGACAAAATTTTCAAAGGTTGCCTGCTTTTGTAAACAAAAAGTGAAGGTTTCCGCTACCTGTTGATGGTGTTGGTGGTTTGTCAAATCGTCGTTTGAATCTTTGTGTTGTTTTGCAAATTTTGTCTGGATATAAAATCACTAATCACGTTTTGATTTAGTAAGTTCCCATGAGCTGTGGTGCTAATGCTTTAGTACTTCCTTCTCCATCTGCATAAATTGGCAAATCACATTATCATACTCGGCAATTTGAACAAGTAGACTCTCAAATTCGACGAAGCTAGCTAACATTATTTTACTGTAGTGCTTACATTATGCAATCAGTAGCTATTTGATAGCGGGCAACTACCAGTCCATTTTGGCTGCAAAACTCTACAAAGTTCTCAGTTTCCAACGACACAAATGACTGCCTGTTCCAATTTGCCCATTCAGCATATCTAAACAGTCTATACTCATAACAAGCTCAAACAAGAAATCAAGTGGGTCACATGCTCACCAGAATCATCAAAGAATTGCCATGCAATTATCGTTATCAATATCAGAACGAATGCCGTTTGAAATATGGATCGTTTGTTGCTTGAAGAGGACGAAAAAAATAAACCATTATTAACGATTGCTCACGCTACTGCCTATTTAGGCGTGTTTGAATATTTCTGGTGCAAAAAGACCATTAGTTCAAGAAATTATCATAAAATACGAGGAATCGGTGATAACGTTCACCAGAGGGAATACAACGAAAAGACCTCATTTTACTACTGTGATCCGCAGTAAACCCTTTGTAGTTTTATCAAGAACAAAACAAAGAAGTATAACTAGCTCGCCCAAGTCATATCATATGATGATGATTTCGTTATTACGCACTTTAAACTAAAAATGTATAGAATCTTTTTTACAAATAAATCAAATTGACTATCCATCTATAACTGCCATCGATTGTCATTAATCTTAAATAAAGAAAAAAAAATTGTTGATTTATTCAAATATCAGATTTATTGTTTTGAGAGCTATAGTCAATACATAGTATACCAGATACCAGGTGGAGAAGTACAAAACGGTCAGTAATCGATTTAATGCAACAGTGAAACCCTTGATCAAAATGAAAATATTTCCAAAATTGAAGAATTGAAAACATGAAACTACACACTTGCTATAATAAAACAAAATGTTTAAAAACAAACTGTTAAAGATGAATGGATAAAATTCCATTAAATCGATCGCTAGAATTAAATTTGCAGTTGAGTCGGACTAACGAAAACTCTTTTAGATGCTACCCTAATAACAATAGTGAAGTTACAAAATATACAAAACACTGGTCAAGTTTTTATTCCGGCCGGCATGGAAACAACGACGAATAGGACGACCAGGTCAGTCGCACACCTCAAATCACGATCCGAAGCAATTTTATTGAAACATCACGTTCGACATTTGAATAATGTGCGGTAATATTCAACGCCAGTCAACATCTAACAGGCATATATATAGGGACAAAAATTGGGAGGAGCAGTACGCGTTGATGGGGTTTGGGGTCGTTCGAATGACTTTATCTGTTATTATTATTATTAGACATATGTGAATTTTGCGGATTGACTTCGTCTGTTACTGAATTGAAGATGTACATTTTGTTTGCATCAAGCATCAGTAGTTCTGCTACTGGATCACGAATATTTCGAATACGATGATAATCTATCTCTTTGCTGGATTGCATCCACTTTATAAAAGAGATTTCAATATCACAACAGTATCATTTAGCATTTGTTTCTCAATACTCTTATGACCATAAGGTCCCGAATTTTGTTTCGAACCGGGCAAAACTAGAACCCAACCGTTGAGCATATAAAGTCTAATAGAATATACATGTTTTTGAACAATTTCTTGAAACATTTCAAACAATCAGCCCAGTTGTATGCTAGAGGTGATGCAATATCCGAACGGTCATAAACATTATTCAAAATGATTTATTAGACAGTCTCAGGTATCGGACGTCTGGAATTATTTCCCATCGATGTCATTCACCTCGCTCAAAACGACAGGGCGTGTCGCATCGATGTCATGTAACCCATTCGCGTATCAAGTTTAGGTTAGTGTGTTTTCAACTAAGAACAGATGTTAGTAGAAAAAGAACAAATCCATATAACATTTTTCATTCATATTGTTCTTACCTTCATCTTATTTTTTTCATGCCATAAATTTTATGCATAACTTGCAATCATTGTCAATATACATTGAATTGATGGCACTTTATCTGCTTTCCATAAAAAGCGAAAGAATGAGAAGTGTCCCATCATCCATTCCTCTTTTTGAAAATTAGTTTCAAACATAGCCGTATATCCTTTCAGAACATTTAAAATAGATTCGTAAACGACAAAGGCAAACGTGTCTGCATCGAACCATTCAGACCAATGAATCATAACTACAAATCAATGCATGGCGAGCTTATCCCCCGATTACAATAACTCAAACGCATAAATCTACTTGCACTCGGTTCAGCTCAGAAAGCGGAAATAAATATTGAATTATTTTTGTCACTTTTAATAACGGCAATCAATCAACATTAATGTTATGTGTCAAAGAATGATATTTTAAGAGTGGGTTGAAACAAAGAGGAGAATTGAATCGGCATATCAATCGGTACACGAGGTTAGAAAAATGATGGCGTTATGTGCGCATTATAAACTGTCATTAATAGGGAAAAGTGTATTATTTTTAGTCTCACAGAAATCCCAGAACAACAGCCTCACAATTGTAATGAAAATTAGATTAATATACATATAAAGTCTTTTCGAGGAGGATTAGGTATATAAAACGTTGAATGTTTATGTGAATATTTTAGCACTCTTCTTCTTCATTGGCATTACATCCACCACTGGGATATTGCCGTCTAGGAGCGTTGTGTTCTAAGCTCTTCCTGATTATGATGCAGGGTTTCTAAGCTTAGCATGTTCGTATTCGTATCCTCGGCTACACGATGATACTTTTATGCCCGACAATTTCCTAGACTGGACCGGGAATCTAACCCAACCACCCTCAGCATGGTCTTGCTTTGTAGCCACGCATCTTACCGCATGGCTAAGGTGGACCCCTTAGCACTCGGATGTTAGAATTTAGATTTGCTGAGGTGTTAAGATTTCAATATCATTAATATAATGTAAGCACAAACAATCTGCCGCAAAAACTATATTTCGAAGCATTTCATTTCAAATTTACTCAACCAATTGAACTTATGGTTGCATATCAATGTTCTCCGAAAGGTGTTCAACATCTCTAGTGAACCATAAGAATCATATGCCATAATTACGTCCATATTACATTCACTAACATTTATCTATCGAAACTCGGAATTTGGTACTTTGGACCTAAAAGCAATAAAATAGACCCCATTTCGCGGTCCTGGCCTCTTACGCAACTGCTATCCCTACCTCCTCGTGGCACTGTCCGGGATTGAGCAACCTTAGGGAGATCAGGAGAACCAACCCGCAGTGGGAACTATGGACGTATGCTGACAGGGAAGGGGATTTCCTCTGAGGTGCAAATCTGATCGACGTCTTTCCCCATGTTAGGGGCGGCTGATTATCGTCTGAGTGCCAGCGAGGGACTCTAAACTAAAATGTGCACATCATGCTGCATCTTGTCAGCATCGAGAACGGCAACCTTCACGCGATGGTGGCAACCCGTAACACGCCGACCTTCTGCAGCTCACGAACCAGGGCCCAACACGTGGTTCATTCAAAGTTTCACGTTCCAATATCCGACCTTTCATCGTTGTCCTTTTTCGTTTTGCCGGGTCTGTTGCCGTTAGAGATCAATCCGTTTGCTCTACTTTTGCCTTTCTTAGTAACTTTGGTAGGAATCTTCGGTAGGCTACCTTACCAGGGTTGCGCTACCGGCAGCAATCCAGGAAATACGGTGGCCCAGAACTGGAGAACGTGAATTCCGGGCAGTGGATCTGTAAATACTTCATTCCAAGTACCACAGCTACTATAGCTACGGTGACAGAGCAGCAAGGGAGTTGGCTTCATGGTGATCGGAGGCAGATGAGCGTGTTTTCCGATGGAAAGCCGATAAGCGACCGCATTTGCGTGTTGAGAATGAAGGGCAATTCTTCAACTATTGCCTGACCGGCATCTAGTGCCAACGAACGATAAGCGGTGACTTGAAGGATTAGTTCTATGAGAGCCTTGGCAAGGCCAACGGAAGTGCCAACACGATGTAAAGATGTGTCATCGGGATGCAAATGCGCAGATCAGAGGAAGTTTCTTTCGCCCCTGTCATAGTACGGATAGCCTTCATTCCGCTACCAACGATAATGGTCTGCGACTTGTAACCTTTGCTGCTACTAGAGGGATGGCAATCAGGAGTACCTATTTCGCACGTAAGAATATCCGCAAACACACCTGGCAACATCCAAGTTGAGACACTTGATAGACGCAGATAGACCACGTGCTGGTCGACGGACGACATTTCTCGGATGTTATAGATGTAAGGTTATTCAGAGGTCCGAACATCAACTCGGATCACTACCTTGTAGTTGCAAAAATTCGAAAGTTTTTTGCAGCAGTTATGTTCGGTGCTGCCTCGACGTTAAATAATTTTCGCAGATTTTGGCATGAACCATCTTTATTTTTTCTGCTGGAAATAATCGAGCTTCACTTGGAACTGGAAGGTAGGTCATAATTTTATACTTATTAGCAAGTAAATGTACACTAGGGCAGTTCAAATATTAAAAATGTTCGAAAATTCCAACTCCCATATGTCTATTAGCATCATTTTTGATAATATACGAGTCCTGGCCAAATTTCAGGCAATTCAGCGGTGGCCATTGGGGCTAGCGCAGAATCAATTTGTTTATATGGAAATTTGTAGGAAAAACTAAAAATATTCAGTCCCACATCTGTCAAATCGTGATGAATTCAAATAAACATCGAACCTCTCTTTTGGGAATCTATATAAATGAGACCTCCGGATAACACATTAGATTGAGTGGATTGAACGGTTCTATGACAGGGTGAATATGGAGATAAATGGCTAAAATGGTGTAATTAGCCTCAACGTAGCAGTGGAAACACAAATCCAAAATTAATGAGTTACCCCTGGTTAGCTCAAATAGACTCAAAAATGGAGGTTGGGATGTTTATTTGAATTCATCTGCGATTTAAAGTTTAAGAGGATTTGAATAAATTTTAAGTTTTCCCCATACAAATTTCCATAGAACATAAATTGACTCGCCACCACGTGATTACCGTACTGAAATTGCCATGACTCTATTATCAAAATGATTCTTATAATTTGTATGGGAATGAAATCGGAACATTTTATATGAACTACCTAATTACACTACCAGTGAGCCGCCCTGATACAATTGCCCAGAGCAAACCACCCAACTCATACACCGAGACTCACATCAATGGCGTGAAACTAGTTCTGGTTGAAATTCCAATGTTGGAGTGCACATAACGTTGAATATCTGATTTTCAATTTTTTTTTACAGACAAATTACTTGTTTTGGCATTCTTAACTGGAAGGAATACTACGGCGCCATGTATAGATCGCCTAGATGTTTACGATGCCACCACGATTCAAAAAAAGCTGCTTGTTGGTCGGATGCTGAACATAACATCCTATCAACTTTGTGTTTATGATTAAACACCGATTGAATATAATACGAAATAACCTACTCATAAATAAAACTCTCTAATTCTTTTCATGAATTCAAAAGCAAAACATGGAGGGTAAAATTTGGGAGATATTGTTTTAAGTACGCAGCTGTCGTTTTAGAATAAAAATACAGTAGCCGTTCGATAACTGCAAAATGTTTACTTTGCAGTTAACGAATGCCGTTCGATAGCTGCAACGCATTTCTGACGTCAAACGGTTGTCAATCGACGTCAGATGCAATAAAAGTGCATCTAAATGTGCATCCCAGTGCAGCTGTCATTAAGTCTGACATCAGTTTGAAGTTTAGCGGTCCGATAACTGCAAAACTGTTGCAACTATCGAATTGCAGTTATAAAGCATTGCAGTTAAAGGACTTGCAGTTATCGAACGTCTACTGTATTCCACTTTCATTTTGTGTACCTAGTTTCGACTTTCTTTTGAAAGTCCAAACTTTTAATTTCAGAGCGGTATGCAACTTTTGTACAATTGGTTAAAAAAAGTTTGCGTACTTTTGTTTCAAACATTGCAACTCTCGCAAAAGAAGCACAGAAACTTTTATTTTAACCAATGATTTTTTTAATTTCATATATGATTTTTCTTTCTGTGTAGGAGTCGAATGCTAGTGGCTCGCATCCGTTCCAACAGATAGAAACGATATGCGGAGGTTTTAGGCAACTGTCAATGGCGCGCGGCATATGACTGCGCCAGCGCCCGGCCTGTGCAATGACCGAGAGGGGAATTTGCTGACAGACAAGACTATGGTGGCAGCCAGGTGAAAGGAGCACGTCGAAGATTTGTTGAATGGTGAAAATGAAGGTGTATTAAGGAGCAGGATGGCCACAGTTGGCAACGGTCAAGCTGTGGAACCACCGACGCTGGAGTGGTTAAGAAGGCTCTAAACGAACGAAAAACAGTAAGCTGCTGGGAGGACGGTCGTTGAGCTTCTCGAACACGAAATGATCAGTTATCAATCAATCCACCACTTATCCGAAAATATGGAGGATGCAGAACTGCCTGCCGGCTGGTTGGATGGCCTCATATGCCCAATCTATAAGAAAGGGCACAGGCTAGAGTGTGCCAATTACAGAGGGATCACCCTTCTGACTTCGGCGTACAAAATCCTGTCGCGCATGAGGAGTCCTTCGTCGGCGAATACCAGACAGATTTTCGTGAGGGCCGATCAACGACGGATCATATATTTAGCCTGCGGATGATCCTTGATAAATTCCGGGAGTACAACACCGAACTCACCATCTGTTCATTGATTTCAAAGCAGCGTACGATTCAGTGAAAAGAAATGAGCTGTGGCAGATAATGTCGAACATGGTTTTCCGGCGAAACTGATTAGACTAATACCTGCAACGCTGGATGGCTAGAAATCAAATGTATCAGGATTGCAGACAGAGTGTCAACCTACCTCGTTTGTGATCTTAGACGGATTGAAGCAGGGTGATGCACTTCGAATTTATTGTTCAACATTAGCACTCGAGGGCGCTGGGAGATCTGGCGTGCGGAGAGACGCTCTATCTCATACGGTCGCATATGCTCCTAAAATTTGTGGACGATCGACCTCATTGGAAATCGATCCAGAGCAGTAGTGAAAGCTTTGTCCCACTGAAGAGGAGACGACGAGGATGAAGCCAACCATTAACTCTCCCAAGACAAAAGTACATGGTGGCAGGTAGAGAATGAGAAATACCCCTAGTGGTGTTGGTGCTGCGGTAGTGCTTGATGGGGATGTGTTTGAAATTGAAGAATTTACCTTCCAACGCTTGTGACATGTGACAATGACGTTTCCCGTGAAGTGAAAAGACGTATTGCTGTTGCAAATTACGGATTACGTAACCAGGTCCTGCAATATACAGACCGAAACGAAATTTACTCTATACAAAACTCTGATTCTACCAGTGGCCCTTCACGGACATGAAGCATGTACGGTAAAAGAGACGGACCGGAGTGCTTTCGGGTTTTCGAGCAAAAGTGCGTAATACTCGGAAGGAAACTAGGAAATGGTGTATGCGCATACGCATAATGACAACCTGTATCAAGTATACAAGGAGAAAATATTGTGAATCGTATAAAAACGGCAGACTTCAGTGGTTGGCCTCTTAGTTGCGAATATCGGAAGAAGAATAAGCTAAAACAATATTCAACAGAGAACCAAATAGGAGCCAGCGACTTCGTGGAAACCACGAGCACAAGCTGCATGCGCTGGAATCGGACCTGGGGAACCTGAACGTTCCGGAGAAACTGGAGGAACATCGCAAAACCAAACGGATTCATGTAGCTCTACAATACGCCATGCATAGGATATCCAGATAGGTGAACGTTTTGTCAAACTATCAAAAAGATGTACGCATTTTCAATGCTGTGGCGTGCATTTTTTGACAGTTTGACATGATATTTTATTATTATTTAATCAGACTAAGGCCGAAGTGGCCTGTGCGGTATATAAGAGTGTCCTCCATTCGGCTCGGTCCATGGCTACACGTCGCAAACCACGCAGTCTGCGGAGGGTCCGCAAGTCATCTTCCACCTGATCGAACCACCTTTCCCGCTGCACCTCCTTCTTGTGCCCGTTGGAACGTTGTCGTGACTCGTGAACCATTTTCACCGGGTTACTGTCCGACATTCTGGCTACGTGCCGGTGGCAGACGATGGATGGTTCTCCCAACAAGCAGTGCAACTCATGGTTCATTCGCCTCCTCCACACCGTTCGCCATCCACCACCATAGATGGTACGCACTTTCCTTTCGAATACTCCCAGTGCGCGTTGGTCCTCCGAGCATCGTCCAGATCTCGTGTCCGTAGAGGACTACCGGTCTAATAGCGTTTTGTAGATTGTCAGTTTGGTACGGCGACGAACTCTATTCGATTGGGCGTCTTGCAGGTCAAAGTAATACGATTTCCAGCCACTATGCGTCTCCGAATTTCTCTCTGGTATCATTTTCGGCGTCACCAGTGAGCCCAAGTATGCAAATTCTTCTACCACCTCGATTTCGTCACCACCGATGCAAACTCCGCGGTGAGTGGCTCACATTGTTCTCTCTTGGACCTCTTCCTATCATGTACTTCGTCTTCGACGTGTTGATGACTAGTCCGATCCGCTTAGCTTCCCTCTTCAGTCTGATGTAGGCTTCTCCATCTTCTCAAAGTTACGTGCCATAATATCTATGTCGTCGGCGAAAAAATAGCTGGACTTATTGAAAGATTGTACCACTCGTGTTAATCCCTGCTCTTCGTATTACACCTTCAAGCGATGTTGAATAGCAAACACGAAAGACCATCACCTTGCCGTAGCCCTCTGCGGGTTTCGAAGGACTCGAGAATGCCCTGAAACTCGAACTACGCACATCACCCGATCCATCGTCGCTTTGATCAACCGTGTCCAGTTTATCCGGAACACCGTGTTCATTGCTGCTAAGCTGGTCCCGATCGATGTATCATATACGGCTTTGAAGTCGATGAACAGATGAAGTGTGGGCACGTTGTATTCGCGGCATTTATGCAGTACTTGGCGAATGGCGAACACCTGGTCCGTGGTGGAGCGCGGTAGTTGCTACAATCCAGCTTATCGCCCTTTTTTGTAAATGGGACACACGACACCTTCCATCCTCCTGCGCCAAACTTCCTCCTCCCAAGTGCAGCGCTCTGGCCAGTGCCTCACCACCGTGTTTAAATAGCTCTCCTGGTAGTTGGTCACCCAGGGGCTTTGTTGTTCTTCAGCCAGCCAATCTCCTCCTGATTCCCTGGAGATCCGGAGCCGGTAGGATTATGTCCTGCGCGCGTTCTCCCAGGTCCATCACCATACCACCATCTTCAACTCTGCCACATCGCCATTCAGGTGTTCTTCGTAGTGCTGCCGCCATCTGGATCACTCACGCTCGTTCATAAGAAGGTTCCCGTTTGACCCTGCCATACGGTTTCAACTTCTCTTAGAACTTTCGTGTGTTATTAGCGCGATACGTTGCTCGTCTCTTCACGGTCTCCGATCTTCCTGCTGGCCTTTTTCTCCGGAAAATCGGTTTTCTGTTCCGCGCCTGTTTATATCGTGCCTCGTTCGCCCTCGTGCGGTGTTGCAGCAATCTCGCCCATGCTGCATTCTTCTCTTCTACTAACTGCTCACATTCACCGACATGATATTTAGAAAATTCAAATATTCCTCTATTAAATAGCTGCACTTACTTAGTTATGTCTATAAAATCATTTAGATGCAGTAAAATCAAAGAGCTAAATTTGTTGCTCCGAGTGTGGGACAGCACTGATCTCTTGGAACATCATTAGATTTCTTCAGATTGCTCTGCGATATTCTGGATCATTCAAATTGTTCTTCAGCTCGAGACAAGAGATTGTATGTCATGTATTCAATCATAGGCATTACATCTTTTGAATGGTCAATAGACATCGTAAGATGGTTTTGTTATATTCTGGATCATCCAAAGGGGCTGTCCATATTACCACGTGGACAGATTTTGGTCGATTTTAGATACCCCCTCCCCCAGCGTGGACAATTGCTCAAACAAATTTTTAAAAATTTGTTTCAACCGTGGACATTCACCATAACCCTCTCCCCCAAAACTGTTCACGTGGTATATAGAGAGCCCCACTGTTCTTGATTTCAGAGCTCAATATCTACGGCTGCTTTGAAAGCTTTTTCTTGTTACTCAAAGGTTCGATTCGTATCCAACAATGTGCAATACATCTGCTGGAATCTCAAATAACATAGTGAGATAGTTTTCCAATATTCTGGATTATCCAAACTGTCCTTGAGTTCGTGACTTGACCTTCTGGAATATGTTATGGATATGGTTATGGATATGTATTTTGAATTTTCAGTGACGAATAAACTGCCGCTAATTGCAAGTCGAGCACATCTGTATATGGACGCCATATACAGATGTGCTACAGACGGCAGTAAAGCTCTCATCGCAAGATCTAAACTCAAGAACAATTTGGATGACACAGCATATCCTAAAACCATTATACGATCTTCTGAAATATGTTGTGAGTATTGATGAATACATATTCAATCTTAGAGTGACGAAAAATGATTGCATCGTGACTGTAGATCGTAAGTTCTGGATTCAAAGACAATTTGGATGATCAAGCACGTCCCAAAACAAAATGTTTCAACTTGTTTTGTCATTTCCATTTCCATTCTTCTTCTTCTTCTTCTTCTATGACTCTACATTCCAACTGGAAGCAAGCCACATGCTTCTAGTTTTTTTATCTCAAGTTTTACCAATTTTACTGATATCATGTTTTCCAAATAAATTAATATAACTCGACTTGTGGAAAAAGATACAGACGATATTTTTATAGCCACTTCATTACGCGTTTGGCCAAAAAAGTGCCCAGAAGATGACATTCGTGAGAAATCTACAGGAAAAAATCTACAGCTCTAACTTACTTTTTATAAGCTTTATCATTATCGTCGTATTGCCAGATTTACGAGAAAAGATGCATTTTCGGTCTGAAGCATACTTTTAAGAAACAAAATTTGTTCTACAAAGTTTTTCTGAATGTGGGCCCTTATTATAGAGTTACGAAAAAATAGGAACAGGGCATTTTTATAAAAATGTAAAATTTTCATTTTTTTATTTTGCGGAATATTGACGTAAATTTTCTCTACAAAGTTATAGCGCAGCTGTTTTCAATAAACACTATATAAACTTTTATGTAACAGCTCTTAAAGCTCGTTGTTTAGAGTAATTTTACTTACCAGGATTAGGGTGTCCCTCAAAAACAAGATTTATGATCTGGTCATTTCATTTTTTATTTTTCAAGGATGTCACCTTCTGAAGAGACTTTTGGGGCTTTTCAAAGACACGTGTTTTACTATATAAGAATATCGTCATATCTTCTTCCATTGTCAAGTTATATAAATTTATTTAGAAAAACATAAGTTTATTAAAATTGGTGAAACTTGAGATAAAAAAAATAACATATCTAATTTTTGAAATAATGAAGAAATATTATTTTCTCTTTTTACAGATGCCATGTGAACATATTTTTTAATTTGCCCTATTGGAGATATCAACCTATGAAAAAAATGTAATTTTGACAGAAAATGATTATAACTTTTGATCGGAAAAAGATATTGCGCATATTTACCCATCAAAAGTTGCATTTTCAGACTCTAAAGAATCACCTGAAATTGACTTTTTCGAGGAAGTAGAAACAAAAAGAATTAGATCAAAATACCAACAGAGGTGCACCTAATCCAATTAGGTAAAATTGCTCTAAATCAACCAACTTAAGAGCTACAGAAAAGGATTTTTAGCAAAATTGATTGGAATTAGCTGCGCTACAAACTTTTATAGAACATAACATATCAATATTCTGAGGAAATAAAAAATATTTTCTAATTTTTTTTATATGATGGGCCACCCTATTTTTTGGTAGAATCATAATGATGGCCTTACTATTTTGAACAATTTTGTAGAACAACAGTTTTTTCTAAAAAATATAGTTTTGGCGTAAAATTCATCTTTCCGCGTAAATCTGTATCCTGGACCATAGTGCATTGAACAAAGCTTTGAAAAGACCCAACCTTCAATTTGTTACTTTATATGAAATTTTACCGGAGCTAGGTCAAGGGAAAGTCTTTTCAACCGTAGATGCACGAAAAGGTTTTTGGCACGTTTTGCTAGATGAGCCAAGTAGCAAGCTAACATCGTTTTGGACACCCTTTGGACGTTACCGCTGTCTGAGACTTTCTTTCGGTTTATCATCAGCCCCTGAAATATTCCAGTCAAAGCTGCAAGAGATTATCCAGGGTCTGGAAGGTATCGAATGTTTAGCAGACGACGTTCCAGTTTTTGTAGAAGAGGTTCAACAATAGAAGAAGCACTTCGTGATCCATAATTCTAATTTGAAACGTCTGCTGGTCAGACTGAAAACAAAACTCTATGAGCTCAATAAAACAAAACTTAAACTCTAACAGACGGCCGTGAGACCCAGCCTATGGGCATGCTTCTCCACTGAAAGATTGCAACCCGATTATACAAAGGTTTTCGTCTATTGAACACTATCAGGTACCAGTCAACAGGAAGGAATTTCATCATTTCGTGAGGTTGGTCATTACCTCAGCAGATTCATACCTAACATTAGTACCACATTGATAGAGAAATTCACTGAAATTTAAACTAAAAATCGGCACATACCCGTGGATCATCATTATTATCGTCTCCACGCGTGATATAGCCTAAATGTATACAATATTTAACGTGAATCATCAATTTTGCTTCCAAGTTCTACGCAAACTTATTAGGAATAGAACCGTTTCAGCGTAGAATAACGTAGATTTCCGCATCTCAGGTTTTACGCGCTGTTTACTTTTCACATTTTTTTATGTGCAGCTTTTTCAACCTACGGCGACTTATTTCGGAGAAGGAGCCGTGGCAATGGACACACCAAGAAGATGTGGAATTTTCTAGAGTGAAATCGCTCGAATTCAACATCATAACGTGCAGTACTACGACGTAAATGGAGCGCAATTTATCGAGTGTGACGTGAGCTGCTATATTTCGAAAAAAGATGGGAATCATTGGCTATTCATCCAGAACACTGACCGAAACGGAAAAAACTACGCTCAAATAGAGAAAGAATTTGCTCTCTATTCTGTTTGCATGCGTTCGTTTTGAGAGCTGATCGTTAGGAACCCCTGTGCAACTGTAAGAGACGATCACAAGCCACTAATCAACATAAACTTCAATAAGCGCATTGCTCACAGCTGAAAAGGTTGTAACATATGCTGTTGAAGTTGCACAACATATCAGCTCACCCTGGAATATGACACCGGAAAGGAGGAAGATGTTGTAGCAGACGCTATTTCGCGTGCACCTTGTTAAACTCAACCGAACATTACGAATATAAAAAGCAGAATATCTGCAAAATCTTGACGCAACTAGAAGATTGTAATACGAGCAACTTCCTGAAGTAACGACGCCCAATTTAGCAGATAGCATCATTAAGGCCTGCGGAGCAGGATGCAAGCACACGCAAGTTATAAATAAATTCATCCGAAACGGTTGGCCTAACACCATCGAGCGAGTTCCTCATTTATTTGGTTTACATCTAAACAGATAACACTGAATCAACAATTTGACGCCACAATACACGGTTCGAGGCCGCATCTCTCCATCCTCGGATACGCCCCACGCTCGCCAAGTCGTTTTGCACCTGGTCTGCCCATCTCGCTCGCTGCTCCACGCCGTCTCGTACCTGCCGGATCGGGAAGCGAACCACCATCGCTTTACCACCGGGTTGCTTTCATCGGCATTCTTGTAACATGTCCTGCCCATCATACCCTTCCGGCTTTAAACTACCTTCTATGGATATTGGGTTCGCCGTAGAGTTGGCCGACCGCTCGTGGTTCATTTCTTTTTACACCGTCTTCTTTGCACACCGCCAAAAGATGGTTCTAAGCGCCCATCTCTCGAATACTCCGAGTGCTTACAAGTCCTCCTCAAGCATTATCCATATTTCATATCCGTAGAGGACAACGAAATCATATAAGCGTCTTGTACGCGGCACATTTGGTGCAGTGGCGAATCTTTTCGACCGCAGTTTCTTCTGGAGACCGCTAAGTAGGCCCGACTTCCACAGATGATGCGCCTTCATGTTTCACGACTAACGTTGTTGTCAGCCGTTCGCAAGGATCAAGGGTGGGCAAAATTCCTCGACCACCTCCAAGGTATCCCCCGTCTATCGTAACACTGCTTCCCAGGCAGGCCCTGTCGCTTTTCAGTTCCGCCCACAAGCATGTACTTTTGTCTTTGACACATTCATAACCAGTCCAACTTTTGTTGCTTCACATTTCAAACAGGGTCTTTTAGTTCTGCCACCTTTGCAAATGTTCATGCGACAATGTCCATGTCATCCGCAAATCTGTCAAATTGACTGCATCTGTTCAAAATCATTACCCCGTATGTTACACCCGGCTCTCCGCATGACACCTTCTAGCGCTGTGTTGAACAACAGGCACGAAAGTCCATCACCTTACATCACAGGCCTCGGCATGATTCAGGAACGAACTGGAGTGTTCTCCCAAGAATGCTTTTACAGTTTTGCACACCGTCCACCCGTTGCTTTAATCAGTCTGGTAAGCTTCCCAGGGAAGCTGTTCTCGTCCATAATTTTCCATAGCTCTACGCGAGTCTATACTTGTCGCCTTGAGAATCAAGCGACCAGATGGTGCGTTGGGACCTGGTATTCACGGCATTTTTGAAGGATTTGCCGTACAGTAAATATCTGGTCCGTTGTCGAGCGGTTGACATCTTTGAAGCCCGGCTTGATAACTTCCCACGAACTTGTTCACTAATGGTGACAGACGACGGAAGATGATCTGGGATATCACTTTGTTCCTACAGCCGCCAAAATTTTAGTATCGAAGTATCGAAGCGAATTATCTACCCAAGACGGATTAGCTTTCAGAGGTGATCGTATTTTAATCCCCAATGCACTGCATCGTTCCGCGATTGAGAAAGTCCACGTAAGTCACAACGGTATTGAATCGACTCTAAAACTCATGGGAAGGCATCTTTGGGCCAGGAATGAGCGCGCAAGGTACGGATATTGAGAAGGAATGCACTTTTCTTGCCAAATTTTCTCCGAGTCAGCAAAACCTCCGTTGAAAGAATCTGCAAATTCTGGCCATATCCGTGGCAAACTGTGTCGATGGATGTATTCTTTTGCAACCTATCATGACAAGAAGCATCAATTTCCGTAACATAGATCGTTATTCAGATTACACTGAACTTGATCTACTGAAAAGACATAAACAGCCTCGTTAGAAAGCTGCAAAGGAATTTCCACCCATCATGGAATCCCTCCGATCGTCGCCCACAGACAACGGGTAAATTTTGTTAACGAAAAGATGAAGGATTTGTCTATTAAATAGGACTTGAAGCACCGACGTCTTCTCTCCTCATCACCATGAAACAATGGTAAAGCTGAAGCAGCGGTAAAAATCGCGAAACGATTGCTTTTTGCAGAGGAAACCGGGCAGGACATTAGGTACATTTTGCTCCACTGGAGCAAAACAACAGGAAGGTAAAATATTATTATGATAGGAAATCTCGCTTATTATGATTTACCCACACTGCAAACCGGTTCACCAGTTTATGTTCAAGCTCATCCCGAAAACAACAAATTCTGGACTCCAGCAATCGTGGGTAAGAAACTGAATTATCGCTCCTAAGTGGTGGATGTTCATGGTTCAAACTACAGGAGGGGCCTAGTCCAAAACCCAATCCAAATCCAAATCAAAACTAATCCAACCTAATCCAATCTAAATATATTCCAAAAACAAATCCAAATTTAGCATCCACTGCACATTAGGGCAGTTCACATTTTAAAAATGTTCGTGTTTCCAATCTTCCCATATTTCATCATAGCATCATGAAAATTTCAGTACTGGTTAAATTTCAGTCAATTTAAAGCTTATATGGAAATTTGTAAGGAAAAAATTCGTAATTTATTCGATGCACCCTATTCAATCGTCAAATCGTTGATTTGAAATAAACATCCCCAACCTCCATTTGGGATCTATTTGAGTTCAATCAGTGGGTAACTCATTAATTTTGATTTATATTTCCACTGCTATGTTGACGCTAATTACACCATTTTAGCTTTTGCCATAATATTCACACTGTCAATAGAACCATCCAATACTCTCATAACTAATGTGTTATCCGGAGGTCTCATTTATATAGATTCCAAAAAGGGAGGGTGGGGATGTTCATTTGAATCCATCACGATTTAACAGTTGTAGGGAGACTTGAATACATTTTTAGTTTTTCCCATACAAATTTCCATATAAACATAAATTGACTTCGCGCCACCCCTAAATGGCCACCGATTTGCCTGAAATTTTGCCAGGACTCCTATATTATCAAAATGATGCTAATAGACATATGGGAGTTGGAATTTTTGAACATTTTTAAAATTTGAACTGCCCTACTGCACATCCAATCCAACTCAAATATATTCCAAAAACAAATCCAAATGTAACCCTTTTCAAATCCAATCCAGTCCAAAAACCAATCCAATTCAAAATAAATCCAAATTCATTCGAAAAACCAATCCGAATTATATCCGAATCCAATCGAATACGAATCCAAATTCAGTCCAAAATCGTTACTAAAACCAATCCGAATTCATTCCAAATTATATCCGAATCCAATCCAAATCCAAAACGACTCCAATTTCAGTCCAAATCCAATGCAAATCTAATCCAAATTTAATCTAAATCCAAATACAATACAAATCCATTTCAATACAAATCCAATCAAATCCAAATTCAGTTCTAAAACCAATCCAGACTGAATTCAAATCCAAATCCAATTCAAAATCAATCCAACCCAATATAGGAGCTCAAACATCAGATACCTTGCGCTTTGAAGCCAGCCCTGCAAATCTGTCGCCTCGATGTATGTACGCATAAGAAAGTTCATTGATTTGCCTGATGCTTCACTCGGTATTTATCGCCGAAAAACTGTCATTTCAACAATGAACTCCTTGAGTCCATTTACAATCCAAACTCAATCTGAATCCAGTCCAAAACCCAATTCAAATCCACTGCAAATCCAATCTAAATATATTCCAAAAACAATTTCAAATGTAACCCATTTCAAATCCAATCCAGTCAAAAAAACAATCAAGATCCAATTATCAATACAAATTCATTCGAAAAACCAATCCGAATTCAATCCAAATTATATCCGAATCCAATCCAAATCGAATACGAATCCAAATTCAGTCCAAATTTATTTCAAAAACCAATCCGAATTCGAATCATATCCGAAATCTATCCAAATCCAATACGACTCCAAATTCAGCCCAAATCCAATGCAAATCTAATTCATATTTAATCTAAATCCATATACAATACAAATCCAATCAAATCTAAATTCAGTTCTAAAACCAATCCAAATCCAATCCAATCTGAATTCGAATTAAATCCAAATCCAATTCAATCGAATATATGAGCTCAAACATATTCAAACATCAGATACCTGGCGCTTTGAAAACAGCTCTGCAAATCTGTCGCCCCGATGTATGTACGTATAAGAAAGTTCATTGATTTGCCTATAACTTCACTCGGTATTAATCCCCGGAAAACTGTCGCTTCAACAATGAATTCTAACCATCCGTAAACGGAAATTGAAAACTGTCGCTCTAATCGAAAAACTAAATTTCTTCAGAGACCTGCCGCTCCGAAATTCATCCTCGGAGACCTGTCACTCCAGCACAAAACAAAAAAAAACGTCACGAAGAGCCATTGCTCCCATCGAACAAAAATGTTGCCTCAGAGACCTGTCGCTCTAATCGAACAACTAATTTTCTTCAGAGACCTGTCGCTCCAAAATTTATCCTCATGAATTCAAAGGTCGTCTGCCCGGCATAACAAACAAAAACATCATGAAGAGCCATCGCTCCCATCGAACAAAAGTGTTGCCTCAGACCCTGTCGCTCTGGCACCAACCATCGAGACCTGTCGCTCCGGCATTATTTCTAGAGTCCTGTGGCTATTTGATACATTAAAAAACACATCACGGAGACCTGTCGCCCGGAATAAGAATCAGATTTCTGTAACTTCTTAATTCATACTACCAACTGCGCCATGTGGTAACCAAACTTTCTGAAATTTAAAACTAGCCGAAACAACGAATTGAATCGGCCGAACTAAAAACGCGCATGCTAAGTGGAAAAACACTCAGCACACGTCCGTCATTATCGTCGCCAAGATCCGTCGCAAGAAGAACGATGAACGCTTTCTCACGCTCGTCGGCCTCCTTCGTTTCGTCAGAAGCTCTCGCCAAACGAACAAACGGTTCAAGCTCGTCATTTTTACAACATTCGATGAAACTGTTTGATCGACTACACTTAAAACAAAATATACTTATTATTTATCAAACTGTACCAAATATGAAAGAACGATAAGAAATTCAAATTAAGGCTCCCCCAGACCTAAGCCATTTCATCGCCGCGACGGCGACAACTAGTCGCCGCGATTTCATCGTTATGTCGCGTAGGCAATGTTCCCTATTTACGCTTCATACCAACGGCGACAGAATCGCTGTCGCCAAGCGATAGAATCGCGTCGCGTCGCGTGTGTTTGGGGGAACCTTTACTGTTCTAATTATTTTACAATCTAAATCACATCCACCACAAACATCAAACCGCGTAAAGAACCAGCACCAAGCCCTATCGAAACAGCTTCAGGGCGTGTACGAAGTGACAATATCACTACCAATAAATTTATGGTTGACCGAACACCTGAATCTCAATCTGAACAGTTGGAACCACCTATTTTGATAAAAAATACTGACAGCACAAACAGAACAACACCGTCAGTGACAGCAGTGAATACTCCCGCTGCCACAACAGCTGACTCGATGACTTTGATGACGACAATTGAATGATTACTTACTCTGCAAATTTTTTTTTCTCGGAACAAAGTACAAGAGAATATGGTTCACTCTTTTAAGCTCACTTGCCAAATCAAACCAAAATTCAGTCTTGGTAGATCATGCTAAAATCTTACTCAAGGAAGCCTCATGCGCCAGCTGACTCGCTTGCGATTCTGTTATGGAGAGCATCATTACGCGGAAGAACGACATGGGACTTACGTCTCTGCTTTACCTATACCGGGAGTCATTTCAAAATTTCTAAATCGACCGCGTTACGCTTTGTGTTGAAAAGATTTCAAACGTTAATAGCTTTTACCCTGATGAACAGATTTCTGCAGTTTAACCCCTCAATCGACCACAGCTTTCCAGAGTATGCCTTTCATGTAATACTTGATAATATCTGAAAACTTGTTTCAATAGGCCTAAAAACTGTTTTCAAAACAAAACATTGAATTCACGAAAACCTATAAACTATGGAATTACCACATCATTCTTGCATCATTCCATTACCACGTTCTGATTGGTGCAGACGTCAACGAATAAGCTCACGCTGGGTCTGCTAAGAAGGCATGAAATAGCGCAGTGCGATTTTTTCCTCTCAATCTGACCAAAGTGGGCAACCAATAACAGCAGCGCATCGTCAGAATTTTGAACGGTTGCATCATCGTCTCCAGCCACGCATTCCGCAAACCTACGCATTTTTTAAAACGAAGGCAGAATCGTCAGCATTCTCAGGTGGCATCATCAGCATTTTCAATGCCGGCATTGTCGAGATGCCAACAGTAAGCGCAACACGGCGGTTGTGTGACGATAAAGGTATCGACGACAACACTACTGATCAAGTTTTCTCGACCGATGGAAGCAGCGGTTAAGCGTTTGGTATTCCTGCAGACGTCGATTCATAATGTTTTAAACAATGTAAACTCCAGATTGAACCGCTCAAGAGAAATTTACATCTAACATTGTGAATGGATCTTTTCAGAACCGCTAATATCACTTACTAAAGAGTTTTTCGCTTAATAGAATAATTTTTGAAAATGTAGTACAATCAACTAATTAGAGAGCGTTTACGTGACAATTTTGATTAATTCGCGTTCATGGCGATGAATGTATTACAAAATTCTGTCTTCCTCGCTCGACAAAAGAAAATGCATTTCTTATTCTAAGATTTCAACGAAAATTTTTAGAAATTTCTCCATTAAATTCCAAAATTGTCCATATTTTTGGTCTAAATATTTCAATTTGAAATTTGGTTTATTTATTTGATGTGAATAGGTAAATAGCTACTATGAATTTTGTGTAACTTTAAAACGTTGGTGATTAAAGCTTTTGAATATTCTTGAGTTAACGATGATTTTTGTTGTTTCCAGCAAGTATACTCTAATACCACTATTTACCACTATTTACCACTCTAGCTAATTTGAAGAGGCTAACGCAGTAACGTCATATGGTATCACTGAAGACAAGCAATGTAGTGAAGGAAACATTGCGAGGGCTGTAAACGGCCATAATTCAATGTGCAGCATAACATGTCTGATAATGTGCTTGCTAGAAATCATCACATGATCCCATTTTGGAATCTTAAGTTTAAAAAGTGAAATGTTGAAAAATGTAATTAAAATTTTCAAAAAAAAAATTGTGAAAGTGGTGTAATATTGCAATTATCGCACCCCTGGCAATCATTTTTAGGCGTTAGTCATCTTTAGTGAAAAGCAAGATGTTGTGAATGTGCTGTCTGTTGCTGCCCAATATATGGGGAGGATTCTTGCTTGGTTGAGTCAACGTAAAGGTAGAACCAACAAATGTTTTTGCGATGTATTCATCAAAGAGGTTGGAACATCGGCTTAAGTTACCAACGCTTTATAATGAAAGAAATCATTAGCTTTACAATTGATCCAATGTAAAGGTGTTAGCCATCAGGCTAATTTACAATGTGGTATTATTCATCGAAAAGCGGCGGAGCTTCGGCAGATTTCTTATGCTATAGTTCATCTTTTTTGGCAATTATGGCATTGAAAATGCTTCGAGATGTCCCCATATAACTATGTACGATGAAAATAATAATTTTGAAATGTTTTTGTCACTTTAATTACACGACTAACGGTGAGCAAACGCGATGTTCAATGGGTACTTATTTATCAAAGGGGCGGAGCTTCGGCTAGAGTTTTGATATAATGATAAAATCATGGCTCACGCGAGTTTAGTTCCTGCTCAAATTTTATCTTGAGCGGTCGGTAGAGAACCAACATCCAGCGACAGGGTCCAGGCCTGCCAATAGTCATCGCCGCAGTAGCGACGAGATTTAAGAGCGGAGCAGAATTGATATGTTTGCGTCCGTTTTGACAGTTTTCCCATGGCAAAACTGTCAAAACGCACGCAAACGTATCCATTCTGCTCAGCTCTTTATTGTCTTCATTGCTACTCGACGCATCGTCAATTACGCGCACAACGTTAGCTTTCATCGTGCAACCAAATCGCCATGACGACATCGAAGAACGAATACTTCATACCATTATTCTTCAAGCGGCAGCTGCCATGCGAAGATTTTTATTATTTCTTTGTGAAAATGAATTTGAAGTAACGTATGAAGATGTTATAAATGTTATCGAAACATTTATGTTACCAAAGTTCGTACTATTACTTACTCCTTCTACAATGACGTGCAATCGATTATGTGAAGAAGTGACGACGGAAATCGTCTTTTTACTTTTGGTTGCACGACTGGTAGGCATGCGGCATGAAGAAACCGAATAGGTGTCGCGTCGGGCAATGTTATGACGAAGACTATATTTTTCGCTTTCTTCATACGACGAATGACAGTATCAATAGCCCGGACAGGGATGATGATGCAAATCTCTAGAAATCGAAAATTATCTTTTACATACTTTCATCAATGACAAAAAAAAATCAACATTAGATGAAAAATCGATTGATAGCTTTCTATTTTAATATTTTTTCTCTAGATTGGTAACGAAACGTGTAATAATGCTGAGCAAAATATGTATTTTTACATGCATGGTCAAGCCAAGTCCTACGTCCACTTCCGGTTATGTCACAGACATTACCCACTGTTAGTTTTTTCGAACAGATGTGTAAAAGAAGTTGAAATGCATCATAAGAATCGGTGCCCCCCGCGATTGGTGCTGAAGAAATTTATCTTGAAGTATAAAAAATTGAAGAAAATAAACAATTTTTTAATAACTCTGGAACGCAATGTCCGATCGGTCTAACTAGGGTCTAACTAGGCCACAATCTGCATCGAATGCAACTTGTTGCGAGAAAATCGGATAATGCTAAGTACAAAAAAGTTTGTCTCACATTTTTGGTACACATACACACACATATGTACATTTAGACTGGCCCAGGAAACAAAAAGTTGACTAATTCCACGGGGCACCCCCCAGGATTGTGTCTTTGGGTGAGAAAATCAATCTCTGAAAATTTCAGCTCAATCGCTTGTTGCATAAGCTGGCGCATTTGATTTGAAGTTTGTATGGGGATTTCAGCCAAAATGTATAGGAAAATACACCTCCATCTCACTCGACCGATCTGGAAATTGGTTCTGATTGCTTGATTGACCTCAGAATTGCAAAAACAGCGGTATGGTATTGTTAACAGAACAATTTCACAGAACATTGTATGATGATTAAAATGAACTTTTATATAGGTTTTCAAGCTGATGCGAATTAGATCAAAAATAAAAATACACAAATCAGCTCCTAATAAATCACCCCGAAATTATATAAAACTTAATTTATTCATCATACGTATTCTGTGAAATTGTTCTGTTTCCGAATCAGATATTATTTATACTATACGTTTTGACTGAAATCCCCAACCTGAAATTTCAATCAAAACGTCACTGAAATACGTCACGCTTAGAGGGGAGGGGTTCGGTGAAGTGATGTGACGATCCATACAAAATTTCAGACGCTTCATACAAAAAAGTGCTTGACATAGGGGGGAGGGGGTTAAGCCAATTTTTGCGTTACGTAATTAATGGATCTTCCCTTATGCAACAAGCGATTGAGCTGAAATTTTCAGAGAGATTGATTTTTCTCACCCAAGACACAATTCTGGGGAATTTACAAAATTCGACAACATTTTTTTCTCCCCATAGTAATCTGGGCCAGTCTAGTACATACAGACATCACCTCAATTCGTCGAGCTGAGTCGATTGGTATATAATACTATGTGTCTCGGATCCTTCTATCAAAAGTTCGGTTTTTGAGTGATCCTACAGCCTTTACTTATACTTAGTTTACGCGAAATGCAAAAATGAAATCAGACGAAAAATCTTTAATATTTCTTAAAAATAAATTTAAAAAAACTTAAAAAGCTATACAATAATCAAACATTAACGATGTCTTTTCGTTGATCGCATATCACTTAAACCTTCCTGTAGCCAAAATTTCATTAAATGCTTTTGATCTATTTTATGTTATGTATATAAAAATGTATTTCTGTCTGTCTGACCTTTATAAACTCCTCAACTACTGAACCGATCGGCGTGACAATTTGTATGCAAAGGTTTTGGGGTTTGAGGAAGAGGAAGGTTCTTAAGATGGTTCGAGATTGACTCTTTTTGAAAAAGGGGGCTCCCATAAAAATGAAACACCAATATCATCATAACTCGAGAATTATTCAAGCATGGAGCAAAATCTGGCATGTTGAGGTTTTGGAAGAAAAGATATGTTTCTGTCGTGGTTTGAAATCCCTTCCCTTCTGGGAAGGGGGATTTCCATACAAATGAACCAGAAATGTATGGATAACTCGAGATCTAATCAGAGATCAAATCAATTTAGGCGAAACGAAGTTCGTCGGGTCTGTTAGTAAATAATTAAAACATTCCAAAAGGTTGTGTATCTTTCTCTTTACGTCAGGACTCAAGCGTTTTCGTCGTTTATGGGAATATTTTATACGTTTGTATAAATTAAATACATATAGATTAAATTACATATTTTTATATCGACTTCAATTCATGTACGTGGAAAAAACAACAAACGAAAACGGACAGCAAGAACGATTTTCCGATGCCATCTTCACCGGATCTAATGCTTTAAGTGTTGCTCCAACGTGGTCCATTCCACCCTGTTCAACAGCCGTTTCCATCTGGTGTTTTTTTTTTCATTGCTAGTGTGACACATGTCAGTTGACCAAGTGCCCATTGTGCTGCCATGGCACCACACAGTCGGAAAGATATGATGTTTGGAAAAGAAAAAGAAAAGAACAATAACCCAAAGAAAAATGTGGAAAGGAGTCGGATTTTGAACCCAGATCAAATACTCGCTGTCTTCCGCAGTGGATTTTTGTTGAATATGGATACAAGACATTGGGAATGATTGTTCTTGATTTGAAAATTTAAGTGAATCTTAGTGCTGTCCAAAGAACGAATTATGATCATTAGGGTGATGGAAAATTTGTTCCTAGACATTTGAATATTTTTTTTGGCAATTGCAGAGCAATTCCAGACCAGGTAGAAAAAAACAAACTTTTATATATAAATGAATTTACTCTTCAAGATACTATTTCTTCTTCTTCATTAGCATTGCATCCTCCAGTTATTAGCTGCGAGGTTTCTAGGCCAAGTTACCATTTTTGAAGTTGTATATCATAAGGCTAACATGATGATACTGCTCTTATGCCCAGGGAAGTAAAGAAAATCTCCAACCCAAAAATTTCCTGGACCAGGACCAGGAATCGAACCCAGCCACCTTGAGGACATAAAAGCATAAGAGCATAAAAAACTGCATTGAAGTTGATTCGTTCTCAATTGATATATCTTCCAATTCACCATGTTTAAATACATCGTTTAGAGCGAATACATTTTTTATTCTTCGCAATCAAGTAGCACCCTATCCTACATAGTTCTCATACGAAAAGAACAGCTTAACTTGTTACGAATCAACACAGATAACAATGCCCACATTCATTCGCTCGCCACAAAATGACAACGTCTACCAAATCAAGGCCCTGTCACAAAGGGAAATTCACGAGGAATTGTTCCATCCAGCATTGACCACCCACTCCATTGAACTTCCTCATTGTTGGCAAACTGAACGTAAGCACTCCAAAAAAAACCTCCCTCAACTTTTCCCCTCTTCACAGCAAAAAAAGTCTCCCGGGATGCCATAAGCGAACATGATTTTCCGAAAAAGCAATCTATTCATGCACATTCGTTATTCATTTTCGTGGAACCACTCTCAGCTGGACTGCTGACGAAAGGCGGCCTTCCCGGTCATACATATTTGATTGACTGGAATAAAATGCTTGCTTCTGTGTCCACTCGTTCGTTTTTTTTTCTGCAAGGACTACATGTACATGTTTCTGGTGGCCCCACATCAGTGTGCCGTCGTCGCCGTTCTCGTTTATTGGCTCTTCCTTCACGTCATCATTGTCCGCCGGGGGGAAACAGTGTCAAATCTCCGAAACTGCCCCCAAAGGCAAATGGACCTATCCGGGGAAAGAGTAACGCAAAGAAGGAGCAAAAAAAGTATCCAAACAAACAGTCGGAGAAAAGTTTAATTTCCGCTTTAGAAGATATGAATTCGAGATAGGTTCCGTTGTTAGCTTTCCGGAGGGAAAATGAGCAAAAAAAGCTGAAAGTTCGAAGTGCCCTGCGTGCCGGTTGACGGTCCGTCGATTAAGTAACACACAGTCTCACTGTACACCGTACCACCGGAATGCCCTTCACGGGTAAATAAAAAAATATCAATTATGAAGTAAATCAGTGTTACGTTTGATGAATAATTGAGAAGCATTTGCTTATTAATAGAAAAATAATCAAATGGAGAGATATTTTTGGAAAATTTTAAATAGAAAAATGAGGAAATTGACACTTTATGTTGTTAGACTCTAAACAAGACTTAAACTCAAAGAATATTGAGCGTATCGCGAGAGACTACATACCACGAGTTTTTTGTGTTATTTACCAAATAAGAAGAAGAAGAAAAACCAATAATTATATTGATTCTATTTATTTTAATAATTCAGCTATTTTTAAGCACAACAGGTACTTTTGTCGGATTTTTACTTACAATTTACTTACAATTAAATTATAATTTGTGGGTTTCATGGGTCGCAGAATTTTCCAAGTACTCACCGTCTGAAGTAGGTAGAGGGTGATGACGGTATTGATAGCCGATTCCTTCTTCCGTTCCGGGACCAGACAAACATGGCCCGTTGTTGGTCTGAATGTGGTCCCAGCGATCATCCATTGCAAGCAACTTAAACCATCCACAATACTGTAGTCGATGTCCTAGGTGGTTGTCCATATACCACGTGGAAAGTTTAGGGGTATGGCGAATGTCCACGGTACATAGAAGTTTTGGAAAATTTATATGAGCAAATTTCCACGCTGGGAGGAAGGAGGGGTATCTAAAACTGATCGAAACTTGTCCACGTGGTCTCGGTGTTTCGGTTATGAGTTTCCATCGGATGCATTTTCATCAGTAACACATTTGTACGCTGTCACTATACTGGCTGATATCAAAACATTTGACATGATAGTTGCCAAACGTTTTACGTTGACTTCCGAAAAGTTTCGTAGATATGCCATCGTAACAAACGTAGGGGAATTCAGGACGTTTTCCAATTTGTTGCAATCTATTGAACACCTGTAGCCTTAGCCGGTACGTCTAACACAAGGCAACAAGACATTTTGGTCTTATCAAACATAAAGTCGACTTTTTATAAGGCTCTGTGAAGTGAATCATTCCCGTCGTAATGATTTACTTCAGCGCACCATTCTAAAACGTTAAGTTCAGCTTCAACTAGCTGCATCGAACATTATCGGGATCACAGACGAGTAATAATCTTTAATTTATTTATGTTAGGGCTAGTACTGGGATCCGTTCCGGAAACTCACCATATAAAAAATCAACGTTTTGACCGTGAGAAGGACGTCGCAACCTTATCGCACTACTCTTGTTACCCATCTAGTTCCGCTCGCACTTGTAATTATATGAAAAGTATCATGTATCCTTGTACCACACCTGTTGAATATTCATCGTTTAATTAGGGGAATGTGATGGTTGCATTCAGGCGCAGGATGCAGTTTTCCAACCAGCGAACCGGTCAGTCAGTCCGTTAGTGGGTCAGTTAGTCGTGATGTCTGGGACAATGAGTACGAATCGGCCGCAGTCCAAAACTCCAGCGAGGACACTTTTGCAAGAATACTGTTCGAACAGTTCCATCCACGGAGTACGTTACTTCCACCGTGAGGGGCAGTCAAGTTGTGAAAGTGGTTGGTGGATTGTGGTGTTCTTACTGTCGGTTTGCAGCTGTGGTTTTCTTATCAACAAAATCTATCAAAAATGGGACGAAACGCCCGTGATTGTGAGCTTCCACGAGAAAACAACTCCGGTGTGGAAAATCCCATTTCCAGCAGTGACAATCTGTCCGCGAACGAAGTGGACAAGTAGTTGGCTTAACTTCTCCGAAGAGTTCGAAATCATGAAGCATCATGGATTTGAAGCTTCAAATAGGTAACCTGAATATTTTCCTTTTCCTTTCCTGGTAACCTTTCAAGTGTGGTGTATTTAATTTGAAGCTTCATAAGCTGTATTTGTGTAAGCTGTGTTTGTATTCGAAAATATTTATAACCCGAATATCTCATACCCAGTGGAGGAAATACTCGCTTAACGAGTAAGAAACGAATGTAATTTGTCCTAATAAAAACGATGCATACGGGCGAACCTGTTGCCTGCATTTTTGTGGTACTTGCTAGCGAACAAGTATCCAGCTTTCCACGTTCGGTAATGGCGGCTTGTCGGTGTGCAAAAATCAATCGATCACTGTACTTTTTGACACTAGCTGGAGGAAAACTCACTGGCGAAAAGGCCTTTTTTCCCTTCCCCTCACCCAGGAACGCCAGTGGGCTTTCCTCCAGCTAGTGTCAAACAGTACAGTGACCGATTGATTTTTACACACCGACAAGCCGCCATTACCGAGCGTGGAAAGCTGGATAGACAGAGCAAAGACAAAAAATATGGCAGTATTTTGTTCGCGAGTAAAAATCACAGTCGCGAGTTTTTGTGGTTGCTTTGAATTGAATGAGTACATTTATTTTTGCCTTTCTCGTACACCAAGGTGTAACGAAAAGCCTATATATCCTATGATAGAAGGCCCGGAGACCCATAGTGTTACATACCAATCGACTCAGCTCGACGAATTGAGATGATGTCTGCCTGTGTGTATGTGTGTGCGTGTGTGTCCCGGGTAGAAACCGTGATATTGATAACAAAACATACTATTAATTTGTTTGAAATAAGAGTAAAAATAACTAGCGAAAATAACAAAAAATTGCACCGAAATATCATAAAAATATCGTGTTTTGCTATTAACAAGAACAAAAAAAAACCTGAAATTTTTATGATATTTCGGTGAAATTTTTTGTTATTTTCGCTTGTTATTTTTACTCTTATTTCAAACAAGTTAATATCATGTTTTGTTATCAATATCACGTTTTACTGTTGATGAGCCATTATCGTCTACCCGGGTATGTGCGCAAAATAAAACTCACTCATCTTTTAGGCACTTATCTTGATACGCTTTGTTTGCAATAAGTTGCATTCGACGGGGATTCCTATCCCATTGTTTCCTATTAAGAGGCCCGGCCTGATCGCAATTGGAATTAAAACTTATGGCCAAAATACGATTTATATACAAAAACACACTAAGAAATTCTCACTAAATTTTTTAGTATATCTGAAGTACGAAAAAGGCACAAACACCGCTAGGTGGATCAATCAGGGGTTTTAATGAACACAATAACACAATAACATTCATCACCGTGAGATTTTTTAAATTTTTCATTGGATTTTATCGGTGCACACGCACCAAGCTCAAAGTAAAATGGAGCAATCGTTTTGGCTCAAATTCCAAGCAAACTCATATTCCGAACACTCAATACATGGAGATTTATCTAAAATATTCGGTTATTATTGCATGAATAAACAAATATTCTCTGCAGGCTAATAGATCAAGGACTTATTAAGAAAATTATTATGAGCTTTTTAGTGGAATGTCTTCACTTGTCATAAGACGAGAGACAAACTCGTTTTATGACAAGATCAAGGACATTAGAATTGTTCAACAATTAGATAACGTTGAAATTTTTCATTTTAGTGCATTTAAGTTGGTGTTCGGAATTTGAATCAAAGTGTACGGAATTTGAAACAATTTTAAAATGCGTGTTCGGCATTTGAGACAAAGTTTGGCAGAATAAAATCATTCAGTATTGTAATAGTTACAATCAATAAAATATGATTATTAAGCGCTTATATAAAAGTTCCATAATAGTTGCGCTACGCCAGCGGTTCTCAACCTTTTTCTTGAGAGGTACCCCTTCGCACCTTTGCATGAATTGAGGTACCCTCTATTTATTTTTTGGCTGTTAAATAAAAATAAGTGTAACTCATAAGATATACGAAAAAACCAACTCAAAATTAATGGGATATTATGACTCTCCGTAAAGTTGGTTGGAATTTTCATTATTCCGAGCTCTTGGAGAAAAGCTTCCGAGCTTCTTTGGAATACGGCTTTCGTGCCACTGAAAAGAAGGCTTCCGGGCCTCTTGAAAGGAGGCTTCCATGCCTCTTGAAAGAAGGCTTCCGGGCCTCTTGAAAGGAGCAGTGTTGGTAAAAACTCAAATTCTCAAATCTCTTCAACGATTCAAATCAAGCGCGAGGCAAACCTCACCCGACTCATGGCCCAGAGAATCGTCCATGATTCGACTCGCGATTTGCATAATTACGTGATTTTTGCGTGTTCTTCTTCGTTAAATTCGTCGGAATAACTTTCTTTGCTTAAAACAATGGATAACAAATCCATACGTAAACATAAAATACGCTTCGATTAGGTATTGACACGCTTTGGAGCGAAAACATTTCTCGACGCATGAGCGAAACGATATGATTCTCCGTGAAAAACTCATGCGCGATGCTCTGCATACAGAATCTCAAACGAGGAGGTTTCCGGGCCTCTTGAAAGGAGGCTTCCGGGCCTCTTGAAAGGAGGCTTCCGGGCCTCTTGAAAGGAGGCTCCCGGGCCTCTTGAAAGGAGGCTTCCGGGCCTCTTGAAAGGAGGCTTACGGGCCTCTTGAAAGGAGGCTTACGGGCCTCTTGAAAGGAGGCTTACGGGCCTCTTGAAAGGAGGCTTACGGGCCTCTTGAAAGGAGGCTTCCGGGCCTCTTGAAAGGAGGCTTCCGGGCCTCTTGAAAGGAGGCTTCGGGCCTCTTGAAAGGAGGCCCTGGGATCTTGAAGGGAGGCTTCCTGGCCTCTTGAAAGGAGGCTTCCTGGCCTCTTGAAAGGAGGCTCCCGGGCCTTTTGAAAGGAGGCTTATGGCCTCTTGAAAGTAGGTTTCCGGACCTTTTGAAGAAGGCCCAATGGGCTTCTTGAAAGTAGGCTCCTGGATCCTCTTGAAAGAAGTCCTCCGGGTCGATTAAAGTAGGCTTTCGAGCAGCGTAGAATGATGGTTCCAATCTTGCAGCAAACAACTGGAGCAACGGGCCCTCTTGAAGGAGGCTTCCGGGGGCCTCTTGAAAGGAGGCTTCCTGGCCATCTTGAAAGGAGGCCCCGGGCCTCTTGAAAGGAGGCTTCTGGACCTCTTGAAAGGAGGCTCCAGCGCATCTTGAAAGGAGGCTTCCGGGCCTCTTGAAAGGAGGCCTGGGCCTCTTGAAAGGAGGCCCGGGCCTCTTGAAAGCAGGCTTCCGGGCCTCTTGAAAGGAGGCTTCCCGGGCCTCTTGAAAGGAGGCTCCTGGCCTCTTGAGAAAAAGGCCCTGGCCTCTTGAGAAAAAGGCTCCTGGCCTCTTGAAAGGAGGCTTCCTGGGCCTCTTGAAAGGAGGCTTCTGGCCTCTTGAAAGGAGGCTTCCGGGCCTCTTGAAAGGAGGCTTCGGGCCTCTTGAAAGGAGGCTTCCGGGCCTCTTGAAAGGAGGCTTCCGGCCTCTTGAAAGGAGGCTTCCGGGCCTCTTGAGAAAGGAGAGGCTTCCAGGGCCACCTCTTGAAAGGAGGCTTCCGGGCCTCTTGAAAGGAGGCTTCTGGGCCTCTTGAAAGGAGGCTTCCAGGGCCTCTTGAAAGGAGGCTTGGGCCTCTTGAAAGGAGGCTTCCGGGCCTCTTGAAAGGAGGCTTGGGCCTCTTGAAAGGAGGCTTCCTGGCCTCTTGAAAGGAGGCTTCCGGGCCTCTTGAAAGGAGGCTTCCGGCCTCTTGAAAGGAGGCTCTGGGCCTCTTGAAAGGAGGCTCTGGGCCTCTTGAAAGGAGGCTTCCGGGCCTCTTGAAAGGAGGCTTCGGGCCTCTTGAAAGGAGGCTTCGGGCCTCTTGAAAGGAGGCTTCGGGCCTCTTGAAAGGAGGCTTCCGGGCCTCTTGAAAGGAGGCTGGGGCCTCTTGAAAGGAGGCTTCCGGGCCTCTTGAGAGGAGGCGTGCGGGCCTCTTGACTGGAGGCTTCCGTCCCTCTTGAAAGGAGCCTCCTCTGCCTCTTGAAAGGAGGCTTCCGGGCCTCTTGAAAGGAGGCTTCCGGGCCTCTTGAAAGGGAGGCTTCCTGGCCTCTTGAAAGGAGGCCTCGGGCCTCTTGAAAGGAGGCTTGGGCCTCTTGAAAGAAGGCTTCCGGGCCTCTTGAAAGGAGGCTTTCGGGCCTCTTGAAAGGAGGTCTCCGGGCCTCTTGAAAGGAGGCTTCCGGGCCTCTTGAAAGGAGGCTTCCGGGCCTCTTGAAAGGAGGCTCTGGGCCTCTTGAAAGGAGGCCTCGGGCCTCTTGAAAGGAGGCTTCCGGGCCTCTTGAAAGGAGGCTTCCGGGCCTCTTGAAAGGAGGCTTCCTGGGCCTCTTGAAAGGAGGCTTCCGGGCCTCTTGAAAGGAGGCCTGGGCCTCTTGAAAGGAGGCTTCCGGGCCTCTTGAAAGGAGGCTTCTGGGCCTCTTGAAAGGAGGCTTCCGGGCCTCTTGAAGGAGGCTTCCGGGCCTCTTGAAAGGAGGCTTCCGGCCTCTTGAAAGGAGGCTTCCGGGCCTCTTGAAAGGAGGCTCTGGCCTCTTGAAAGGAGGCTTCCTGGCCTCTTGAAGGAGGCTTCCGGGCCTCTTGAAAGGAGGCTCTGGCCTCTTGAAAGGAGGCTCTGGCCTCTTGAAAGGAGGCTTCCTGGGCCTCTTTGAAAGTGAGGCTTCCTGGGCCTCTTGAAAGGAGGCTTCCGGGCCTCTTGAAAGTGAGGCTTCTGGGCCCTTGAAAGGAGGCCTGGGCCGCTTGAAAGGAGGCTTCCGGGCCTCTTGAAAGGAGGCTTCCGGGCCTCTTGAAAGGAGGCTTCAGGGCCTCTTGAAAGGAGGCTTCCAGGCCTCTTAAAAGGAGGCTTCCGGGCCTCTTGGAAAGGAGGCTTCCGGGCCTTTTGAAAGAAGGCTTTCATGCCTTTTAAAAGGAGGTTTCCGAGTCTCTTGAAAGGAGGCTTTCGAGTTTCTTAAAAAGAGGCTTTCGGGCTTCTTTAAAAAAGGCTTCCGGGCCTCATGAAAGGAGGCTTCTGCGCCTCTTGAAATGAGGCTTTGGGGCCTCTTGAAAGGAGGCTTCCGGGCCTTTTGAAAGGAGGTTTCCGGGCCTCTTGAAAGGAGGCTTTGGGTCATCTTGAAAGGAGGCTTCCGGGCCTCTTGAAAGGAGCCTTCCGGGCATCTTGAAAGGAGGCTTCCGGGCCTCTTGAAAGGAGGCTTCCGGCCTCTTGAAAGGAGGCTTCCGGGCCTCTTGAAAGGAGGCCTGGGCCTCTTGGAAAGGAGGCTTCCGGGCCTCTTGAAAGGAGGCTTCCGGGCCTCTTGAAAGGAGGCTTGGGCCTCTTGAAAGGAGGCTTCTTGGCCTCTTGAAAGGAGGCTTCTGGGCCTCTTGAAAGGAGGCTTCCGGGCCTCTTGAAAGGAGGCTTCCGGGCCTCTTGAAAGGCGGCTTCCGGGCCTCTTGAAAGGAGGCCTGGCCTCTTGAAAGGAGGCTTCCGGCCTCTTGAAAGGAGGCCTGGCCTCTTGAAAGGAGGCTTCTGGGCCTCTTGAAAGGAGGCTTCTGGGCCTCTTGAAAGGAGGCTTCCGGGCCTCTTGAAAGGAGGCTTCCGGGCCTCTTGAAAGGAGGCTTCCTGGCCTCTTGAAAGGAGGCTTCTGGCCTCTTGAAAGGAGGCTCTGGGCCTCTTGAAAGGAGGCTTCCGGGCCTCTTGAAAGGAGGCTTCGGGCCTCTTGAAAGGAGGCTCTGGGCCTCTTGAAAGGAGGCTTCCGGGCCTCTTGAAAGGAGGCTCTGGCCTCTTGAAAGGAGGCTCTCAGGCCTCTTGAAAGGAGGCTTCCGGGCCTCTTGAAAGGAGGCTTCCGGGCCTCTTGAAAGGAGGCTGGGCCTCTTGAAAGGAGGCCTGGCCTCTCTTGAAAGGAGGCCCCTGGCCTCTTGAAAAAAAGGCCTCCTGAGCCTCTTGAAAGGAGGCTCCCTGGCCTCTTGAAAGGAGGCTCCTGGCCTCTTGAAAGGAGGCCTGGCCTCTTGAAAGGGAGGCTTCCTGGCCTCTTGAAAGGAGGCCTGGGCCCTCTTGAAAGGAGGCTGGCCTCTTGAAAGGAGGCTCTGGCCTCTTGAAAGGAGGCTTCTGGCCTCTTGAAAGGAGGCTTCCGGGCCTCTTGAGGAGGCTTCCGGGCCTCTTGAAAGGAGGCTTCCTGGGCCTCTTGAAAGGGGGGCTTCCGGGCCCTTGAAAGGAGGCTTTCGGGCCTCTTGAAAGGAGGCTTCCGGGCCTCTTGAGAGGAGGCTTCCGGCCTCTTGAAAGGAGGCCTGGCCTCTTGAAAGGAGGCTTCCGGGCCTCTTGAAAGGAGGCTCCCGGACCTCTTGAAAGGAGGCCCTGGACCTCTTGAAAGGAGGCCCTGGGCCTCTTTGAAGGAGGCTCCTGGCCTCTTGAAAGGAGGCTTCCGGGCCTCTTGAAAGGAGGCTTCCTGGGCCTCTTGAAAGGAGGCTTCGGGCCTCTTGAAGGGAGGCTTCCGGGCCTCTTGAAAGGAGGCTTCCGGGCCTCTTGAAAGGAGGCTCCGACACTCTTGAAAGGAGGCTTCTGGCCTCTTGAAAGGAGGCCTGGGCCTCTTGAAAGGAGGCTTCCGGGCCTCTTGAAAGGAGGCTTCGGGCCTCTTGAAAGGAGGCCTGGGCCCTTGAAAGGAGGCCTGGCCTCTTGAAAGGAGGCTTCCTGGGCCTCTTGAAAGGAGGCTTCCGGGCCTCTTGAAAGGAGGCTTCCGGGCCTCTTGAAAGGAGGCCTGGCCCTCTTGAAAGGAGGCTTCCGGGCCTCTGAAAGGAGGCTTCCGTGCCTCTTGAAAGGAGGCTTCGGGCCTCTTGAAAGGAGGCTTCCGGGCCTCTTGAAAGGAGGCTTCCTGGCCTCTTGAAAGGAGGCTTCTGGGCCTCTTGAAAGGAGGCCTGGCCTCTTGAAAGGAGGCTGGGCCTCTTGAAAGGAGGCTTCCTGGGCCTCTTGAAAGGAGGCTTCCGGGCCTCTTGAAAGGAGGCCTGGGCCTCTTGAAAGGAGGCTTCCTGGGCCTCTTGAAAGGAGGCTCTGGCCTCTTGAAAGGAGGCCTCCGGGCCTCTTGAAAGGAGGCTTCCGGGCCTCTTGAAAGGAGGCTTCTGGGCAACTTGAAAGGAGGCTTCCGGGCCTCTTGAAAGGAGGCTTCCGGGCCTCTTGAAAGGAGGCTTCCGGGCCTTTGAAAGGAGGCCTGGGCCTCTTGAAAGGAGGCTTCTGGCCTCTGAAAGGAGGCTTGGGCCTCTTGAAAGGAGGCTTCCTGGCCTCTTGAAAGGAGGCTTGGCCTCTTGAAAGGAGGCTTGGGCCTCTTGAAAGGAGGCTCTGGGCCTCTTGAAAGGAGGCTTCCGGGCCTCTTGAAAGGAGGCTTCCGGGCCTCTTGAAAGGAGGCTTCCGGGCCTCTTGAAAGGAGGCTTCCTGGGCCTCTTGAAAGGAGGCCTGGCCTCTTGAAAGGAGGCTTCTGGCCTCTTGAAAGGAGGCTTCCGGGCCTCTTGAAAGGAGGCTTCCGGGCCTCTTGAAAGGAGGCTTCCGGGCCTCTTGAAAGGAGGCTTCCGGGCCTCTTGAAAGGAGGCTTCCGGGCCTCTTGAAAGGAGGCTTCCGGGCCTCTTGAAAGGAGGCTTCCGGGCCTCTTGAAAGGAAGCTTTCGGATCTCTTGAAAGACGGATTCCGAACCTGTTAAAAAAAGGCTTCCGAGACTTTTGAAAAGAGGCTTCCGGGCTTCTTAAAAGGGGGCTTCCCGGCATCTTGAAAGGAGACCTCTGAACCTCTTGAAAGTAGGTTTCCGGACCTTTTGAAAGGAGGCTTCCAAGCCTCTTGAAAGTTATCCTCCGATCCTCTTGAAAGAAGTCCTCCGGGCTGATTAAAAAGAGGCTTCCGAGCAGCGTAGAAGGATGGTTTCTATCCTCTTGCAACGAAGCAACTGGAAAAGAAAAGCCTTCATTTCGCTCCAATGGAGGCTTTCGAACGTGTAGACTCGAAATTTTAGTTCAGAAGCATATTCTTGAACATATCATTAACCATTTTGTTTTAAACACGTCTTCTTATTGGCATTACATCCCCACACTGGGACAGAGCCACCTCACAGCTTAGTGTTCATTAAGCACTTCTACAGTTATTAACTGTGAGGTTTCTAAGCCAGGTTATCATTTTTGCATTCGTATATCATGGGGCTAACCCGGTGATACTTTTATGCCCAGGGAAGTCGAGACAATTTCCAATTCGAAAATTGCCGAGACCGGCACCGGGAATCGAACCCAGCCACCCTCAGCATTGTCTTGCTTTGTAGCCGCGTGTCTTACCGCACGGCTAAGGAGGGTCCCGTTCTTTACAAATATCAGAACATATGTTACGTGTCGGAACTTAATAAATAAGTTTTGAACTTAATCAATTAGTTTTTTACATTTATATTTTCTTCCAAAATATCAAGCACTTTCCATAACATGTAGAAATATGGATTAGAGTCATTTGACAGAATGCCATTTGGCCGAATAGTTTAAATTGATTTCCTTATTAAGTGAAGTGAGAAGTGAGATGTTCAAAATGAATAGTGAAAAGTGAGAACTGATAAGTGAGAAATGAAATGTTCAGAATCAGCACTTCTTACTTTTTACCTTTCACTCCTCACTTTTCACTTCTCATTTTTCACTTCCCACTTCGCAGCTCTTTCTTCACTTGGTCCTTTTTCTTCTCAGATCTCAATTCACTTTTCTCAATTCTCACTTCTAACTTCTCACTTCTTTCTTTGTACTTCTCATTTCTTACCATTCACTTCGCACTTCTCGCTCCTCACATCTCCCTTCCCACTTTCCCTCTCTCTTAACACATCTCACTTCGAATTTGCCACTTCTCACTTCTTTCTTTCGCTTTCCTCTCACTTCTTATTTTTCACTTCTCATTTTTCACTTCCCACTTCGCACTTCACAGTTCTCACTTCTAACTTTTTAATTTTCACTTATCACTTTCCACTTTTCACTTATCACTTTTCACTTATCGCTTTTCGCTATACTTTTCCTATTTCCTGTTATGAGATGTGCGAAATGTCTCATTCCTCACTTCTCGCTGCACACTTCATGTAATTCCTACTACTCATTACTCAAAGTATAAGTTTTTTTAACTTATCGGCCAAACGGCATCCGACCAAATGGCCCGACATCGTATATATTGTGCATGTGAACTGATTTTGACAACATCGAGTTAGTGAAGTACAAATTTTGTGGAAAATTACTTCGACTTGAAGAACATCTGGATCGAAATACGATTTGAATGATTTGTTTGAGAAACTGCATATATCCATTTTACACAATTTCGAGAAAACAACAAAAAACTGTTTTTGAACAAATTGGCACCGATTCTTTCGATTTCTGCAACACAGATCAGTTGTTTTTGACAAAACTGACCACCCTGAGAAACTTCTAGTGCAAAAACTGTAAGTACTTAATAAATTGCTCTTCAAAGTGCATGCACATAAGTAGTTTCTCAAACTTTCGTTTGTTCATACATTCCTGAATCTAATTTTTTTCGTGTTTTTTGCCAGAGTACGTATTTTTGGACAAGGATTCAGAATATATAAAAATCTCATTTTAACCAAAAATGTTACATATGCAGTTTCTCAAACAAACGGTTGAATTCTAATACTCATATGTTTCAGAGAAAGAGAGCCTTGCATTCCTTAGCCTTACATTGATAAATATCACCCGATCTATCAATAATGTATTACTTTTTCCTATTTGCAGAACAGATGAGATGTTGGCCCTAATGCAACTCTGTGATAGGACGTTCGTATCGTTACATGAGTATATGTATTCCTTATCACCAAATAAAACAACATACAAAACCTTCGCGGATTTAATCAAATCTACTCCAGTTCCCTTTGATGCGGAGGAATTCTCTTGTGTTTTTCGAGGAGTGATGTACGATTTCGACCATCTTTTTAGCACAATGCTTACCGAAGAAGGAATTTGCTACACCTTCAACGGACTTGCAGCAGAAGATTTGCTCAAGGTCAAAGTGAATTCTAGTTTGTTTGGAAAGCATCGGTCCCCACATTGGACGCTGGACGGCGGTTACTCCAATAAAGCTAATCTTACTTCCTTCCCTTACCGCACGATTGGACCGGGAGCTCTTGCTGGGCTCTCAGTAATGCTCATATCGCTAGATAAAAATCTTGAATACAGCTGCAGTGGACCCGTTCAAGGATACAAAGTTCTTCTTCATTCGCCGGCAGACTACCCCCAAATAACCAACCGGTTCATTCACATACCGATTGATCAAGAAGTGATGATAGCCGTCAAACCACAGATTATTCAAAATTCACGCAAGCTGGAATATTACTCACCGAAAAGGAGACAGTGTTTTCTGAGCCGCGACAGGAGTCTGCGCTTTTTCCGCGTCTACACTCAAGATAATTGCAATCTGGAATGCTTGACAAACTACACCTTGCAACGGTGTGGATGTGTTCGGTTTTCGATGATTCGCAGCGAGGACATGCCCGTATGTGAAACCAAACAAATGTTTTGCATGCAGGACGCCGAGACCGAACTGTTGGAAATGGGAGTGGTCGATGACGAGAGTGTTTCCAATTTTCACACCAAGTGCGATTGCATGCCAGCTTGTACTTCGGTGGACTATGATGTGGAAATAACGCAGAATGAGTTCGAGGTGGTTGAGTGGGGAGTTGCCTACGGACAATCGAGGAAGGATCTGGACGGGTATGTTTCCTTTTCACAGTTTTAGTTAGTCTGATATAAAAACAAATATCTTATTTTGTAGTTTGTTTGCGGCGCATCTTAAAATCTACTACAAGAACGCCCAAATAACAAAGCAGAAGCGAAGCGAACTCTACGGAATAACAGACTTCTTGGCGAACTGCGGTGGACTGTTGGGACTGTGTCTGGGAGTCAGCTTGCTGAGTTTGGTGGAGCTCTGCTACTATTGTTCTGTCCGTCCGCTAATGTTGTGGAGAGAGTGGAGACGGGTACCTGCAAGAATTGAAAACGATAGTCTCCCTGGAGTGAAATTGCTCGCTGCGACAGAAATAAGGAGACGAGATATTAGAGTTTCAGGAGTGTTCTGATTTTTTAATAGATTGTTTTTTTTCGCTAAAGGTGCATGAAAAAAAGATGTCTTATTCTACCGGTCTAATTCCCCCCTTTGGGAGGGCGAAGTTGTCCTACACTTTTGGCAAAAAATAATCTGGTCTTTGATTTTTATCATTTTACCTATTGCATAAAAATAATTAAGTGAAACTAATACAGGTATACCTCGATTATATAGACTTTTTCGATTCAAAAAGTCCATATAATCGAATTTTCCATATAATCGAAGCAAAATTTCTGACAAATATTCTTTGGACAGTTTCGAACCGCTCACTCCATACAGTCTGGTAGGGATTCCAAACAGCAAATTCAAACTCTAGTCCTGAGCGTGCTAGAGAGCAATACAGTGCTTTAAAACACAACGGATTTTGGAACTCATCGAGGTGTACCTGTAATGGTTTTTGGTTGTCTTAAAGTACTTAAGATTGTACAACAGTAGGTTTTATATGTGGTTTTAAAACACATGTTCACAAATGTGCTTCTGCACCAAAAAATTGATAAGTTATGTTACTGTGGTGACATATGTAAGAGAAATAAAGAAATATTGTTCGCTTTGCTGTCTACGGTTCCGAATTTAATTGTTTACTTATTTAGCAACAACTGCCAACTGGTGAAATATACGCACCCCAATGATATATACCAAATATTTTTTTACACGTTTGATATGCTTTAATTTCCCTGTTATCCTGATTTTTTACAGCTTTTTGAAATTTCACCTGAATTTTCTTTGATTTTTTTTGTGATTTGTTTCACGGGGTTAACTCATAGTTTAATTAACGCTAAAGGTCATTATCGACCAAATCCCACCCGTGTAAAAAAAGAACTGGGTGTACTCATTGGCGTAACTAGGAGGAGCTTTAGCCCCACCTAGGATTTAATTGACCCCCACCCCTAGAAGTTTTTGCTACTTTGCATAAGTATTGCAGATATATGATTTCTCTTTGAAACTATTGTATCTAGTTTTCTAATTTCGAGTAATTGTTATATCTTACGATAATAATGCACGAAGGATTTTAAACTCCTTTGTTTCTCAGCGCCAGATGTCATTGGTTAAGGAATTTGGAGTAGGAACAATGAATGCATACTGATTCAATGTTGATTTAATAAGTGGAAGGAGTAACAAACTAAAAGAACTAACACAACTTCTGATATTTTGAGAGGAAGTTAATGTTTCCAAAGTTTAATATTGTCTTAATATTAGGACCATATAAGCAGTAGAGTATTTACTTGAATTTACTTTATTCAAGATTCACAGAGACACAATGTTTAGGTTACCTAAGTTTTCAATGGATTTTCTCAGCAAGTAACCAGTACTTTAAGATTTTTTAGTTTTTCAATCTGGGTGTTGTTAGTAATATTTACTAAACCGGGCGTGCAATCTCTTCCTAAAAGAAAAATAGTGTTTTTGAAAGGTTTATCAAAGAAAAACTTTCGGAAATATGATAGCCAAATACAACATATTGTATGACTGTATACTAGGGTGCCAATAGAATGTATGGGAAAATCGAATTTCAAAAAACGACATTGCTCACAAGTTTCATTACCCCAAAATATGACCCCATGCAAAATTTTGCTCAATCGGACATGATTTAGGGATGCGTAAAATTCATCAAAGTTTCGAAATCTTCAACAATTAAAATTTTCCCAAGGGGAGACCAAAGAAAAAGTCAAAAGTCGAACTTTTGTTTATGATGCCAAATGACTTCAATATGAAACGTCGAGATCTGATGCTATTTAAAAAAAAATATTTAAAAAATTGTTTTTTTCTCTCAGAACATTTTGACATTTTCGACAAATTATAAAATTTGATAGCAAGATTTTGAGCTCCCCTAAATCATGTCCGATGGAGCTCAAATTTTGCATAGGGGAATATTTTAGGGATTAGGAAATCCGGTTTTCAAATTCGATGAAAAATTGTTTTCGCCATAAGATTTTTTTTTAAATCCAATTTTTTTTTCAAAAAATCAATTCTCAAAGTTTCATGCATTGGCATCAAAAAACAAAAAAAAATTCCCCTTGTGAGAATAAAAAAGTTTTGATTAATTTTGAGCACCCCTAAGTCATGTCCGATTTGGGTCAAATGGGGAACATTTTTTGCTACAAAAACGTCCGGTGTTAAAATTCGATGAAAAATATTTTCGTCATCTGAAAAAAATGTTCTAAGAGAAAAAATCGATTTTTTCCACACATTTTTTTTAAGTAACATCAGATCTCGACGTTTCATGCATTTTTAAGTCATTTGGCATCAAAAACGACTTTTCGACGTTTTTCGACTTTTCCTTTGGTCCCCCCTTGGGAAAATTTTTATGGGTCAAAATTTTAAACATTGATTAATTTTAGGCACCCCTAAATCATGTCCGATTGAGCTCAAATTTTGCATGGGGTCATATTTTGGGGTAATGAAACTTGTGAGCAATGTCGTTTTTTCATTGGCACCCTACGTGTATACAAATTGAAGGTATTTCTTTCTGCATGAGCATGAGCACGATGACCGTGCATTTCGTAGTTACAACTCCGTGATCGACCAGAACAATCGCAATTGCTTCTTCTTCTTCTTCACTGGCATTACATCCCCCACTGGGACATTGCCGCCTCGCAGCTTAGTGTTCAATTAGCACTTCCACAGTTATTAACTGCGAGGTTTCTAAGTCAAGGTACCATTTCTGCATTCGTATATCATGAGGCTAACACGATGATACTTTTATGCCGAAGGAAGTCGTGACAATTTTCAATCCGAAAATTGTCTAGACCGGCACCGGGAATCGAACCCAGCCACCCTCAGCATGGTCTTGCTTTGTAGCCGCGCGTCTTACCGCACGCCTAAGGAGGGCTCGCAATTGCACAGAAAACCAATGGATGGAAGCATGGGATTTGCTTTCCAACCTCAATGTGCACAGTCCGAGAGCTCTAGTATTTTGGAAGGTCGATAACGGCGCTTGCCACGTCCTCAGTAGTAATTCTAATTGGATGCCGAAACGAACTTTTTTGCTCATTTCGTATTCTAACAGTTACCTGCTAGAACTAATCAAGTTGTAGTTATAGAGATAGAAGATAGAAGCGGTATGAAAGCCCATTTCCAGTTCTAGTGATTGCTAGAACATGAGAAATATACGAAAATATACAAAGTAGAAGAATAGAACGGGCCTGGAATTGAACCCACGACCTCCTGCGTATGAGGCAGAAGCGGTAGCAATATGACCAACAAGCCCGTTTAAGTTGAAGGCATTTCTTTCTGCAGATTTATCTGAGAAAGTGTTCTAGGGATTTTTCCATATTTTCCGAAAAAAAATTATTGCCAGTAAACACGCTGGGCTTCTCGATATTCAAGAATGATTCAGCAAACACTGACTTTTCAAGGAGAGATAACAAACCATTAAATGAAAGAGAACTGGAAGTTCTTTCGGAAGGATTTCTACACCACTACAGACTTTTTTGCTTTGTTATTTCGGGAATTCTACGACATTCCTGCATAATTTTGCATAATTTTGCTAAATTTTTCCGAACTGAATGATCAGCAAACATTTCAGCAAAAACAAATTACTAAAAATGTCAGTAAGGTGGACTGTCATTACTTTTAACAACTATCTACTGAATATTCAACAAATTCAAAAAGTTTACTGAATATTCAGTAGGTTTTACCAATGAAGAATTTGACAGCATCATACTGATAATATTAAGCGAAATGAATCAAACGCAGGAAATGTTTACAAAACACAATTTGTTTTTTTCCTTTTATGATTGTTTATTTGTTAGAAAATAATAAGGAAATAAACAATATTGAATTTATAATCATCAAATTGTGTCTAACTTTGAATGACTTTTTTCTGACATGGCCCAAATTGCATGACGTGACGCCCTCTTCAATTTGTTTTATTTGCCTGAAAAATATTTAAAATTGATCTCTAATTTGATTGATGATAATATGCTTCACTAACTAAAATATATGCAATGAGCTTCACTAATTTAAAAATATGCGGTGCGTACAAGATTAATGTTGGAATATACGGAATAGGAGGTAATAACAATTATTAAACCTTTGAAACATTTATTGATATTTTGAGGCGTGCTTTTTCAAGATTGACATTTGATGGAATGTGCTGAGCAATCAGTAGATTGGAATAGTTTGCTGATTTTTAGTAAATTCAAATTAAATTAGGCCGTTACAAATATTTAAATAGCATTATGTCCTACTGGTCTCCGAAAGGTCAAGGGAGAGATAAAAAATAAATAAATATTAAAATGAAAAAAATAAAAAAACTCCTCGGATTTGTTAAAGAATTTTTTGAAAATCCTCATAATTATCCGAATTTTATTTTGTTACCCCCTCAAAATATTATTTTTTGCTAAAAAATCCGGGAGGGGGGGGGCATAATTGGTTTTAAATATTTGTATCGGCCTTACTGACATTCAGAACTTTGCTGAAAAACTTTTCAGGAAATTGATGTGTAGTGCCGAGAAAAAATCATTAATCGGCCATTATGGAAACCACGTGTTTTTTCTAGTGATGTTTCAAGAGCACGAATTGAGAGAACCACAACGCCCATGGGGATGATACATCCGTAGATCATTTGTTTACTTATGCTAAACAATCGACTTTAATTTCAGCTTTGTACGAAAACTATTACGCTAGATTTGAACTTTCGATAATAGGAGTAGACAACCGTGTGGTGAATTTAAAATTCACCACATGGCTTGATTGTATAATCACCTTAAGGTACCCTCGCACCTCGGGAATTTGATCCGCGGATTTTTTCCCCCAAGCTTCCAAATTCGCCCATATTTCCCGACTTTTTCCCGGTATTGTTTGAAAAATTCCCGATATAGTTTTGAAAAATTCAAATAAAAATTTCTATCGGAATCTAAAAAAATAGTGGTTGATCAAATTTTATTATAAAAGAGCTTTTAATTGACGTTTCTTGTCACAAATTTATCTTTTTTTATTGTGTCAGTCAATTCTTTGTCAATTCTAATTTAAAGTCAACTTTTAAAGCCTCTAACTATGTATTTTGAAAATCGATAGTTCTACATCAACATTTGAAAATGTGTAACAGCTAAAAAATATTTGTTCCAGTTCTTTGTCTATATGTAGACGAGGAACCTGGAAGAATGAATTTACCCGTTACGCCTGTTTCAAATGTTGGCCTAGAGTTAACTTTATATAAAGTAAAGAAATCATTGAGAGAATAAACATTTTTGCTTCTGTCAAATATTGGCATCCATCTTCTCCAACGCCTTTTCAGAGATGAGCCAGCTTAGGAATGCAAATCTTTGTTTTTGGAATTGTGCCTGGAATTGAACATAATTAGATATACTCGACTAATTCGACGGAGAAGGGTCGTTTGGCCGAAACCCATTCGGCCAAAAGCCATTTGGCCGAATGCTACTAGGCCGAAAGCCATTTAGCCGAATCCTACTAGGCCGAAAGTTCTTTGGCCGAATATACCATTTGGCCGATCAGACCGTTAAGCTAAAACTTGGCCGAAAGGGTCATTTGGCCGAAAGGGGCGTTTGGCCGGATAGTTCATTTTAAAAGTGAGAAATTAGGAGTATGAAGAGAGACTTCTCAGTTCTCACTTCTCATTCTTAATTTTTCTCTTCTCACTGTAAAAAATGAGAAACGCGAAATGAGTAGTGAGACGTCTCACTACCGACTTCGCACTATTTTCTTTTCACAGCAAGAAATGAGAAATGAGGAGTGAGAAGTGAAACGCCTCACTTCTCACTCCTCATTTATTATTTCTTGCTGTAAAAAGTGAGTAGTGCGAAGTGGGTAGTGAGACGTCTCACTACTCACTTTTTACAGCAAGAAGTATGAAATGAGACGTCTCACTTCTCATTGTGAAAAGTGAGTAGTGCGAAGTGGGTAGTGAGACTTCTCACTACTCATTTCGCGCTTCTCACATTTTACAGTGAAAAGAGAAAAATGAAGAATGATAAGTGAGACGTCACTCTTATCATTCCTCATTTCTCACTTCTTGCTGTAAAAAGTGAATAGTGAGACGTCTCACTACCCACTTCGCACTACTCACTTTTCACTGCACGAAATTATAAATGAGGAGTGAGAAGTGAGACGTCTCACGTGAATTTCTCACGATTCAGTGTTTCCTTTATAACTTTTCTTGCAAGCATCAAATCGTTTCGCAATAAAGACGATCTGATCACTTGCAAAATTTTCATTTTTGCCAATGTACTCATATATTTTAAAAGCTTAAAGAGCAACGTTGCGAAACGGTTTTCCACAAAAATTACTGTTTTCATAGCATTTTTTATACGAACTTCAAACTCTTCGTGCTCAGTCAAATTGCTTCCAAATAAGCTAAAATTATTAAAAAGGATTATTAAAACGGCAATCGTCTCAGCACAGAGGGCGAAAAAGTCAAAATGTGAATAACTCTAATGCACAGCACATGTTTCGAAATGGACAAAATGATATGCCATTCGCGAAAAAGAATCCAAGTGTCTTGGAGGGACTCGAACCCTCAAATTCCTACTCTTTTGATAGGCGTGATAACCCTTACACAAAAAGACCACTTAAGGTCACGTTTGCGGAAAAGCCATCAGAATCCGAGTACCAACCTCCACCGCGGTTAGCTCTTTTTGCAAATTGAATATCTTTCGGATGCTTGATTTGTCCAATCTTCACATGTGCTTTACTGTTGTATATCCACAGTCAAGCGAGCCCACCTTGTTTATTATCGAGAACATCACACTCTATGCCCCCAACAACGGGCTGGGCGGATTTGTATACCCGGAGACAGAATAATTTTCCTTTAACTTTTCAAAAGGACCTAAGTAACATTTTTTCATGAATTAATTTGAGTACTGCAATCAACAGAACAACATGAAAGCCATTGATTGCAGTATTAAAATTAATTCATGAAAAAAATGTTACTTAGGTCCTTTTGAAAAGTTATGCGAGAATTAAATTGAAGCGAATAAAAATCCCGACTCTTGGAGTTTTTGATTGGTGGCCCCCAAAGCAACTATACTGCACTCCCAGCACGATTGCAACACTTGTTCCAGAACATGTGGCATTAGGCATGAAAAAAATAGTCAAAAGTTACATCAAGAGAATTTGAGACATTGCACGTGTCTGCTATTCAACATCGCTTTGGAGGAAGTAATACAAAGGGCAGGGATTGACACGAGTGGTACGATTTTTACGAAGTCCGTCCAGTTATTTAGTTTCGCCGACGATATTGATGTTATGGCACGTAACGGGATGGAGGAAGCCTACATTAGACTGAATAGTGCAGCTAATCGGATTGGATTAGTCATCAACACGTTGAAGACGAAATACCCCGAGCAGCACGCATGCTCCACATAGATCACAGCAACTTATATTTGACCAGATTTAGTCACAACGCATCATGGCAGGGAATCATACGTATTTTGGACTCCACAAAACGCTCCGATCGAATAGTGTTCGCCTCCGTACCAAACTGACTATCTACAAAACACTTATTAGACCGGAAGTTCTCTACGGAAACGAGACCTGGACGATGCTCGTGGAGGACCAACGCGCACTGGGAGTTTTCGAAAGGAAAGTGCTGCGTACCATCTATGGTGGGGTGCAGATGGCGTACGTGGAGGAGGCGAATGAACCACGAGTTGCATCAGCTGTCGGGAGAACCATCCATCGTTCACACCGCGAAAATCGGAAGACTGCGGTGGGCCGGGCACGTAGGCAGAATGTCGGACAGTAATCCGGTGAAAATGGTTCTCGACAACGATCCGATGGGAGCAAGAAGGCGAGGTGCACAGCGAGCAAGGTGGATCGATCAGGTGGAGGACGATTTGCAGACGACTCAACCGCAGACTGCGAGGTTGGCGACGTGCTGCCATGGACCGAGCTGAATGGAGAAGACTTTTATGCACTGCACAGATCTTAGCCTGATAATAAATAAGTAAAACTGTCAAAGCTCAGCACATCCTAGGCAGGCTCCACAACTCACATTGGCCTGCGGAGGGATCGTCAAGATCCTAGACATAGTCCCTGTTGCCCGAATGGATTTCAATGAATGTGAATCATTTTGAAAAGTGTTCAAAGATCAATGAGCTAAATGAGAAACAAATAATTTAGGATTTTTAATAACGTTGTATTCTTTTGCAGCAACAAAACCGCCCCCCTCCCTGCCCCATTGAGTTGGTGAAAAGTGGATCACTTTTGCGGTGCATACTGCATAGTTGGTCTGGCTGTATAAAAAAAATCTAAATTCAGATACCGTTATATTCCATTGCAAGAGTGTATGATCAATTAATTAATTAATTGGTTATATTACTAATTTTCGGAAAATCTCTAAAAACAACATAAAAAAGTATTTTTATACTTTGGTAGCATTCTTTGTATTACTTTTTATCTGAGTGCAAATTAATAACGTTTATTTTTGTTCAAGGGTTGATTACAGATTTTTCAAGTGTTGCTATTGTTACTATTTTGAGGTTAACTTTGCTCAATATTACAAAACAACTTAGTAGTTTTTTCGAGTCAGCTGAAGACTATCAATTTGGAGACGTAACTCTAAATCAACAAAAACTGTAGATGTTACAAATAAACGATGGTGGGATGGTGGGAGAGGTTCTGAAAGCTTGACCGCAAGTATGGTTATATCAAGACAAAATTTTCAAAGCGATTTCCCTGTTTTGTAAACAAAGAGTGAAGGTTTCCGCTACCTGTTGATGGTGTTGGTGGTTTGTCAAATCGTCGTTTGAATCTTTGTGTTGTTTTGCAAATTTTGTCTGGATATAAAATCACTAATCACGTTTTGATTTAGTCAGTTCCCATGAGCTGTGTTGCAGTAGAGTAGGGAATTGTGTGAACTTTTTGGAACTGGTGCTAATGCTTTAGTACTTCCTTCTCCATCTGCATAAATTGGCAAATCACATTATCATACTCAGCAATTTGAACAAGTAGACTCTCAAATTCGACGTAGCTAGCTAACATTATTTTACTGTAGTACTTACATTATGCAATCAGTAGCTATTTGATAGCGGGCAACTACCAGTCCATTTTGGCTGCAAAACTCTACAAAGTTGTCAGTTTCCAACGACACAAATGACTGCCTGTTCCAATTTGCCCATTCAGCATATCTAAACAGTCGCGTACTCATAACAAGCTCAAAACGAAATCAAGTGGGTCACACTGCTCACTTTCAGAATCATCAAAGAATTGCCATGCAATTATCGTTATCAATATCAGAACGAATGCCGTTTGAAATATGGATCGCTTGGTGCTTGAAGAGGACGAAAAAAAATAAACCATTATTAACGATTGCTCACGCTACTGCCTATTTAGGCGTGTTTGAATATTTCTCGGTGCGAAAAGACCATTAGTTCCAAGAAATTATCATAAAATACGAGGAATCGGCGATAACGGTTCACCAGAGGGGAATACAACCGAAAAAGACCACATTTAACTACTCAGTGATCCGCAGTAAAACACTTTGTGGATTTTATCAAGAACGAAAACAAAACGAGTATAACTAGCTCGCACAACAAGTCATATCATATGATGATGATGTCGTTATTACGCACTTTAACTTACAATGTATAACGATCCTTTTTTTTTCTACAAATAAATCAAATTAACTATCCATCTATAACTGCCATCAATTGTCATTAATCTTAAATAAAGAAAAAAAAATTGTTGATTTATTCAAATATCAGATTAATTGTTTTAAGGAGCTATGATCAGTGCAACTAGTATACCAGATACCAGGCGGAGAGAAGTACAAAACGGTCAGTAATCGATTTAATGCAACAGTGAAAGCCTTGATCAAAATGAATATATTTCCAAAATTGAAGAATTGAAAACATGAAACTACACCCTTGCTATAATAAAAAAAAACAAATTGTGAAAGATGAATGGATAAAATTTCATTAAATTGATGGCTAGAATTAAATTTAATATAATTCGTCATATTGCAGTTGAGTTGGACTAACGAAAACTCTTTTAGATGCTACCCTAATAACAATAGTGAAGTTACAAAATATAAACCGAAACACTGGTCAAGTTTTTTATTCCCCCAGCTTATGCGGAAACAACGACGAATAGGACGACCGGGTCGGTCGGGCACACGCCATCAAATCACGATCCGAAGCAATTTTATTGAAACATCACGTTCGACATTTGAATAATGTGCGGTAATATTCAACGCCAGTCAACATCTAACAGGCATATATAGGGGACAAAAAATTGGGGAGGAGCAGTACGCGTTGATGGGGTTTGGGGTCGTTCGAATGACTTTTTATTGTTATTGTTATTATTGGAGCTTTTTATATGTTAATTTTGCGGATTGACACAATCGTCTATGCCTTGCTGAATTGAAGATGTACATGTTATTTGCATCAGGCATCAATAGTTTTGCTACAGGATCACGAATATTTCGAATACAGTAAATAATCTATCTCTTTACTGGATTGCATCGCACCAAAGTAACATTGAGGCTTCGCAACTCATTAAGCTTCGCCAGTTCTAAGTACAACAGTATCGTTTATGCATTTGTTTCTCAATGCTCTTAGGACCATGTAAGTCCCGAATTTTGTTTCGCACCGGAGCAAAAACCTCGAACCCAGCCACGCTGAGCATTTGAAGTCTAATAGAATACATGTTTTTGAACAATTTCTCGGAACATTTCAAACAATCAGCTCAGTTGAATGGTAGAGGTGATGCAATATCCGAACGGTCATAAACATTATTCATAATGATTTATTAGACAGTCTCAGGTATCGGACGTCTGGAATTATTTCCCATCAAATGTCGTTCACCTCGCTCAAAACGACAGGGCGTGTCGCATCGAGTCATGTAACTCACTAGCGTAATGCAAAGTTTAGGTTAGTGTGTTTTCAACTAAGAACAGATGTTAGTAGAAAAGAACAATCCACATAGCGGTGATAGAATTTTTCATACATATTGTTCTTACCCCCATCTTTTTATTCGTGCTATAAATTGTATGTATGACTTGCAATCGTTGTCAATATACATTGAGGTGATGACACTTCATCTGCTTTCCAAAAAAAAGCGATATAAAAAGAAGTAATCAACCATCAATTCCTCTTTTTGAAAATTAGTTTCACACATAGCCGTATATCCTTTCAGAACATTTAAAATAGATTCGTAAACGACAAAGGCAAACGTGTCTGCATCGAACCATTCCGACCAATGAATCATAACTACAAATCAATGCATGCCGAGCTTATCCCCCGATTGGCCTACAATAACTCAAACGCATAAATCTATTGCACTCGGTTCAGCTCGGAAAGCGGAAAGCCATAAATATTGGGAATTTATTTTTGTCACTTTGCACAATAACGGCAATCAATCAACAATAATGTTATGTGTCAAAGAATGATATTCTAGCGAGTGGGTTGAAACAGAAGAGGAGAATCGAATTGGCATATCGAATCGGTACACAAGCTTAGAGAAAAATGATGGCGTTATGTGCGCATTATAAACTGTCATGAATAGGGAAAAGTGTATTATTATCAAACAGTTTCACAGGAAACCCAGAACAGCAGCCTAACAATTGTAATGAAAATTCAAATTAATTTACATCTTGTCTTTTTGAGGAGGAGTATATAAAACGCTGAATGTTTATGTGTATATTTTAGCACTCGTATGTTAGAATTTAAATTTGCTAAGCTGTTAAGCAAGAACTTGCTGAGGGTGGCTGGGTTCGATTCTCTGTGCCGGTCTAGGAAATTTTCGGATTGGAAATTGTCTCGATTTCCCTGGACATAAAAGTATCATCGTGTTAGCCTCATGATATACGAATGCAAAAATGGTAACTTGGCTTAGAAACCTCGCAGTTAATAACTGTGGAAGTGCTCAATGAACACTAAGCAGCGAGGCGGCTCTGTCCCAGTGTGGGGATGTAATGCCAATAAAAACAAAAAAAGAAAGGTGTTAAGATTTTCATATCATAATATAATATAAACAAAAACAATCAGCTGGATGAAATGCCATTAAGAATCATTTAATTTCAAATTATTTTTTCAGCTTGTTGAATCAATGGTTTCATATCATTCAAGTTGAACTTGAGCTTAATGACCGCACCAATAACCATTATATTTGATTGCATTTATTTATTTCACAAATACAAATGAATTTGGTTAAGAAAATTATTTTGAGCTTTTTAGTGAAATGTCTTCACTTGTCATAAGACGAGTTTGTACAATCCCATTGAATTCCACCACTTAATTGTATCTTGACAGATACGTCGAGACGAGTCGAGTCAAGTACGAGACACTGAAGACGGCCTTACTGTTGAGGTCGAAATACGTATCTGTCAAGATACAATTAAGTGGTGGAATTCAATGGGATTGTACAAACTCGTCTTACGACAAGTGATAAATGAATTAATGGCTTGGCGCTGAAAAGTTTATCGACAGTACAATGTTTGTAATTATTATAAAGAATTCCAGAAGATTTGACAGACATCTTGGACAAATTTATAATAAGCAACATACGATGGGAATCGTTAGATGTGTTCAGTATTATTTCTGAGAATAAAATTATGTACAAAAATTTGGCAAAATTTAGGCGTAATTGTCAGCAAACTATGGGGAAATTGGTGGCCAAATATCGAAAAATTGACTTGCTACATATTGACAAATGCATAAGAAAGATCAAAAAAGTACTTTAGGAGAATAGATCGCATTTTTCATTGGGTAATTCTAAGTTCTAATAAGTGTGTCTAATTTTTTTTTTATACATACACATACAAACCTGGCTTAGAAACCTCGCAGTTAATAACTGTGGAAGTGCTTAAAGAACACTAAGCTGCGGGCGGCTCTGTCCCGGTGTGGGGATGTAATGCCAATAAGAAGAAGAAGATACAAACTGTATCTACCCTACTATACTAAAAAGTTATCTCTGTTCAGGTGCCATTTTACATTAATTGCATATAAATTTGATTTAGTTTGAGAAGAAGAAGTTAATAACAAAAAAAATTATGACATTTTATTATAAAAAAAATATGATTAATTTTGTAGTAGGGGAACTTCTCCTTTGTTTCATTTCATGCCTCCGGTGTTTACGCCATCAAAAACAAAACAATGAAAAGGTTATTTCTTATTTTTGTGAATTTTTCAGCAGTTAGCACGCATTTTGACAAAAAGAAGCGACGAAATTGGTGCCGTATTCCATTGTTTCGCGATGAGATAAATATATGTTCAATGAGATGGAGATCGGAACAGTTTCCCTATATTCATCCCTGCAGTATGAAAAATGGACTAAGATCAGCAAAAAATATTTTAAGCTCTTCTTAGTGAAATGTATTCAACCGTTTAAGACGAGTTTAGTACTATTTAATTCCACTATGTTTTGTTATCTTTGTAGATACGTATTTCGACCTCAACTGTAAGGTCGTCTTCAGTGTCTCGTACTTGACTCGACTTGGGCTTTTACCTGTACCTCTCCTATTTAATCTTATGCACAGCAACCTTATTCTAGTTCTGATTTGATTTGAACTGGCCCTAAAATAAAAAACAATCGTTCAAGTTTATTGTTCAAGAGTACGTAGCTCATTACTGGGTAAAATACTAGTTACACGTTATGGATGCGATGAAAATACATAAATATGATTAACCTTATGCTAATCTTACTAGAATACTTTTAAAAAAAATGAAGAATGGAGCCGCCCCATAGTGTGATGGTAGACGAAATCGGAGGCAGGCCAAATTGGGGCTTGATAAAAATCGAGACATCACTGTAACTTGAACATATTCATTCAAATACACATTGAACATATGGAATGATACCATGTATAATATAAAAAGTCATCAAATTTTAAACATTTTTATTGGAACAAATAATCAATTAGAAGTTCAAATGCGCTCTGTTTTGAGAGAAGTCAGAAATAGTGCTTTATCAATTGATAAGCAGTATCTTGATGCCAAAGTTCACATATTATATTCTCGTTTCATATTATATCTAGTTATAAAGCTTGTAATCTGGACATAGCATCATTATTACCATCCTTACCTTTTAGAAAACCTTAATGCTTAATGCTTAAACGAAAAGAAACAAGAATAGAAAATATGTCCCTCCTGGGTGAAAATGAACAATACGATCAACGTTGGCGTTGACGTTGATTCAACGTTCGTCGTTTACGTTGATCATTGATTTGTCAAAAAAATCAACGCAACGCCGTCGACGTTACATTTTTGGAAGGTTAACGTTAACGGCGTTAATCGTTGATTAACGTTAACAACCCTGGTACGCAATAACCAGAATCAATCGAAATTGCCACTGTTAGAATAACACTCCAACGTTTTACGCATGTCCACAGAACTATTATTTAACAAAAATTAAAGTTTGTAAAGTTTGTACCTTTCTCGTGCATTATATATATACTAAAAAGACTTGAGTGAGATTTTCTTAGCGTGTTTTTTGTATAGAAATCGTATTTTGGCCATAACTTTTAATTCCATAGTCCGATCTGGTCAATTTTCAATAGGAAACAATGGGACAGGATTCCCCGTTGGATGCAATTTGTTGCAAACAAATCGGATGAAGATAAGCGCCTAAAAGATGAGTGAGTTTTATTTTGCGCACATACATCCACACACGCATATACACACACACAGACAGACATCATCTCAATACTCGGCAGCTCGGTGCGCATCGCCAGCGTGGGTCACTCAACCATCTCCCAGGCTCCGCCGGTAGAGGTTATAGACGGCCCATGGCTTGTGAATGCGATGAACCGCAAACGCGATGGGCTTTCGGCCTTCGAGGTGGCGACGGAACAGCTGGACGCCATCATCTACTTTGCGCCATCGAAGCATAATATCAATAAGGACCTCAAGAGGAGCTTGCTGAAACTTTGAAAGTTGATGTTGGACGCCAAGCTGGAGAGAGCGGTCGGGACGGCCAAGTGTAAACCCGTGAAATCCGTGGAGTCGAGGTCTACCCAGACTGAGGCCCAAGGATTCGCGGACTCGGGCAAGGTCGAATCGACCGAGGGCGTGCTAGCGAAGACGGTGGTGCCAAAGTCTACCCAGACTGAGGCTCAAGTATTCGCGGGCACGACGGGGGTCACTGCTCCAACGGAGCAGACACAAAAACGGGGGAGACAGTCTCCAGGGGATGAGCTCCCTGGGGGCCGCTCCAAAACGCGGAGGGTTACTACCCCGAACAAGGGTAGTGGGGCTGGGAACCTGAACCCCGGCCAGGTACCTCCCAAACCGGGGGAGGAAGGACCTTGAATGGTCCGTCCACCCAGGAAAGACGGTGGTAAGGGGTTACGGTAGGCTGAGAGCTCTCAGCCGCACCAGACCACAGTGTTGCTTTTTGCCGATTTCGTGCGCTTTTTTAATAACATCGTTTCTGTGGATTTTTTCGCTGTAGTTTGTTTGGAGAAGACATTAGATATGAACAGGGCTTTTTTTTGAGAAAATCTGTAAAATGATTAATCCACCTAAAAGTGAGATAAAAATTTTGCTTAACCATCGAAACCAGATATGAGCCTAGTGTCTTTAGGAAAGTTGTAGCGGATGTTATTTCAAGCCACTGTGCCAAAGAGACCCAATACCTATGACTTAGCTATATGACTATGACGAGCTCGGTGGTCTAGTGGCTACCGCTTCTGCCTTATAAGCAGGAGGTCGTGGGTTCAATTCCAGGCTCGTCCCTTTCCTACTTTGTATTTCTATCTTAGTTCTTTCTGTGTTTCACGTTCTACCAAAACGATTCCTACTGTTATAACCTTCCACACAATCCCAAAATCTCCCGTGGCACCTATGAGAGATCGTAGAGTTCTCTGCATCTTTCTTAAGTAGGTGTCTAACTAACCATCCTTCCCCTTCCTCAGCATTCGCAAGGACGTGGCCAGGACAGATCTCGACTATTGGAGAGTGCATTGCTTCCATCTAAGAGATGGTGATTAGTCCCAAATCAATATCTTTTTTTTTTTTTTTAACGAAGGTAATGGAAATCTGCAAACAGACACCTGGGGAGGCGAACCCAGGTAGTGTGGGGATGGGATCACCACTCCCGACCCACTAAAACCAACTCCTTCCTCTCCAGTCATTCCCCCGGCCCGCAATTAAGCAATACTTCGGGGGAATGACTATTGGGCATTGCGCCCCCTCCATGACGTACACAAGTGCACGTATGCGCCTCAACTCTTCGACACTCCCCATGCAACACATTTGCACAAGACATACTGGCACCACATGTGCCCCAACACTCACCTGCCTATGCCGCTTGAATGACTGCAAGGGACTAACAGGTACCCTGCAGGGGGTACCCCATGCCGCCATCTCACAACATAGACAGTCCTCACTCAGTGTGGTGTTCACCCCGTCCTGCAACAGGGTGGCACCACTTTTCTACCAAGCCGGAGGCGACCCTAGGTTGGTGGCTCCTATGCCGCTCCTACCTCAGCTACGAGGCAGACCCTTTCATGTCTCCTATTTCTGAGGTGCCGCAGAGGCATCAACCCCCCGACACTCCTGCCAGTCATAGCGAGATTTTCGTGTCCCCTACTTCTGAGGTGCCGCAGAGGTATCTGCCCCCCGACACTCCTGCCAGGCCTAGCGAGACTTCACTCATTCCGTCCCTGACAGCCGGATCACACTACTGCCTAAGCAGCCACTCTGACCATACGTACCATGCGAGTCTAACTTCCCGACTAGAAGAGCATAGTTCTCAGTAGCCATTATCTTTCAAATATTGTAACAGGATTATATCATAATATGATTTGAAAAATGCTTAACACCGAATTGCCCAACAGTAGGCAATTAAAATAGATGTAGCAAAGTCTCTCAGCATAGATATCACAACGCTGATAAAATTTGAGAAAGTTGCCTCATTCGTAATGTTGTTAATTTCATGTTCTCGAAAAATATTCTTGTTCAGACAAAAACAAAAATATTATAATTGTTGATCGCAATCTGTAGACCTATCACGACCTGTAAAAATTCCAACTGCACAGAAACAATATATTTTGTATCTTATTCTGTTATAAATTTCTAACAAAATATGTTATTTTTATGATAAAATTGTAACAAAATTTGATAGTTTTTTGTTTCCAGTCGTGCAGTTTTTGATAGAAATTTAGATATTTTAACAACATCCTGCACCATGTTTCTAACACATTTTGTTATAAAAATTTAGTATAACATAATAACATAGGATGATATAATTTTGATATGACCTTCTAGTCGGGTTGTGTGCTCGCTCATACATTCAGTCCCAATTGCTTGCACCACTTGAGCACCACTCTCTTTGACATTCAGTCACTCACTCAGTGGGGGTTATAATACCCCCATCTCCCATTTTTATCCACTCTGTGCACCTCCTGTGCATCGTTTGGGCGTGGAACACCCGGCACGTCAGGCGTGCCTAACACTCACCTACCCAGGCTTTGATACTGCCAATAGGTCACCGTTAGGTACTTTGCAGGCAGCACCCACCTATTGACATTTCGAAGCCCAGATAGTCCTCAGCCAGTGTGGTGGTCTCCCCATCCTGCAACGGGGTGGCACCACTTACCTTACATGTCTCCGATTTCTGAGGTGCCGCAGAAGCATCAACCCCCCGACACTCCTGCCAGACGCAGCGAGACTTTCGTGTCCCCTACTTCTGAGGTGCCGCAGAGGTATCTGCCCCCCGACACTCCTGCCAGGCCTCACCAGACTTCAGTCATTCTAACACTACCGACCATGCGTACCATGCGAGACTTACTTGTGTGCTCACCCATACACTCGGTCCCTCACTCTGTGGGGGTATTACGAGTAATACCCCCAACTCCCATTCGCTTGCACCACATGTGCACCACTTGGGGTGTGTGGGTACCACCCACTGCCACCCGCTTGCCGCCGAAGCAGCCCTCACTCTGTGGAACCTCCACAGGCTCCGTTAACGACCTGGCTAATTGTTTCACCCCCAGGCCATTCATCCCTTCGGCACGGGTCGCCTGACACCTTGGGATTCGGGGTTAGGGGCTTGTATGCTTTAAGCGGCACACGGTCGCTTGATAAGGTTTGCTTGCGGATATGTGGTTTTTGGGAGGGAATTAACAGCGCCCCCTGTTAACCCCACCACCTCCTAGGCAGAACCCCCTGACTCACAGACAGCTGGGGAGGGGTCGTCAAGCCCTTGGACATGGTCCCTGCTGCCCCCAAGTCCCAAATCAATATCTGTGGTAACGGATGAAAGCGATGCTACTCTCATACAATAGTCTTGGCTTGTACCACCTACGAATTTGTGCGAATTGCTTAATGCTAATGCTAATGCTAATGCTAATATGAAGTGGATATATAGCTCGTAGAAAGGCAAAAATGAGCCATCCGCCTGTTCCGCCCTTACATATAAAAACTTCAACTGTTCCCCATACAAATCTCCATACAAACACAAACCGCCCTCTCGCCACCCCCGAATCATTCCTTCCGGAACTCCCCCAGGACCTTAATTTAAAAAAAAGCTGCTGACAGACTCACCGTTGCCGGCGCCACCAAACATTCCCGAAACTTGAATCTTCCCACTCCATAAAAGCGTAGAAAAATACGTAAATACGAAATACGTAGAAAAATAACTATGCAAACGATTCTTTAATGCTTACTGTTTAAAGTAAAATGAATAAAAACTTATCTTAATGGTTCTCCTTCAACTCGAACATCTTGCACTAGGAACACTTCTGTCTTTTTATATTAATAATTATTTCACCAGAAACACTAGATTAATAACGCGCACTTCAATTTATATTCATTCACGTTTTAATTATCAAACAATTATTTATTATCCAAAAATCCAATAAAAGTGGAAGCAAGACAGAGGCAAAAAAATCGCGTCAACTCGCCAGCGCGGCATACTTCGATTCTTCTTGAAATACAAATCTCACATAAGGCGAGATGGACCGTGAGCGGTCTTAGCCGTCACAAGTGACAAAACAAAGAAAAAAAAAATCTCACATAAACTACGTCCGTCTAACATTCATAAACATTTATTCTACGCTCATTGCTCAAACCAAATAGCCCCATGCACTAAGCTCTTGGTGTGTTTTTAACTTTAATAATCGATCCTTACCGTGTTTCATAGTAAATAATTGGAAAAAATCGCATCGAATACGAGTTATTTTTTGGTTTGAGGAAAGCGTCTTGTATAATGCGTACGCTGTCAATTATATCAACATTTTGAATAGCTATCGAGATATTATCGCAGTCAAACCACATCCACCAGCAAATAATGTGTGACGTCTTGGAAAATCCGTCCTCATTCCACAAATGCATCCGGAAACACATGGGAATGCATTATTTGTCTATGTGCCGGATGATGAAGTTACACACGAAGGCTCGGGATGTTGAAGCATTGCTCCTCACAAACTGCTAATATGAAGGTGCGCCTGTTTACCATCTTTGCGTAACTAATGAAAAATAAAAAATAAACGTTTATTATACTTACTTTTGCGATTCACTAGTTGAGCACTCCTCCCTCATTAGCCGTGCGGTAAGACGCGCGGCTACAAAGCAAGACCATGCTGAGGGTGGCTGGGTTCGATTCCCGGTCCCGGTCTAGGCAATTTTCGGATTGGAAATTGTCTCGACTTCCCTGGACATAAAAGTATCATCGTTCTAGCCTCATGATATACGAATGCAAAAATGGTAACCTGGCTTAGAAACCTCGCAGTTAATAACTGTGGAAGTGCTTAATGAACACTAAACTGCGAGGCGGCTCTGTCCCAGTGTGGTGATGTAATGCCAATAAGAAGAAGAAGAAGAAGTTGAGCACTCAATTCGACGCTCAATCTAGAAAATCATAAAAGCTAAACAAAGTATAAGAAGTAGGGTAAAACGTCCTATCGTTGTGGTATGTCCTAATGTTGCGGTAGTGTTCAAATAGTCCATCCTGGATATAATAGCATTAAAAACAAGTGTGGATCCGCTAAAACTCTTCGAATCATGCACTAGAACACCTTTTGTTTGATAAAATTCCGTTCAAAATGATGCAAGATCAACATTTTTCATTGAAAAATTGCGTCCTTCGAGCATATTATTGCGGTAGTGCTAAGGTCCTATTGTTGTGGTATCATCCTCCATAAGAAATACAGGCAATACCGCAACAATAGGACTGACGTTCAAAAAATATCGCAACGATAGGCAACTGCGTCCTATTATTGCGTTAGTTTGTTTTTATTGTGACAATTGACGTAATATTTACGAAACTAGAGTTAACGAGCATCCTATTCGAGTACTACAATATGAAAAATATAAGCAGTTCATTTTTAAAGAATTTTCGTAATCAATTTAGTTTTGACGCGGTGCTTATCCCTCAATAATAGGTCGTTCTGCCCTATGTATGTGGAATTTTATTATTTCTTCCGAAAGGTCATGCAAACTATCATTGAATACAAGATTTGAGATCTAGACCTGCATAAAATAGTGCTTTTTTCGGTATGACATTTCGAGAAGACAACCAGAAGATGCGACAAAATTTACTTTCGAACCCGCAACAGTCATGATTTGGAGTGAACGTATAACCAGCTTGCGTGTATCGGATCAGTGACAGTAACAACGAAAATCATGATTTGAGAATGAGATTAATTCTAGTATTCAAGTTTCACGTTAGTGTGCCGTTATTTTTGCTACTTGTCCAGAAAATGAAAGAATATCAGGTTCTTGGACTTAGTACTAGTACATTAGTACCGTCGTGCGGGGCTTCTTTTGACTCCGGGGGCTACTTTGGATTTTTGATTTTTTGAAAAAAATAAACGGAAAAAATACCAAATTTGAAACAGAAAGTTACCATCCTACTATCAACAAGACACCCGATTGGTGATAATGACAATTTTATAATAATTTTCGTTATAATCCTTGTTTTAAAATGTCCAAAGTAGCCCCTGATTTTTTCAAAAAAAGCCCCGCACGACGGTACTTAATACATTCTACCATAGTACTCTCGTGAAATACATTACGCTCATAAGTAATATGTGTTATCATGTGGTGGAGTGTTATCTGAAGATCGACTGATGCCACATTGAAAATACATAAATCACTGAATAACATAATTTTATTTTCTTATCTCTGAACATGGAAAGTTTATTTCGGTTTTATCTCAACAGCTAGAATTTCCATATGGGGCAGTGATGCCTTTATGGGCAGTGTTCAGTATTCAAGTCCAAAACAAAGCTTGTGATGTAGGAACGCATATTGTGAGAACAATTTGAACAATTTTGAAGATGTTGTTCTAAATAAATCCAAACCAAATATATTGCATTTAATTGCAATTCTTGCAACTATGCGTTATTTGCGTACTATCAGTTGAAGTCTAATACTTAACCAAAATATGGTGATATTGGCGCAATGAAATGGTTTTTTGAACTTGTAACTTTTTTTTCATTTTTAGGTTATAGGCTGACAGATAATATTATTGTGTAACAAAGCTACAGCTACTGTAGAAACAATAAAACTTTTAACGCTTTTTTTTTCAATTTAAGCCCATTTAGATGCCTATCGGACAAGCCTCTTTAGAAAGAAACAAAACTTTTCCGATCCAGTAAATTAAACAATAATTTCGTTTACGTCGGCTTTATCGGGCTCTGCACGAAGACTACTGATGCTGCCCAGTGGGGACGGCGAAGTTTCTGTTTGATCTCCGATGGGACATTATGTCGAGTACAGGTACCTTTTGCCGTAAACGAAGGCAAGGACGATGAGTCACACAAAGTTTCCGAGCGCATTTAATCCCCGCTGTGATGCGGAGCGCGCCGTGGGACATCGTGTATCTTAGACTTTTCTCTTCGAAGGTTGGCGCAAATGGGCCGGGAGCGCAAACCAAACATTTACCAATATAAATAATTTATAGCTCAAGATGTACAAGCCGTGTACATTGATATTTGGGACGGGGAAGGATTAAGCTGGTGAAACGTACATAACTGAAAAATGATGTTATGAAATGAGTAAAAAGCAAAGCGAGTGCGTATAGAATACATTCGATGAAACCAATCTAAATTCCAAATTTCTCAGGAATACTTTCTCCTTAATATCAACACATTATTCTCGAAAAAAACTTATCATGCATAACCATCGCCATTGGTACAATGAACTATAATATGTCGAGTCTAGTAGTGGAATTAAATGGAGTAATACAAACTCGTCTTATAGCAAGTGAAAATAAGCTTGTATGCGCTGAATGCAGATGCGTTAATGCCGTTCTGTATGCATGTTTCAGTTTGTGCCTGTAATCATGTAAATTGAATGGTTCAAACTGAATTAATGCGATGGTAATCAATACTTCCGGTTTCTTGACAATCAGCGTTGAAGCCTAGCAGCGTGGATCATAATTTGAATCACCTGGAATGGTTAAAGTAATAGCTACAATTGATACCGACCAAGCCAGACGTTACAAAAAACTTAACGATGGAGAATCAGTTTGAAAAACAAAATACTCGCCAGTTTGAAGATGATCCCGCATAAAGTGATGCTCAGAGCAAACCCAATCTAAGCTAAGAAGCTAAGAACGATAAATTTCCGCGCCACGGAATCCTCTCCAACGACTCTGCGTCTACAAAATGGCAGAACGGACTAGTACACGCTTATTCACGCTTATAATAATATTTACTCAAGTATATAAAAAGTAAACACGAGAACATTGTGGCCATAAAATCAAGTTAGATTATCTTGTTTTCCACGGTACAAGTATGATAGAACCACTATCAAAGGAATTTTTACAAAAACACATATAAACAATTATAATCAACCCAATTTACTGAACCCGAAAGCTGTGTCCAACCATTAGCTTCATGTACTTTTCAAAACCGTTCCATACCATCTATTGGATTGGAGCGCCCAATACTGCAAGCTACTTTCTTCCTTCGGATTCAACCGGTTATGAACACAAACTCATAAATTCAACCATTTCCGGTGATTTACGAATCCGCTTTCCCGCTCCGCCCCAGGGAAGATTATCGCGCTCCGATGAACGACGGCAAAATCTCTCCCTGCGAACGGGTCTTTCCTAGATTTAAGGCGCTGCTGGACAAACATACGCGCGTGGTCAGACCGGTTCTGGTTCCTTTGGGTACGCTCCTTGTGCAAACGAGCCCCCTTGCCTTGGAAGGAAAGACAAACAGCCAAATTTTCTCAGCGCTTCCTCGGAAAGGATCGCAGGACGCACTCCGCCGGTGGTACTAGGTTGGCGGCGGCGACACAAGCGGAACTAATCATAATATATTACGAGCGTCTTCCTGCTGGGAATTCCGTTCCGACGCTTAGCTGGCCGAGGAAAGTTTTATTTTTCATTAAAATAATACAATCTGGCCATAAATTCGATCGAATTAGTTCAATATACTAACCATGCAGCTTCGAAAAAGTTTTGGCAAAAAGACAAACAACTTTTGTACGTGGATTCGGTGCCAGAGTGGGAAGCTTCTTACCATCTATTTCATATCCATAGTAACAGGCTCCTGCGGGAGAGGGAAGATTAATTTTATCGGTGAATTGTTAGAACATCGCTTAAATTCAATGGATTACCAGATTAATCGGTCCATTTAGCTAAATCACCACCGTCCGTTCTAATAAGAAGCTTATCTACTCGACGGTGTCCCCGAGCATTCGTGAATGGGAAAAGAATAACCATATACGACGACCACGGGTCAGCATTCACATGGGACTTATCAGTTGTGTCATTATCATAACAAAAAGTCCATTCCAGTGGGCAAACTGCGGAACGACCTATTAGGAATGGAGATGAAGTCATTCGAACGGAACCTATTGTGTACTATTATCACTTGGGGCTAGAAGTTGATATCCAGTTCAAAAAAAAAACCAGGGGTGATGGCTTAGACTCATTCCGGCTGACATCCAATCTCATCAGAAAATTTTCATCGCTCCTTAATGTTAATAGAGTCTTCCTGCTGACTCATGTTCCGCCTCGGTTGTTGCTGGACCCAAGTCAAGATAATAGGCATAATAGGAAAGGAACGCAGTTTGGTTAGTTTTCGGAGAGCCAATCAACGGCGCATCAAATGTTATCTCTGCGTTAAATCTCTAATGAATTCCAGATTTTTAAAGGGATTGTTTTTCTTATTTCCTGGCAGTAAACTCAGACAAACGAAATGCTGTGAGTGTTCAATGATTAATGTAATAATGTTTAAAATAATTCGAAAACAGTACAAATTCAAGGGGCTTGTAGGGAACTTCAATTCAATCGTAGAGGTCGCTGGTTTGAAACTTGTAGCTATTAGAAGTAGTGGTAGAGAAATGTAGCTGGTTGGCGAGACAACGTAGAAGACTTAGTAAGTATCATTCGTAACCCGATAAAGTTTCGAAGTCAACGACAATAATAAAACTCGTTTTGTATACTATCCAGCTTCTCCCGTGGCCAAGATTGAGCAATATTTGAGCGTAAGGTACTACAGACCACAGACAGATAATATTCAGGCATCTGAGGGATGGACGAATAACGGGTGTATAACTAAGAGTGGAGATTGTTAAGGGCAGCCTCCCGCAATCTAAATTTGAATCTACTCGCGTTTTCAATGGCACACCACTGAATACGAAAGTTACGCACAACTGATGTCATTTACTTTATTCCACGCATGCTGCTAGGTGTAGCATCGAGACCTATATGCCAATATAATTGAATTTGCAAGCATTTTATTGTTTATTTTACATTTATAGTCTTTTTCCGTCTTGAATCTTATCCAACAAGAGTTTTTCGTATATTTTTGTCACAGATTCTGTCCAACAAGTGTATTTTTCGTATATATCAAAACCAGATATTCTAAATTATCCAGACCATTTTTGAGTTCAGACCAATTGATATACCGTGTTAACCAGTGGCGCCGGGAGTGGGTAGGACAAGTAGGACATGTCCTACGCACGAATTTTCGTAGGTGGGACAGTCAAGGCATTGTTCTACCCATGATTATGGTGGAAACATATCATCTACGTAATTATTTTAGTTGTAATACTGTCTGGTAGGTCTGATTTGTAAGTCTATAAAAATATCATCAAATATATGGAAGTTCAACGTATTAGTATTAGATTTTTTGCGAAAAGTCCATGCGAAAAAGTTTTGTAGAAGCCTCAGAATATTTATTGAAATCCTTCCTTAGCCGTGGGTTAGATGCGTGGCTACAAAGCAAGTTGGAATTTTTTCAATGTATCATCTTGTTAGTCTCAAAATTTACGAATGCAAAAATGGTAACTCGACTTAGAAACTTCGCTGAATACTAAGCTGCGAGGCGGCAATCCTTAAACGCTTAAGCAATGTCGCTCGTGTTGTGTACAGCAAGCGATGTTTTTCGTTAGCTAGAGTTTCTCCTGCCTTATAATGGGCAGTTCTCTACCCAAATTATAGAATGTGCAGTAGCTACCGGGCGAAAGATGTGTGGATTATTTCTTTAACTAGTCGCGAGACAGTCAGTGAAGTTAAATAATAAGTGATTTATGGATCATGCTGGAGTATGAGAACTGAGGAGTATACCAAAGTCGGTTTTTACGTGGGGGATACATTCCTTGTAAATCCCGAAAACGTAAAAAACGCGTTGAAACCTACTCCAATTTTGAGCAGTTTCTACGTTTTTCCGGACCTTTGTGAAAACCACATTGAAAGAAAAATTGTTTGAAAACATGTGCAAAAATAACTTTAAACTACTTTAAAAAAGTGAAGTAATGGGTTATCGCTTGTCTGGTGAAACACATAGAGCGCGCGCGTTTTCGTTTTTGATTAAAATAGTATTTTGATTAAAAGAGTAACTAGCAACTACGAAATAGTTAATCATTCTTATTGGAAAAACAATATTTGTTGTGAAAATCAATGAACATTAATGTCAGGAAGTCCACATTTTTTGTTCTATCTACAATTATTGCCGTTCCAGAAAAAACTATCCTTTCCTTTCAATTTTTAAATTACCGCAGCTGTCACTTCATACTTTGTCTGTGCTGATTGGCATGGTATTCTACGATGACAACACTAAATATCATATTTTTGTTTCAGAGTATTGAAGGTTTTCATGTTTACGGTAGAACTTTGAAAGCTGCGTTAGAACTTTGCAGAATCTGCAAAATTGAATATTTTGAAAAAAATCCGTAATATATGTGTAATTTACAACGATTTCTCAATACCATAACTACCCACGTCATACCCACGACTTGGAACGTGGATGCACCTCTGGTGTTAACTGAGCTCAATACAAAGTTAATAGGAACTCATGGGGTCCATACATGCTCCTATAGTACATGTACATGATTCACGATTTGGATATCTTCAAACCGAACATCCTAAGTTCTCCAAATCATTCTGTAGTTCATACCAATGCATCCTTCAAGTCAACTGTACTTGGTAGGCCTGTAGCAATCCACTGTGTCTTTACTGAAGATCAGAGACATTGTGCAAGGTTTACGATTTGCATCTGTCCAAATCAAATGTTTAAATTTCTCCATTTGGAATCATTCTGGAGCTCAGACCATCTGGTCTACCAAGGTGATTGGGCTCGATGCATATCCAATAGCAAACCATGATGTTCATATAGCCGTCTTGAAGCCATCCGCATGATTTACGATTCCGATATGTTCAAATCGGATATTCTAAGTACTTCAAATCATTCTAGAATTCAGACCAATTGGTCTATAATATCATTTGAGCTCGGTACAAACATAGTAGCAATTCATGGTGTAAATATGTCAAAAACGAATGTTCTAAATATTTCAAATCACTCAAGAGTTCAGATGAATTGGTCTACAAAGTCAACTCGGTACAAAACCGATAGAAACCCATCATATTCAGGCTACTATCGGCCATGCTTACAATTTACGACTTATGCTCGTCCAAATATGATGTTTCCAGCACTCAGATCATCGTATGAGAACATTTCTGAATTATTGTTCTCATGCATGGTCTTCACGGACTTGGGTGGCCGGTATTGGCCTTTTTTGACGAATACCGGTTTTCGGTATTTTGTGGGGACAATACCGGTAAAATACCGGTATTTGGGGAAATTCCAGGATTAAAACAGAAAACTTTTGATTTGGACTTTTGAGTGAAAACCAATATTTGTTGACGAAATTCAAATGTTCAAATCATTGCTTGTTTAGCTGGACAAAGTGAAACATAAGTAGACATAAGCGATTCATCTCCCAATCCGCAACGGATTTTGTTGGCAATATTGCCAGCTGCTGAGAATGCCCTCTCTGCAGCGCGGTAGCGTGCGGTTGGCCAGGTTGGCCCCCGCCAAGGGCGCCAGTCTTTAGGGAGCGCCGAAATCAAGGATTACGCTATAAAAAAAAGGCAAATTTATATAGTCTAGTTTGAAAATCATGGATTATGATACCAACATTATGTGAATCGGATTATTTCAAATTTTGGCTATTATTAGGACCACCGAGGGATTTCCGGAACCACAATATTTAGTAGTGAGGGCAATTTACACTCAGTTTTAATGGTTTGAATTTATTCACATTTTTTAAGTGGATGTCTTTAAAGTATTACATCCATAATAAACCAATTGATCAAATTTAGAAGTGCTTTTTGCTCTTTTATCCGGAAGTATTGGTATGGATTTTTGAGCATATTTCAGATAAATTTACTCGTTTTTTCGTGAAGATTTCTTTTCTTATATTTATAATCTAATGTAGATTGACCAAATCCCTGCAGAGTTGAATTTTATCGACCCAAATATATACAGCCTGTAGGTACAGTGTCAATACAGGAAATGTCTACAATCGCCATCGACAGACACAGTCAAGAGTTAAGTTTTGTTTGATCCGAGTAAAACTATTGGCAATTTTAACCACCAATCAATCTGTTCACTATACGTTATTGGCCCATTAGTTACTTTCAAACCACCGAGCCATATAAGATTTGAATTTTTCTTGATTCGTCTGATAGCGATTTTGAATATCATCAACCAACCCACGTTAGATTTGGATTTCATTTGACTAAACGGGTCCAAACTATCGATAAAGGCACTCCAAAGTTGAATTTTACTTGATCCGAATCCAAAAGAGGTAGAAAATATTTACATATTTCAAATACAGTTCAATGGCATTTCCCGGCCATCAACCAACACAGTCCCAAATATGGTTTTCCCTGATCCTAAATAGATCCGATAGCAACTCTGGCCTTCGACCATCTCACCCCAGAGTGGAACTTCATTAATCCAGTCAGCCACCGTCAGATCCACTCCAGAACTGGATTTTCCTTGACCCGAGTAGATCCGATAACGATCGACCGACGCATTTCAGAACGGGACCTAGATCTAGCATTGCGTAGGCTTGGAAAAAGGCCCATTATTTTTTATGAACTTCCAGCGTGGCTCTTGCATGATTTTCATAATAATCAAAAAAGTATCGCCAAATTGAAAAAATCTCAGGAGAACATTCAGCAATCCACATGAACAAGGTTCTTGTACTCAGTATTGAATGGTATTTGAAGCCTCTTTAAAACATTAAATCCTCTAATCTTACGTTTGGTGAATTTAAAATTATCTCTAAATGTTTTGGCATTTTTATTACCATTTGTTAGAGATGGGCGCAAAATTATGATTTCGCCAAGGGCGCTGGCAGTCCACGCTACAGCACTGCCTCTCTGGGTCAACCAAAGTTAGATAAATGGTTCTTAGAGCGTCAAAAATCAGTGTCAAGTACTTGCCCTTAGTCCTTTCAAATTCATAGTAGAAGATTTTTGTACGGATTGCTTGCAATAATCCTGGCGTCAACGTAGGTACCACCAGCAACGTATATGTTTTGTTCTACTACAGTCCCTTCACGAGTTGTACTTTAACCGATAAACCAGTAAAATCATCCATAGAAACGTCTTCATCGTACACATCGTCAGGTGTGGTCGATGTCTGAGCTTCAACGATCACATCAGGAATTATCAGATGCTGCAAGATCTCGTCTGCTGTCTTAATAAAAGAAGCTTTGCACTACCGTAAAAAGCCGATATTTTCCGTCTTCAATACTGGTATTTTGGTACTTAAAATTGGCCGGTAATACCGGTATAACCGGTTTCGGTGCTACCGGTTAAACCACCTTATCAGGAACCTAAATGGACATAATAACTTGCTATTGGTTCCGTACCTAACGTTATTGGCATGGTGGGTTAATTTGTCTTAACTGCAAAAATTCGAAAAACGTAGAACGTCGTATAAGATAACTCCTAAACCGTAAACCATACACATAATAATCAGGGGCCAGATTGATAAGAAAGACTCGCTATCGATTTTGTACCGAGCGTAGTTGACCTGCTAAAAAAATGGTCTGAACTCCATAATGATTTGGAGATCTTGGAACATACGGTTTGAACATATCTAAATCGTAAATCCTACACATGGCCTCCAAGCATTACGTATTAAATTTTACAAGCACTAAATGATTATCATAGTTCTTCATCATAAATCATGCCGACTAACTGCAAATCACTGTTTTTAGATGTTTCTGTATACATTTCCATAATTAATTGCATATTATTCGGCAACTTGGCCGTACGAAAACCATTTTTTTGTTAAATATCTTGGCTGTACATATGCACAGCAGATGTTTCGAAATGGACAAATTAATATGAAAATTGCGAAAAAGAATTCACGTGTCTTGGATGGACTCGAACCCTCAACCTCCTACTCTCTGGATAGGCGTGAGAACCCCTACACAACAAGACCACTTAAAGATCACGCTTGCGGAAAAGCCATCATAATCCGAGTACCAACCTCCACCGCGGTTAGATCTTTTTTTGCAAATTGAATATCATTGAATAGGTTCCAACGAGTTTTGCACTGCCCATACGTTGACCGATTTGGATTTTTTTCCAAAGTATCAGGGCATCAAATAGAACGGAATAAGCGGGCGGCTCATCAGAAAATTTGAAATAAGTTTTTTCCATACTAATTTGAGCCACCCTAATAGACACTATGGGTTACTATTGGCTTTGTATCGAGCCAAGTAATCTCGTTAGATCAATTCGTTTGGACTCTAAAATGATTTGTATAAATTAGAATATCCGGATTGGACAAATCTATATCGTAAATAATGCACATGGCTTTTAAGGGCAAGTATGAACCATGCGGTACTATTAGTTTTGTATCGATCAAAGTTGTCTTGGTAGACCAATTTATTTCAACTCCAGAATGATTTGGAGAACATCGAGCATCCAGTATGAACACATACAAACCGTGAATTATACCCATGGCCTCTAAGGGCCTGTATGGACATTGGACACCATGAGATGGTTTTTGACCCTCTTGAAAGGATGTTTTCGATCCTCTTGAAAGGAAGGCTTCTGAGAATCTTGAGAGGAGGATTTCAAGCCCCAAGCAGAGGCTTACAAGCCTCTTGAAATGAGGCTTCCGTGCTTCTTGAAAGGGGTTCCCGAGCCTCTTTAAAGAAAGCTTCCGAACCTCTTGAAAGGAGCCCCTGAAATCTTTGGAAGAAGGTCTCTAAGGCTCTTGAAAGCAGGCTTCCGAGCCTCTTGAAAGAAGGCTTCTGAGAATCTTGAAATGCTTCCAAGCTTCAAAAAAGGGACTTACGAGTCTCTTGAAATGAAGTCTACGTGCTTCTTGAACGGGCCTTCCTAGCAGCACAACTCATATGTGACCAGATTTAGTTACAATCAAGTTGCTGCCTGCTTGGGAAGGAGGCTCTTGAAAGGAGGCTTTCGAAGCCTCTGAAAGAAGGCTTCGACCCTCTTGAAAAGATGCTTCCGAGTCTCTCGAAAAAAGGCTTCCGAGTATCCTAAAAGAACGCTTCCAAGCCTTTTAAGAAGAGGCCAGGGATTGAATCCAAAAGGCATTGAAAAGTCTCTCACGTATCATCTCTGTATACATGTACGATGTGTAGCATACCTTTAGAGACTTTTTTCGCAAGCTCTCATGGTAAAACATTGATTCGGGAGGCTATACCCCATAATCAATTTCTCTTAGAAAACTTTCAACTTGCTTTACACTCTTGTACGGTTACTAACACATAATGAGCGAGAAAAGCGAAAATCATCAATTCTCTGTGGAGGCTGCCTGTTTTTTCGCACTTGTATACAAGTTTGATAAATGTGTTATCATGTCTTGTTATGATTCGGAACAGTTTTTGCCTTTCTTTTATCGTTGTTCGTTATCTATTGAAAGCGATTTCTGCAAACCCTGGAAAAGGCTTACGAGTCTCTTGAGATTAGACTTTCGAGATTCTTGAAATGGACTACCGAGCTTCCTGAAAAAAGATTTCTTACGCTCTTGAAAGAAAGCCTCCAAGTCTTTTGAAAGAAAGCTTTCAAGCCTCTAAAGCTCTTGAAGAAGGCTTCTGAGTCTCTTGAAAGAATGCTTCCGATTCTCTTGGAAGGAGAATGTCTTAATCATTAGGAATGGACCTCTAAGGATCTTGAAAGGAGACCTCTGAGCTTCATTGAAGAGAAGCATCCGAACCTCCTGAAAGATGGCTCTTGATATTCTTCAAAGGAGGCTTCGTAGCCTTTTGAAACGAGGCTTTTGAACCTCATGAAGAAGGCTTTTGAGAATCTTGAATGGAGGCTTCCGAGCCTATTAAGAAAAGGCGTACGAGTCCCTTAAAATGAGGTTTCTGAGCTTCTTGAAAGAAGGCTTCTGAGAATCTCGAAAGAAGGTCTCTAAGGCTCTTGAAAGGAGGATTTTAATCCTCTTGAAAAAGGCTTCTGAGAATCTTAAATTGAGGCTTCCAAGCCTTTTGAGAAAAGGCGTACGAGTCCCTCAAAATGAGGCTTTCGAGCCTCCTAAAAAGAGGTTTTCGAGCCTCTTGAAAGTAGGCTTTCGAGTGTCTGAAAAGGATGCTTTCGAGCCTCTTGAAAGGATGCTTTTAAAGGGAGGCTTCCGAGCCGTTTAAAAGAAAGTTTCCGAGCCCCTTGAAAGGTGGCTTCCGAACCTCTTGAAAAAAGGCTTCCGGAATCTTCCGAGCCTCTTGAATGGAGACTTTCGAGTTTCTTGAAAGGAGACTTCCGAGCCTCTTGTTAAAAGCCATCAAAACCTCGTGAAAGGCCTTTTGAAAAGAGGCTTCCGAAGCTCTTGAAAGAAAGCTTACGAACCGCTTTAAAGGGGTCTTCCAAGCCTCTTGCAACGGAGCTAATCTGCTTTTCGAGAAAAAGTACTTTAAGTCTTTTAAATGGGAGCTTCTTACCTTTAGATTCTAGATTTAAGTTCGGATGCAAATACATTTCCTTATCTCGATCAGATAGATTACATTAAAGATTTTCAAATTTTGTTCCTTTGTACCTTCGTCGTTTTACTCTTTTGACCTTTTATCCTTAAACACTGTGCTTGTTGTAGTAGGCAAGATTAATTATACTTTGATTTACTGATCGCCATGCATAGTATTTACAACTCAAAGTTTAAGAATCAAAAGTTAAACAATTATCAAATCTTTATGAATAAGTTTACGCCATTACGCCATTACGCATTTTTGTCCAAGGTACCCCCAGGGGTACATGTACCCCAGGTTGAGAACCGCTGGGTTAGGACATATCTAAATTGTTAATTGTGCACATGGCCTATGAGGGCATGTATGAACGCCATGGGTTATAATTGCCTTTGTATCGAGCCCAGTTGTCTTGGTAGACCAATTCGTTTAAACTCCTGAATTATTTAGATAACTTAGTACATCCGATTTGGACATACTGTGACATACATACAGTAAAAAATTATTGCGGTAAAACCAAAATGAATTTTTTGGCAAAAATTTATTTTTTAAATATCTTGAATTCTATAGGTTGTAAACTGATGACTTATCCAGCAAAAACGCGTATTTTGGCAAAACAAAAAAGTTTGCGGAATTACCGCGATTATGGTATGGTAAAATTCAAGTTATACCTGAGGTCTGGTTAAATTTTGAGCAAAATTGGTTCAATCGAGATCTAGATCTCCAAAATTGACCATTTTGTATGAAAAACGGCAAGTGGGCTTTTTATTATGCAGGTCACTTTATCCAGATCGTAAATTATGTGCATGGCCTCTAAAGGCTTGTATGGATACCATGGGCTGCTATTGGTTTCGTACCAAGCGTAGTTGACCTGGTAGACCAAGGCTCTGAAATCCAGAATGGTCTGGAGAACCTAGAACATCTGTAGCAATATTGTCTGCCTTTATTATTTGTCATCTCTGAAATAGTATTCGGTACATTTTTGAAAAAAAAAAACAGCAATTAAATCGTGCATGTGGGGGCCGTGGCCCCGGGCCGGCTTTGGGACAGTTCGTCGAATGACATTTCGTCGAATGACGTTTAGTCGAATGACATTTAGTCGAAAGTACATTTGGTCGAAGGAACATTTAGTCGAATGGACATTTAGTCGAAAGGAAATTTAGTCAAATGGACATTTAGTCGAATGGACATTTGGTCGAATGGACATTTAGTCGAAAGGACATTTAGTCGAATAAAAATTCAGTCGAATGTTGGATGTGTTTAGTCGGTAATAGGTAATTAGTTAAATAGGTAATTCGTCAATGGATTTTTGGTTCTATTTGAGTAAATAATCCACAAGACACATTGATAAGCTGATTAGAAGAATTCAGTGAACATGAGGAATTTCAATCAGCAGCGAAAGAAACGTATACGGATGTCAATGAGGTTGCAGAAACATCCGGGTCTCCAGCAGCTAACAAAAACTGCTGGAGACCCTGGTGGATTATAGACAAATTAAATCCTACAGAAATAGTAAAATATTAGGTACTGATGGTGAAATACCCTCTAATCTATTTTGCGCACATGGTCAAAAACGAATGATACCAATGTTATTTTGCCAATACTTCATCGTAGTCGGCTATGGAACATTTAGTCTAATGACATTTGGTCAAATGACATTTCGTCGAAAGGACGTTTAGTCGAATGGAAATTGTTTTCTTATTCTTTTCATTGAAACTCTTTCTTTCACGCAATATTTATACAATAATTAGTTCAGAATAAAATTTCAACCGTAATTCGTTAATTATTGGCCGAAAATTTAATTCCGACCAAATGGTCATATGACCTAATCTATTCGACGTCATATCTATTGACGAAACATCATTCAACTGAATTTCTTTTGACCAGGTGAAATAGATTCATCTTAGTCCGTTAGAGGGGTTCGCCAAAGTCCAGTCGGGAATATTCTTGTTTTCGTATTATTTATTCTTTTTATGAACCCACCATTCTTTGGATAATATTGGAGCAATAATTATGTGACTTTTATAAACACCACAATAAATCATTCATTCTTAATTGTTATTAACCAAAGTTCTTTTTTTAATAGCCATTCGACGGAACGTTATTGGACTAAATGTACCAAGATTTTTAATTCGAAAATCCGCTTTTGAACAAACGTCATTCGACAAAATGTACGAAGATTCTTCATTCTAAAATCTGATTTCGACTAAATGTCCATTCGACGTAGTGTCCTTTCGACCAAATGTCCTACGTTTCTAGTGGATTGAAAAATCATTTTCGACTAAATGTCCCTTCGATCAAACGTCCATTCGACGTAATGTCCTTTCGACCAAATGTCATTCGACTAAATGTCATTCGACGAAATGTCTTTCGACGAAATGGTATAGATTCCCCCGGGCCCCCACAAATCTTATGTACCAAAACCAACCTTTTTTGTACATTTTGGGGCCCCCACATACCGTCGACCCGTTACCCCAAAATATGACCCCATTCAAAATTTGAGCTCAACCGGACATGAATTAGGGGTGCCTAAAAATCGTCAAAGTTATGAAATTTTTACCCATAAAAAATTTTCCAAGGAGGAATTTTTGTTTTTGATGTCAAATGACATAAAAATGCATGAAATGTCGAGATCTGATGTTATTTCGAAACCATTTTGACGTAAACTACGTCTAAGGGGAAGACTCGGATACAGGGTGACAAATGAAAATTTCCAAATTCGAGACCGTCACGAAATCATGTAAGATTTTGAATGTTAATAGCACCTTTATCTCCCGATGGATTTTTGAGATTTATATATCAATCGACTCGGAAATTCTCTACCAATTTGTCAGTTATATTGAAACTTTGGGTTATGAACGTTAAAATAGGGTATCGGATCATTTTGGCAGCACCCTCTTTTCTTGTCCGCAAGAGTCTCGTTTCGGCCGACGCCGTTCAGTGCGGTTGGCTTTTGGACTCTGCTTTGTGCGGTGTTTCGCTCAAAAAGTAGAACAATGGAGCCGAAGCAGTGACCGCGGTCGAAACAAATGTAACAAGAATGCGTAATGTAGTGCATGGTGTATAAAAAGTGAAGCAGATTGGGGCATGTTTATGAGACGATCATTTGTTATGATTAAAAAATATGATCTCAGCAAAGTCAAGGGGGAGGGGGTATTTTTTTCTTCTTCTACTGAATCGAGCGGTGTGAACATTTGAATGCAGAGGTTTTTGGGGCCGGGGAAGGTTCTTAAGATGGTTCAAGACCCCATCTCCTCTTTGAAACCTGGCTCCTATACAAATGAAACACCAATTTCGTCATAACTCCAGATCAAGCAAATGGAACCAAATCTGGCGTGTGGAGGTTTTGGAAGGGAAGATATGTTTCTGTGATGGTTCGCAACGCCTCCCCCTTCTGGAAAGAGGGACCCCCATACAAATAAACCAAAAATTTCTGCATAGCTCGAGAACTAATCAGAGAATAAATCAATTTTAGGCGAAACAATCGGGTCTGCTAGTAAAAAATAAATATTAAAATGGAAAAAAAAATTAAAAAAAGCTCCTCGGATTTGTTAAAGAATGTTTTGAAAGTTCCCAAATTTTACCGGAAAATTTTTTTGTTGCCCCTCAAATTGTTATTTTTGAGCTAAACAATCCGAAGGGGAGGGGGGCATATTTAAAAAAAAACCAGATTAATCCACCTAGCGGCGATGATGCCTTTCTCGTGCATCGTAAAATGTACTGAAAAAATCACATAGGAAGGGTCAAAAAAGCACTTTAGGGGGATAGATCGCATATTTTCTATCATTTTGCATGTTTTTGCATTAATTACTATGCATTTCCACCATTTAAAAAAAAAAAATTTTTTCGATTTTGAATTTTTTTTTTTCCATTTTCCAAAAACAATGATTTTTCAATAATTCCGAAATGCAATGTCCGATCAGGCCAATTTTCAATAGCAAACAATGGGACCGCATTCCCCGTCGAATGCAACTTGTTGCGAGTAAATCGGGTAATGCTAAGTTCCAAAAAGTGTGTCTACAAATTTTGTACACATACACACATACACACACACACACACATACATACATACACACAAACAGACATCACCTCAATTCGTCGAGCTGAGTCGATTGGTATATAACACTATGGGTCTCCGAGCCTTCTATCAAAAGTTTGGTTTTGGAGTGAAATTATAGCCTTTACGTATACTTAGTATACGAGAAAGGCAAAAATATTTTTATCGGCCTAATTTTTTTTGTCCAATTAAATGCACGCCTGAATCAGAAGGATTTAACTTTGATTCAGGAAGTGTGAATGCACTTAAGATATTTTTATAATACGTGGGTGCAATCATGCTGTACTTATTGTATACGACAAAAGCTTTGGAACGCATACGTTCTTGAAACGGGCTATATGAGTTACAATAGAGCTATCACCTTCTTGCTCCCTGATTCAAAAGTCTTGCAATGATATTAATAAAATGGTTGCACGAATATTTTATCCATAGTGACACTCAGTGTTGGTAGAATCATACTCAAATCTGAATCATCGAGGTTTCATGCACGAGCTAACTCGCCTGCTATTCTGTAGGGGGAGCATCGCGCTTGAGTTTCTCGGCCAGAATCGCATCGCTTCGCTTACTCACCGAAAATGATTTCGTTCTAAAAAGCGTCAAAACGCAATCGAGGCGTATGAAAAACAGTTAATTCAATGCATTCATCAATGAAGAACACGTAAATATCATGCAATGATGCAAATTGCGATTAGAATCATGAGCAAATCTCTAGGCCATGATTCTGATGGGATTTGACTCAAGCATGGTTTGAATCGCCGATGAGATTTGAGATTTTGAGATTTTACCAACACTGGTGACACTGCCAGACAGTGGGAGTTACATTGTTATAACACACACACCCTCTTTTCCCGTCCGCAACATTTACTACTCGCGCGCATCACAACCAATTAATTGGATTTTAGTACATGATTGACATTTTATGATTTCTAGTGATGCACGAAAAACAAGATATGCGTATGATTGGAATGTTTCTTAATAATAAATGTTGCAAACGGAAAAGAGGATGTTCCCCTAGGGCTTCTTCTATTGAAATATTTCATCAAATGCTTCAAAACCCAAATGTAGGCAATTCGGATCCAAGAGAAGCATCATTACCACTTAAGCCCTCTGTACACCTTCCGTGAACATGAACATGAACAAGAGGTGAGAAAAAGCGATAATTTCACAGTGAACATCGTCGTGGACAATCGAGTCTAGTTGGAAGTGTTGAATTATTGCCCACGAATGCAGGCAGCAAGTAAGTGTGCAGTAGTAAACAATGAAAATAAAAATGAAACATATTGTCGCATATATGTATATGAATTATTTGAGTGGGTAATCTACGGAACGATGTTGATCAAGTTATTTAATTTTAATCATCTTTTCGTTTAAATGTTCGGGAATTTTGTTATGAAAAGCCAGTAGGTACATATGCTTAATGATTTCTGAATGGCAAATTTTCAACTGTGCTACCAAATGTATACATTTTGCACCGCTCAAAGCTGAATTAACAAGTTCCGGTGATCAATTGACCTGAATCCAAATATTATCTTTCGACTAGTTCGCATCAAAGGAGTTCTGGCAAAACTACACACGAAGCATGTAATTCACATGATTCATTCTGTTCCACACATTAATACAATAATGTTCAATTATGCAATTAGAGTTAAGAAAATACGAATTCACGAAAAGAGAAGAAATTTCTTCTAATTTTTTATCTTGTGACTTCTATCTCATTTGAACGATTGATTTTGACATGTAGTAACAGGTTTAATTTGATGAGGAGTTATTTTTTTTTTTACTTTTGCTAGATATAATTTTTGACTTTCTCTTTTGGTTTACATTTGTTTAATACTTTTCTTCATCTCATTTTTTTTTTTAAATTTATTATTCATTTGTTCGAATAGTGATAATTAATGTTTGAATATTTGACCAGTTCGCCAATAAAAAATCCCAATTTTTGCTCAAGATTTCGTGTATAAAATTCAATTGATCACGTATCGTATATCCGTACCGTATTTAATTGTTGTGTTTACTATTGAAAATCTTAATATGTATTCAATAATTTTTGCTGTGCTAAGATTTTGTTGATAGTCATTGTCCAAATTATGTAAATTACTCACATAAACTGTTTCAAATAAACAACTTTATTGAATAAACTCATATAGGTATACCTAATCACAAACATTCTGAATGATAATTATTATTAATATCTGTACCTCGTGGATGGTCATAACGCAAAGAGCATACGAGCATGTGTGTACCAAAAATACAAGGGCAGACAGACAGGCAGGATGAAAACGACAGAGAGGCAATCTACACATCTTGTTAGATTCTTCATTCTCCCTGTATTGCTGTGGTGGATATATGGCGTATATGGTGTATATATCAGAGAGGAGAGAAGCTTTCTCTGATAAATCAGGTAAAAAAATTCCACGGAGCTCGTTCACGTTCGAATGGCAAAAGCATTCTGAAAATCTGTTCACCGTGAACGACAGAGACGATGCACAAGCATATCGGAAGCATATCAAATGATTCAGTAGTAGCAAAGCAGAAAAAGTAGGCCAAGCATTTATAACTAATATAGCTAAGACCTTGAATAAACAAAAGAATAAATAAATAAATAAATGACTTCAAATTAATGGGTTGATAAATTAAAAAATGAACAATCGATAAAATTACAAAATTATTGATTTGAAAAACTAATAAATGGATAATTTTTTAGATTAATAAATTCAGGAATGAATGAATTTATAAATTATTGAATAAAAAAAATTAATATAATAAAATAATCAAAAATAAAATAGTAAAATGAAAAAAAAAATTTCATAATAAGTTTATAAAGGTATGTTAATAAATTATTAAATTACCAAATTGATAAATAAACAAATTTATAAATTTATAAATCAATGAAATAATAAATTAATAAATTGATGAATAAAAAAATGGATAAATTAATCAATTAATAGTTAATAAATTACTAAACTGCCGCTGCAAGCATAACTGTCCAATATTTACATGATTTGCTATCTATATGGCAAAGTTATGCTTTTATAAACAGTAAATTAATAAATTAAAAAGAAATTAATAAACTAATCACTCAAAAATCTAATATATCAACAACAAAAAATAATAAATCAATAAATTTATTTTGAAACCTAGTAAATCAGTAACTCAAAAAATAAGCAAATGAACAAATTATAATTAATGAACAATAATAATGGTGGTGTAAAAAAGTACACACAAAAAATTAAAATGATATTTTTCCTTCATTGCACACTGAGGAAATCCGATTTCAAAAGAGGAAAAAAATAATAACTTTCTTTACGGACAACTTACAGAAGAGGTTAAGGGCTTATTCAAAAAGGAATTTTCCAAAGAATTTAAGAATCAAGGACGTGGAACACTTCTGTGTGTAGTTATGAGGCTCGTTTTGCCCCAATGTCCCATATATCACGAGTTTACATTCACGAGTTTACATTCACGAGTTTACAGTCATTTTATTTTTAGGACATTGCTCTAAAATTGTGTTTATCTCTTCACTGTGGATCGACAGAAGGGCACTACATATATTTTGATGGAAAAAGTTGAAAATTCCAGGGATTTTGTTGTTTAATAAGCGTCAAAATGCATTTTATTTGAATTTTCCGGCCGCGTCAATCGTCGCAAAGCAAATTGTCGCCAGCAAACATAACCATAAGATCTGTCAGATCAACTACGAACAAAATTGTTTGATTTCAATAATCAGATTATTTCCAGAAGTTGAGTATTTTTTTTGCATGTTTTAATGATTTGGCTTTGCATTAACACAGATTTGAATTAAAGATATTGGCGACGATTTTAAAGGTGCTTAAAAAGTGATCTCGACGCGATTTGTTACCAGCGAAACTGAAAATACTATTAATTTAAATGATATTTGCCAATGATATAATGAAAATAACAAATAATCATATATTTCATTGAATGTATTGAATTATAGGGGACTTTGGGGTCATACAAGTCTAAAAGCTCATTAAATATATATATATTTTTTACAAAATAGGATAACTTTTTTCACGGACGACAGAGGAGAATGAGAGCTTATTCAAAAGAAAATTTTCAAAGAAATTCAGTGAGTGATTTTTTATAGACGCGGGATACTACTGTATGTAGTTATTTCGTCCTTTTATCTTTAAAATATTGTACTAAAATTGTGTTTTCCTCTTCATTGTGGATCCTCAAAAAGCATTATACATATTTTGTTGGCAAAAGTTGAAAATTAAAGTGTTTTTGGGGAAAAATAAATCCCTTAAATTTCCAACTATTACCATAATTAGTGCACCTCTATGGATCCACAGTGAAGAGATGAATACAATTTTAGAGAAATTTCCTGAAGTAAAATATAGAAAAAATATGAAAACTCGTGATATATGGAACATTGGGGCAAAACATGCTCAATATCTACATACAGAAGTGTTCCACGTCCAATGAAACAGCACTCACTGAATTTTCTTGGAAAATTCTCTTTCGAATAAGCCCTTGATTTCTTCTGTAAATCACTCGTAAAGAAAGTTAAAACAAATTTCCTCCTTCGAAATCGGATTTTCCCATTGTGCATTGGCTCTACATTCCACTGAAACTATCTATCTATGAATCTATGAATATGAAATATCTATAAATCTATCTATGAAAATATAATTTTTTCGATTGAATATACGAATGATTGAAGTATTAAAATAAAAAATATTTAAAAGGAAAAAAAAATATTACCAAATAATAAAAAAGAAACACAATTCATTTATCATTCAAACTACTGAGTTAGTTTCTTTCCGACCAAACCGATACGAGTATTAAAATGAGCGACAGCGACACACAAAGCAGGAACCCACCGAACCGATTCAACGAGAACAGTAAACACTCTCGGTCGGTGTGAACTCCCAATCCAAATCAATCTATTCTCCTTGTATTTTTGAATTCACCACAGCTCCACGTTCATGTCCACCGTCGCGTTTACACTTGCGATGAGTTCACCGCAGATACGATTTCACGATGATTTCACAGGCATGACCGTGGAATGCTCATAAATCTAATATTATTGATGTTTTTCATGTTTTTATGTATCTGACTACTAAATGCAGCATCTGCCTTTCATTTGAACATGATTCCCTCACGATTTGAGTATGTATCAAGAAGTTATTATCGAAAAACAGTTTGTTCACGTTCACGTTCACGGGAGGTGTAAAATGCGCTTTAGGAATAAATCGTATCCAACAATTTTCATATCTTAAGATACGCTAGTTTTGTTCGAAACCAGTGACATAAGTAATCGAATGAATTTGTTAAAAATATTCATGCATGATGGCACTACAACCCTCAATGAACAAAACTTCCTTACGTAGTTTACGTTGGGCGGTTGTGTCTTGTATATAACCCTTCTGATTTTTTTTTTTAGAAATCGTTTTTTTCTCTTACAACATTTTTGTGATTTTTTCATCGAATTTTAACACCGGACGATACACAAACGTTTTCTTAGCCAAAAATATCCTCCTATGCAAAATTTGAGTTAAATCGGACATGATTTAGGGGTTCTCAAAATTAATCAAACCTTTTTTTTTCTCACAAAAAGGATTTTTTTTTGTTTTTTGATGCCAAGTACTCAAAATGCATGAAACTTTGAGAACTTTTGTTTTGGGACTTTGAAAAAAAAATCTCATGGCGAAAAAAAATTTTCATCAAATTTAAAAACCGGACGTTACTCAGACATTTCCTAAGCCCTAAAATATACTTCTATGCAAAATTTAAGCTCCATCGGACATGATTTAGAGTGCTCGAAATCTTGCTATCAAAATTTTGATTTTTTTTTGGAACTTTGAAAACTTTTGAGATCAGATTTACGAAGAAAATTATCAGATTGTTAGGCAATGTTTATTACACTGAGACAGTGTTGGTAAACTCACTCATAATTCTCAATCAATGAGACCTCCCGTGCAAACGAAATTGTCTGCGTGAACTTTTCATGCTAAAACGCATCGTTTCACTCATTTGCCAAAAAATCATTTTGGTTTAAAAACGCATTTGAAATCAATTTGAGGGCAATTTATTGCTCATACATGGACGAGTATATTTTATTGTATGCGACAAACGTCAATTCACTGTTTTTAACGAAGGAGAACAAAAGAGTTTTAAGATTTTGAGTTTTTCGCAACACTGCACCGAGGGTTATTTTTACGCGGTTATTATTACGTGGTACCGCATGAATTCAAAACACAACGTGTAAAGATCAAGAAAACTGATAATGTAGAAACACGATTCATGTCATTGCGGAACTTTTTTTTAACGGAATTTTTTGTAACGGATTTTTGAAATAACACGATTTTTCACGTCAGTTTTTTAAACAACGCGGTTTATTTTTACGTGGTTTTGATTTACAATGAAAAAGATCGACGTAAAAAAACCTTTGTGTATTGATCTTAAGTGAAATAGATAATCCTGTTTTGTAAAAAAATAAGTAAAGGAGTTAGAAAAGCAATTCAAGAAATTACATGAGTAATGTAAATAAAAGGAGTTGTTATATTGACATACTGTTTTATTCAATAAATTACATGGTTCTTCCAAATGAGCTCAGATTTTGCTTCTCAAGTTCAGTCGTCGACATTAGCAGCCTATTTTTCTGTAGATCTCTCCAATTTTTATGGTAACCCAAAATTTTAAATTCAATTGCACTATTACCACTCACTTGGTTAATTTGTTTTCCTTTCAATAGAGCACTTTATGCAACTTACGAGGAACTTCACCATACAACGGCAAATTAGATGACTTGGGAAACAGCAACTATTTCTTAAAAACCAAAATATCATTTTATGAAAAATAATAATAATAAAAAGTGTGACTACTATCACTTCTAAAGATCAAATAAATACTGGTGATGGGAAAACCTAGAATGGAAAAAAAAAGTTTTGATTATTTTTGAGCACCCCTCAATCATGTCCGATTTAGCTCAAATTTTGCATAGGGGGATATTTTTGGCTACGAAAATTTGCAAAATTGTGAATATTTGTTTTTTTTTAATGCAGATTTCTTTGCTAGTAAGTTTGTTTGTCTAGCTTTCCATTGGTACACTAATATCGACATAACATCACATAAGATAAAAATTAGGGATTAAAAACAGACAGATACAATTCAGTTTCAACCCATGACAACAGTTTGAAAACCAAAAATCTGCCTTTCTGAATTATTGTATCCACCCCCTCGTCCCTGTCACGTACATGGAAGCGCTTAGTCGCTCATAATGGTGTTTGTAAGATAAATCTTTTTTTTTTTCAAATTGTCTTTTAGCTTTTTTGTATTATCCAACACATCAAATTGTACCTATTTATTGTGGTATTTTATGTTGTCATAGTTCTGCAAAATCGCACCAAGCGTTAAGAAAAATTACCCAATTTTGAGCTCAAGTTTTCATGCAGCATTCCTATTGATCACAAATCGTATCAGATATGCCTCTATCCAATAACTAAGGATATCCTAGAAGAGGCAGATTCAAAATTAAGCCAGTAGTTCAAGAATGATAATTCATATTTTGCGAAAAATGTAATTTCGAAACAGTGAAACAAAAAAAAACGGGTCAAATTATTTTCGGAAAGAAACGATTCTACAAAATATTGCGAGAACCGTAGAGATCATATACATGCTTCACAAAAAAGGGAGTAGAAAAGTTACTAGTGGAAATGTTGTTCAGAATGCGAGGTAAATACTGCAATGTTATTATTATAATTATGTCATTATGTTGCGCGGAATTGCTTCAATATCCTATTAAATCATATGAGTAAATGACAATAATATTTTTAGTAGATATTCGGAACCAAGTAAATATGAAGGTTATATAAAGCAGATATGTATCAAAAATATGTTGCCTTTGTACAGTGAACTACTTTGAAAAAACAAATCAAAGTCACTGAACCACATAATACAGTCCCCATTAATTTCTCCTAACGATTATTGCAGCAAGCAGAACAAACTTTTGATGCTTTCTTCAATCTGTGAACGTTTCGTTATTTTTCCTATCTGGATAATATCAACAAAGTTTGACTTTTAGCGCCATCGAACATCACAAGCATTACCAGGAACCCTAATAGGTCAACAAACGACGCTGAACCTCGCGTTTCTAATGGCAATTCTGTCACACTGACTGGAACCAACAATCTCTTTGAATACTCTTAATTTGAAAAGTTTTTCCACGTTTGCACACCGTCATTGTCGTCGTGCGTCGTCATTTTGCATGGACCATGACAGGAAAAAAGAAGTTACATTTTCCCATTAGTTCACTCCAGTACAGGCTCCCATCAGGCGGCCACATCGGAAGCAGAAGCGCTCAAAAAAATCACTTTCGTCACGGTCGGTTTGATCGAACCGATACGTGATGGTGGAGGATACCTTTCACTCTTCAGTGACTAAGTATTTTGACTTCCTCGATAGATTTCACGTCATCGATGCGACAACGGAAAATTGTCATAGGGTGAAGATGCAAACTCCCCGTAGAGCTACCATTTCTGGTACAGAATCATAGTCAAATGAGACAAATAGTCATTTTTTCTGAATCTCTACTGGAGCAATAAGTATCCTGAATTGACGATGCAGCAAACATCAAGCACCATTGAACAATCTTAAAAATGTCCTAACGGAAGTTAATCCAATTACTCAATAAAATATTAATGTTTCAAGGTACTTTTTGTTCAAAAAACTCGCCGCAAAACACAAAACCAATCCGCATTAAGTTAAATGGCAGTAAAGGCAGCACCTCCAAGTTGATAGAAAAGGAACACAAAATAAAGAAGAATTACGCACTTTTGTGCAACTTCCTAAATGAAAATTTAATCAATGCAACCATTTTTCGCAGCTCCATCTGCCCTTTATTGGGGGTAGAGAACCGATTGTCCCTTTTGCCCCGAGAAAGGGAAGGTGTCGGGGTCGGCGAATAATTAATTAATTACGATTTTTCCGCACCGACTTTTTTTTAATACGGAAGCTTACTTTCCACCATTGTCAGATCTCCGCTGGGGTTCGTAATAAAATTACCAGGAAAGGAACGAGCTAACAACCATTTACTTAATTTACATTTTTCAAATCGTTGCCAACTGCCACGCGGAGATTGGCAGCCGGCGTTGAGGTGAGGTGAAAGTTTTATTCACGAGCTCAAAAGAACAGTGGGGCGGATAGATTATCTTCCGTATTCAAGTAACGAGGGGAGGGATCGGAAGACATTTTTCCGTCGATTGAGATTCACTTTGTCCGGTACCATGCAATTAACTATTCTATTTCCAAGAAACTTTTTCTGTTTTTTAAGCGTCTTGTCTGGATGGCCATAATTTATCTTTATTGTCTTTCGGTATCTTCCTGGCTCAAAATACATGTTAAAGTATAGAAGTACAGAATACTTAAATTGTTCTAATATGAATAACATTAGCAATAATTTTAAAAACTGCAATTGGTCGTAAGTAGCACGAAATAATAAAATACAAACATAATAAAATACGCAAATATATAGCAAAAAATATTTAGAATGCAACAACAATCAAATACAAAAATGATGATGCTTTATTGCTTTCTCCGTAATTAGGCAAATTTATAACATTCTTCTAAAGCATTCAATGATATAAAAGCTAACAAAATAAAGGTCAAAATAAGCCTTAAACAAAGCAAATCTTAGTAATGTGTATAAATTTTCAAACGATTAGAACGAAGAACGAATGCCTTTCCTCGGGGTATTCGAATCTCTCACGTGTCAGTCGTATACCGACACGTGGATTGGGTTCATACGATACACCCTGTCAAGTCCAATCGAAAGCTGTATATATCCTACGGCCCGGAATAGCATGACAAGCTCACAACCAACATTGTGACGAAGATTGGCACCTCCCGCTCCCGTGCCGCTATCCCAGTCCCAATTAGACGCTCACAGCTCCAGAGTGCTTTCTAACCCAATTGTTATTCCGTTCAGGAAACGGCTGCTTTCACTCTCAAACCCCAACCGGAACAAAATAGTGACATACACAGTGTTTCGTTCTACGCTTCCTTGGCGCGATAGTCTTTATCCGAGCGAGAATTAGATTACTCAATGCTAAACAAAAACAGGGGTTTTTCCACTACAAATCAATCAAATTCAGATTAATGCCGGCCGGGTATTTCCAAGTGTTTTGCAATCCGAAGTATGCAAAACGCCAACCGATAATCGCCACATGGCAACAGCATCTATTCAGCAACGTCTCCAGATCAATCAATGAACTTCTACCCGGGGAAGAAAATGTAAATCAATTTCGCGACCAGCTCTTTCCGCCAGTTGAATAATGCAGCGAGCAACGCCTGAAATTTGAATTGCCAATTTCTTCGCAGTTTAGAGCACAATGAACCGGCGCGATGGATCGCCTATACTCACAAAGAATGGAATCTATTATTGATCTGTTGCTAGGGCTTTGCGTTAACTGTGCAGTAGGTACAAGACAAGATTGCGTCATGGAAAGGGGTGGTTGAACTGTACGTAAGAGACTGCAAAAGCATTCAACAAAAGAAAGCATGGAACTTCAAATATCGCCAGTAGTATGTCTAGCTGTTCCTTTCTGCACAGTAACATGAAGGTTAGAACCAATTTTAAGAAAAAATAAATTTGGATTTGAATGTTTACTTTACTAGTCTTACGAAACTTATTATGCAAGGGTACCAATCGAACTTATGGTAAAATATTGTACGAGAAAGGCAAAAATTGATAAAATGAAAAAAAAAAACAACTTAATTCACCGAGTAATGATACTGCCTTTCTCGCATCTAGCCAAGACATTAACCTTACATGGCGCTAATATGGTTAGATGTTGGGTTATATATGAAAAGTTGTCTAGTGTTTTTCTTAGCTTTTGTGCACACACATACACACGGACAGACAGACATTTGCTCATCTCGTCAAGCTGAGTCGATCAGTATATAACACTATGGGTCTCCGAGGCTTCTATAAAAAGTTCGTTTTCGTAGTGAAATGATAGCCTTTCGGTACAACTTTGTTGTACGAGAAAGGCAAAAACGACTTTTTATTAACACTACAAGTACCGAGCCAAGATTTGTAACGTAAAGTACTCAAAAACTTTTCTCAGTGGTTAGTATGCTATAAAAGTGCTTCCATCTTCAAAAATGTAACGTTTTTCGAAAATATGTTTCACTGGTCAAAACGCCCTAGTGTAGGTAGGACGATATGCCCTTACCGAGTGGACAAAAGCACAGCGAGCCCAGCAGTAGTTGCAAATTATTATATGGATTTCCAAATTATATGGAAACTATCGAAATGTTATTCAAATCTGCTCAAATAGAATTATTGTTGGTTTTTTAACGTCAAGCACATAGGGATTTGTAACCTTTTTATTATGTTATAGATAAAATGCTAATGAAGGGCTATGAAACATCTATGGCTAAGGTGGGGCCTTTTGCCCAGGCACTTGTTGAAATCCGTTTGTTCACGATTTTTCAAAAAAGCTTAATTACCTGTTATCTGTAATCTTTTTATATGACTATTCACAGGAAATGCATTTGCGACTTTTTGGACTACCAAATAACACAAAGTTTGCATAAATTGCGTTGAAAAGTAAAAAGTTATCATAGGTATTGTCTTAGGGCCGGGGCATATTATACCGTTTCACCCCAACGGCCACTAAGGCTCTGTCTCACTTCCCGAATTAAATTTAATTTTACTAAAACTGACAGTTCATAAATTTAAAAATCACCCGGCCATAAGAATGGCTGCGTGCTACCCAGCAATTCCAATAAGACATCGATCAAGAATGATTCGACATCTGTCAAAAGTAATCCTGCTCATCCAGCAGGGTTATTCGATAATTATTGAACTGTCACTTTTAAGTTTAATTAGAGTTTAATCAACCAATTGAGACAGACCCTAAGAACCAGCCGGATAGTTCCGTTCCACAATTTTTGCAGTCTGTTTTTGGCTATTCAGAATGTTGCATGCAAGTCACACCACACTGCTTACATGCACAATTATATGGAGCAGGAAAAACTTTTGGATGAATCATAGTCCAGCCAAGAAAATCTAAGAATTATTTTGAGATTTCAAAGAATATGCGGAAACTAGAATTCCGAAAAAATTACTCCAGGATCCATCCAAAACAAAGCGATGAGATGAACATACGTTCAGTGAGATGGAAAACGAAACAGTTCTCCTGCGTTATGGATCCTTCTTAAGCAAAATAGATTTTTTTTGAATAAGTACAATATGATAGCAAACAACCGACAACAAAAGTGAATAAAATCTTTTATTATGATTGAAATTGTGAAAAATGGTACAAAATTAGATCACCATCCTATTAAATTTTGCAATGGCTTACAGGCAGGAGGCTGTCGCCTCTTGAAAGGAGGCTTCCGAGCCTCTTGAAAGGAGGCTTCCGAGCCTCTTGAAATGAGGCTTCCGAGCCTCTTGAAATGAGGCTTCCGAGCCTCTTGAAAGGAGGCTTCCGAGCCTCTTGAAAGGAGGCTTCCGAGCCTCTTGAAAGGAGGCTTCCGAGCCTCTTGAAAGGAGGCTTCCGAGCCTCTTGAAAGGAGGCTCCGAGCCTCTTGAAAGGAGGCTTCTGAGCCTCTTGAAAGGAGGCTTCTGAGCCTCTTGAATGGAGGCTTCTGAGCCTCTTGAAAGGAGGCTTCTGAGCCTCTTGAAAGGAGGCTTGAGCCTCTTGAAAGGAGGCTTCTGAGCCTCTTGAAAGGAGGCTTGAGCCTCTTGAAAGGAGGCTTGAGCCTCTTGAAAGGAGGCCTGAGCTCTTGAAAGGAGGCTTCTGAGCCTCTTGAAAGGAGGCTTCTGAGCCTCTTGAAAGGAGGCTTCTGAGCCTCTTGAAAGGAGGCTTCTGAGCCTCTTGAAAGGAGGCTTCTGAGCCTCTTGAAAGGAGGCTTCTGAGCCTCTTGAAAGGAGGCTTCTGAGCCTCTTGAAAGGAGGCTTCTGAGCCTCTTGAAAGGAGGCTCTGAGCCTCTTGAAAGGAGGCTTCTGAGCCTCTTGAAAGGAGGCCTGAGCCTCTTGAAAGGAGGCTTCTGAGCCTCTTGAAAGGAGGCTTCCTGAGCCTCTTGAAAGGAGGCTTCCTGAGCCTCTTGAAAGGAGGGCTGAGCCTCTTGAAAGGAGGCTTCTGAGCCTCTTGAAAGGAGGCTTGAGCCTCTTGAAAGGAGGCCTGAGCCTCTTGAAAGGAGGCTCTGAGCCTCTTGAAAGGAGGCTTCTGAGCCTCTTGAAAGGAGGCCTGAGCCTCTTGAAAGGAGGCCTGAGCCTCTTGAAAGGAGGCTTCTGAGCCTCTTGAAAGGAGGCTCTGAGCCTCTTGAAAGGAGGCTTCTGAGCTCTTGAAAGGAGGCTCTGAGCCTCTTGAAAGGAGGCTCTGAGCCTCTTGAAAGGAGGCTTCTGAGCTCTTGAAAGGAGGCTTCCTGAGCCTCTTGAAAGGAGGCCTGAGCCTCTTGAAAGGAGGCTTCTGAGCCTCTTGAAAGGAGGCTTCTGAGCCTCTTGAAAGGAGGCTCTGAGCCTCTTGAAAGGAGGCTTCTGGGCCTCTTGAAAGGAGGCTTCCTGGGCCTCTTGAAAGGAGGCTTCCGGGCCTCTTGAAAGGAGGCCTGGGCCTCTTGAAAGGAGGCTTCTGGGCCTCTTGAAAGGAGGCTTCTGGGCCTCTTGAAAGGAGGCTTCCGGGCCTCTTGAAAGGAGGCTTCTGGCCTCTTGAAAGGAGGCTCTGGGCCTCTTGAAAGGAGGCTTCTGGCCTCTTGAAAGGAGGCTTCCGGGCCTCTTGAAAGGAGGCTTCTGGGCCTCTTGAAAGGAGGCTTCCGGGCCTCTTGAAAGGAGGCTTCCGGGCCTCTTGAAAGGAGGCTTCTGGCCTCTTGAAAGGAGGCCTGGCCTCTTGAAAGGAGGCTTCCGGCCTCTTGAAAGGAGGCTTCTGGCCTCTTGAAAGGAGGCTTCCGGGCCTCTTGAAAGGAGGCCTGGGCCTCTTGAAAGGAGGCCTGGGCCTCTTGAAAGGAGGCCTGGGCCTCTTGAAAGGAGGCCTGGGCCTCTTGAAAGGAGGCTTCCGGGCCTCTTGAAAGGAGGCCTGGGCCCTCTTGAAAGGAGGCTTCCGGGCCTCTTGAAAGGAGGCCTGGGCCTCTTGAAAGGAGGCTTCCTGGCCTCTTGAAAGGAGGCTCTGGGCCTCTTGAAAGGAGGCCTGGCCTCTTGAAAGGAGGCTTCTGGCCTCTTGAAAGGAGGCTTCCGGGCCTCTTGAAAGGAGGCTTCCGGGCCTCTTGAAAGGAGGCTTGGGCCTCTTGAAAGGAGGCTTCCGGGCCTCTAGAAAGGAGGCTTCTGGCCTCTAGAAAGGAGGCTTCCGGGCCTCTTGAAAGGAGGCCTGGCCTCTTGAAAGGAGGCTCGGGCCTCTTGAAAGGAGGCTTCCGGGCCTCTTGAAAGGAGGCTTCCGGGCCTCTTGAAAGGAGGCCTGGGCCTCTTGAAAGGAGGCTTCTGGCCTCTTGAAAGGAGGCCTGGGCCTCTTGAAAGGAGGCTTCTGGCCTCTTGAAAGGAGGCTTCCTGGGCCTCTTGAAAGGAGGCCTGGGCCTCTTGAAAGGAGGCTTCTGGCCTCTTGAAAGGAGGCTTCCGGCCTCTTGAAAGGAGGCTTCTGGGCCTCTTGAAAGGAGGCTTCCTGGGCCTCTTGAAAGGAGGCTTCTGAGCCTCTTGATCGGAGGCTTCTGGGCCTCTTGAAAGGAGGCTTCTGGGCCTCTTGAGAGGAGGCTTCTGGGCCTCTTGAAAGGAGGCTTCTGACCCTCTTGAAAGAAGGCTTCTGGCCCTCTTGATAGGAGGCTTCCGGCCCTCCTGAAAGGAGGCTTCCGGCCTTCTTGAAAGGAGGCTTCTGGCCCTCTTGAAAGGAGGCTTCTGGGCCTCATGAAAGGTGGCTTCTGAGCCTCTTGAAAGGAGGCTTCTGGCCCTCTTGAAAGGAGGCTTCTGGGCCTCTTGAAAGGAGGCTTCTGGTCCTCTTGAAAGGAGGCTTCTGGCCCTCTTGAAAGGAGGCTTCTGGGCCTCTTGAAAGGAGGCTTCCGGGCCTTTTGAGAAGGAGGCTTTTGAGCTCTTTTGAAAAGGAGGCTTCCGAGCCCTTTTGAAAAGGAGGCTTCCGAGCCCTTTTGAAAAGGAGGCTTCCGAGCCCTTTGAAAGGAGGCTCCCGAGCCCTTTTAAAAGGAGGCTTCCGATCCCTTTTGAAAGGAAGCTTCCGAGCCCTTTTGAAAGGAGGCTTCCGAGCCCTTTTGAAAGGAGGCTTCCGAGCCTCTTGAAAGGAGGCTTCCGATGAATTCATTGATGACTACCTGAAGAAATTCCAGGAAAAATATGTGAATTCCTGCAGAAATTCTAAAAGTAGTTCCAGGAGCATTTTCATGAGATTTTTCTTCTGGAATTCCAGTTGGAATATTTGGAGAAAGTTATAGAACAATTTCTATAGAGGATTCAGGAGAATTTCCCAGATAAATTCGAAGAAGAACACCTGAAGGATTTCTTTCGAAGTTCCTAGGAATTAATTCCTTAGTTCATTCTGAATTCTCCCAAGATTTCATTCTTCATTCACCCAGAAATTCATTTGAACTTCCCCAGGAATGCATTCTGAATTCCACAACGAATTTATTCATTCCCACAGGAATTCATTCCTGATTTCCTCAGAAATTTATTCTAAATTCCTCCAGGAATTCATTCTGAATTTCTCCTGAAATTCATTCTGAGTTTCTCTTGGAATTCATTCTGAATTTCCCTAGGAATTCATTCTGAATTCCTCTAGGAATTCATTCTGAACTTCCCCAGGAATTCATTCTGAACTTTCACAGAGAAAGAGATTCTGAGAGAAATTCCTGGAAGAACTCTAGGAGTAATTTCCGGAGAATTTTCCAAGAAGAATTTTTGTAGAATCTCCAGGATAGATTCCTGAAAGAATTCCTAGAGGAAGTACAGGATGAATTCCCGATGGAACTCGAAAAGGAATTTCCGAAGAGACGCTAGGAGGAATCCCTGGACAAATTCCTGAAGAAACTCCAGGAGGAATTCCTGGAGGAGCCTAAGGAGTCATTTCAAGAAGAGCTGCAGGAGGAAATCCTGGAAAACACCAGAAGTAATTTCTGAAGGAACTCCGAGAAGATTTTTTGGAGAAACTCCAGGTAAGATTCCTATACGAACTTTAAAAAGTTATCCTGGATGAACCTCCGGTAGAATTCCTAAAGAAACTCCAGGAAGAATTCCTTTGAACTCCATGATTAAATCCCAAGGAAACTCTAAGAAGAATTTCCGAAGAGACGCCAGGAGGAATTCCCGAAGAATCTTCTGGAGGAGTTCCTGTTGGAACTCTAAGAGGAATTCCTGATGAAACTCTCAGTAGAATTCCTTGTGAAACTGCTGGAGGATTTTTTGGAGGAACTCCAGGAGGAAATCCTGAAGATTTTTTGGAGAAATTCCTGGGTGAACTCCTGGAAGAACTGCAACAAGAAATTCTTGAAGTAACTCCATCAATAATTTTCAACTCCAGGAGAAATTCTTGACGGAATTCTGGGGAGGAATTCCTATAGGAGTTTAGAATGAATTCCTGGAAGTATTCAGGATGAGTTCCTGGAGGAATTCTGGATGAATTCCTGGAAGAATTCAAAATGAATCAATCGATCATTGAATCTTATTCTTATGTGATTCTTTCAGGAGTTGATCCAGAAATTCTTCTTGGAGCTTGTCCAAAAATTACGCCTGTAGTCAGGGCCGGATTTAGGGGTGGTCTGGGGGGGGGGGCGTGGCCCCGGGCCGCCACAAATCTTATGTACTAAAACCAACCTTTTTTGTACATTTTGAGGCCCCCTCATACTATCGGCCCCGGGGCCCCCTTCCGGCTAGGCCCTGCCTGTAGTTCTTCCAAATATTTCTCCATTAGATTTTCAGGAACTTTTAATAACTCATAACTTCTGCAGTTCTTTCAGGATTTTTCTACCAGGAGTTCCTTCAGGAATTGCGGAGTTTCTTCAAAACTTCGTTTTATCATTAAATTTATCTTGGAGCTACTCCAGGAGTGCATCTAAAATTCTTGGAATAACTAACGCCGAAGATCACATCGGTTGAAACTTTCAGGACTGACCCCCTCACACCAGTTTTCCCCCACCCACTGTTTCCATCCACTAGTTTTCAAAAATGTAGATTTTAAATTGAGTGGGCGAAAACTGGATTTCTGGGTGTCCTACCCTAAATAAATATATTTTGATAACTGCCATTCGTTTCAAGTGAATATTCTATCAGATTCATAACAGATATGGATGAATTTGTGCAGCAAATGCAACTACAGGACAAATTCCTGGAGCAACTAAATAAATCAATCTAGATCCCTAAATAAATTCCTGAATCTAAGATTCCTAAATTCTAAAATTTGATATATCGTCATTACTTGTCATTATTTATGAGTTTAGATCGCGGTTTTCAGCCTGGCCAGCGTACTTGCACCGTGATTCAATTTCGTTTCTCACAGTGACCACTGACCATAATCTTATCAATTGCATAAATCATCCAATTCCCAATCCCGTTTTATCGGTACATGAAAATCTTTATTTTTCTTGTTCATTTTTTACAAACTGGATTTTCAGAAACACATAATGATAAAACATAAAGCACGACTTGCAAGCAACATAATACGACGTGTAAGTGCTGCAAAAAACGTGGAACAAAACATTCCGAGAGGTTCTCAGCACTTTCTGCAGGGTTTGCCTATTTGCTGTTATGCAATTTTTTTTTCAGACTAAAGGCCGGAGTGGCATGTCGCGAACCACGCAGTCTGCGGAGGGTCCGCAAATCGTCCTCCATTTGATCGATGTGCGCCTCGCCTTCTTGTTCCCGTCTGATCGTTGTAAAGAACCATTTTCACCAGACCACTGTCCAACATTCTGGCTACGTGTCCAGCTCACTGCAGTCTTCCAATTGTCGCGGTGTGAACGATGAATGGTTCTCTCAACAGCTGTTGCAAGTCGTGGTTCATTCGCCTTCCTCCACGTACCGTCCGCCATCTGCAACCCATCATAGATGGTACGCAGCACTTTTCTTTTGAAAACTCCAAGTGCGTGTTGGTCCTCCACGAGCATCGTCCAGGTCTCGTGTCCGCAGAGAACTTCCGGTCTAATAAGCGTTTTGTACATAGTCAGTTTGGTACGATGGCGAACTCTCGATTGGAGCGTTTACGGAGTGCAAAGTACATACAATTTTCTTCCTTGATGCGTCTCCAAATTTCTCTACTGGTCTCTTATTTCTCACTTTCCACCTATTACATCCCACTTCTTTTTTTTTATTTCTTTATTAAAGAGGCTTGCAGCCCAAGGCTAGCTCACCTCTGACATCCCACTTCTCATTTTTTCACTTCTTGCTTTTCTCTACCTACTACTTACCTCCAACATCTCATTTTTCACTTTTCACTACTCACTACGCACTTTTTATATCACTGTTCACATCTCACAACTCATATCTCAATACTCACTTCTCACTACTCTCTACGTACTTCGAACGTACTATTTCTCACTTCTCAGATGGAACATTTCACTTCTCACTTCACACACACAATAAAAAAAACAAATGTCTACTATTCGGGCGAATGGCATACGATCAAATAGCGTTCGCCAAATAACCTCAAACCGCAGAGGCTTCAACAAAGAAATTAAGGAAGTTGATATAGGAATCTGACCTGGGCACAAGTCTAAGCTATAGCGCACAGAATGGAAATTTCTTGAGTGAGTAAACTTTTCCCCAATAAAAAAAAAACAGTTGAATGCTGTGTTGCGAGCAAATTGGTTCAAGATTACGTACGCATTTGAGCGTGTTGAGCGTGTTTTGTGAGTAAAAATAGTACTTCAGCCATAATTATTGACCCCTTCGACTAATATAGCCCGTTTACAATAGGAAAAAATAGTCGAGTCAAGTACGAGACACTGAAGACGACCTTACTGTTGAGGTCGAAATACATATCTGTCAAGGTACAATTAAGTGGTGTAATTAAATTAGATTGTACAAAATTGGTCTTATGACAAGTGAGGAAACAACATGTCAGGACATCTCAAAGGAAACATATCGTTTCGAGCAAAATACTTAAAAATGAATATAAAAAATAGTGACACTGCAAACATACAAACAGGTTCCACCCAAAGTTTTCGAACTGGGTCGATTGTTTCCGTTTCCTTTACTAATAACTAATTATTCCATATTACAACAATAAAGTATTCGTGTGTTATATCACTATAGAACTCGTTCTCGACAACCGTTGAACCTTTCACCTACGACCTTCCCAGTAAATATTTGCATAACTAGCTGACGTTTCGGTCAACCCATTTATCCTATACCGCCGCATTGACTTCGGAGTGAAATACCCTTCCCCAAGCTTGACCAGCTGCTTTCCTAATCGTTTGCTTCGCACATAATATAATCGTTATCGTTCATTGTTGGAGTCGTGAGTCGGAGGATAACGTACCGAAATTTGATACGGCCCAATTTAAACAACTTTCCTTTCCTGATGCAAGCTTTACGACTTTTCCGGTTTTCCTCTACAGTTACTAGGTTGAATCCGATTATATCATCTTTGTAAATATATGAGTATCCAACTTGGATCGGGAAAGGGATAAAAGCCCTTAGAGAAAAGTAAGGAAGATGGGCAACCTTACTCATAGCATCCATAATCCTTCATTTCATTTTTTATTATTCTTCACTCTTGTGAATTTTGATGCTTGAAAAATAGCCTCAGTTGTTTACTGTCATTTAACTCACATACTACGTTAATTATTTTAATTTTTGTTATACCTACATTTTAAATCCATTTATCATTCAACCTCAATTTGCTTTCCGTCGATTGCGTTTTTTGGACTACATCAAAAGTTGTTAACTTTTTGTATCTATGCATTTGTGCATAAACGCGGACAGTAATACACCCCGGAAAAAAGAAGAGACTTATTATCAATTAAGTCATTTTAGGCTGGGATGCCAAATATGTCCTTAATCTAATCGCTAGAAACCGAGAGTTTGGTCCTCAAACATACCCATTTTGTATGAAAATCAGCGAATGCCTCATAAATTATAAGTTATGCCTAATAATCTCCGGGGGTGTCCGTGTTTATGTACAAATGCATAGTTACAAAATGTTCATAACTTTTGATGTAGTCCAAAAAAAACACAAATGACGGAAAACAAATTGAGATTGAATGATAAATGGATTAAAAATGTATAATCAAAATTAAAATAATTAACATAGCAGTGAAACTGCCTTCCTCGTGATAATAAGCAGATACCAAAGATTTTATTTCGATACATACATCATTGCTGGCATAGCTTCTGAACGCAGATCGAATTTAATTGTGACAAATCAGACTTTGTCTCCTATCGAATGCAACTTGTTGCCAATGTTGACAATGATGATTCTTTTGGAAACTTTTGCATATAAAGTAAAAACTATCACGTAACACGGTGAACGTTGTTCTTACAGATGATTGCTAGAATGAAACACACCCTTCCACAAAATAAGCAAATAAATAAAACCCGAATGCAACCGGTGAAAATTATTTCCACAGAATGTGTTGTTGATTCAGTACGCGAATTTTGTCTTTCGTGAATACTGAAGAAGCATGAATCTCAGTTGGGGTTAGATCTGGGATCAACCTCGGAACGCGTACCCTAATTGTTATTTGACTGTGCGTACGTTTGTCGAATACGAACAATTTTTTTCCTACTTGCTCACCAGCGGCTAGCTTTGAGGCCAGGGCAACGGGTTATAGCCAATTTGTATGCAACCGACAGCTACTGATGGGACGGCAGGGAAGATGGTTTTGAGTAACATCTGTGCAACTTGGTTTATTTTGAATAGGAACATCAGCATTTACGACGTTGGTCCTGGCTGGTTACCAACCAAGTGTACGGTTAACGAAACCGGCAGCGAGCAGCATGTATAATAAGTCGTCACAGAGTAAGGAAGGATGACAAAGCACAAGGAAAAACAATCTTCCGGAGGAAATTATGTCAACAGTGATTTACATAATCAACAACGAAAAGTGGAAAGTGAGCCCAAAACATAATGACCACGTCGGTTGTAAGGGCAGGAGTGGTTGACCATTATTTTCTGATGCGTCATACGAACCACTGACTGGGGGGAAAATAAGGAACTTTAAGAACAGTTGCTCTTTTTATTAGAAGACTCTTTTCTGAATTTAAATAGTAGACAACAATTGTTACACTTTTATATGCACAGTTCGCAACTATTATATTTAGAAAAGGTAGACGTTGAATGAAATTTACAAATTGATGTACAAGTTTTTTCAGTTATTATATCTTAGTTTGTAATCAATTTGGATCATTGATTCACCTACCAAACTAAAGATATCTATGGTCAAAATATGGCATAATTTTAATTAAACACACCCATGCAAGAACCGTATTTCGAATAAGAATTAATACTATTTTGAGTAGAAATCAATAATTAATTCACAGAACAAATTTCTAATTGCTAACAAATAAATTGTGAAGCCCTCCCCAAAAGTCCAAGAAATGTGTACAGAAATAAACACAATAGAGCAAAAAAATCTCAACGTTAAATAGAAAACCAATCTAATGTCTGTCATAGTGTGTCCCGTTGCGATGCTGGAACATGCAGTTATTGCCAGGCATCCAATTAATACACCATTAAAAACGTAAAACGCCGTTGGAACCGAATGGTACATTTCCACCCACTCCACCCATCCTCACTGAGACCAGATCCTTTGCCGCAGGATGTGGAAAATAAAACTTTCTATAATGGTCCACTTAGGAAGAGCAAAAACACACGAGACGACGACGATAGCATCGGGAATTTCTGGGAAGGAAAAATTCCACCCGCCTCCACGATAATGGACGACCGACCGGTGCGGTGCCAGTGCGAGTATACCTTCTTCCCCAGAAGTAAAATGAAAAAAAAAAGTTTGAGGAAACCCCGTAAGTAACGAAGAAAAACTGGGACTCTCCGGCCATCCGTCCGTCCATCAGCACTGAAGGAGGGTGATCCCGGGTGGGTTGTTGTAGCACAAAGGACAAGCCACTGCAGTGGGATTGGATGCTGGCGTCGTCGTTGTTGTACTGCTGGTGGTGGGCACGGAGGCCAAAGAAATAAGTATGCTGCTGCCAAGAAACGTCGATGTTTAGAGCCCAGAACAAACACCATTAACGATGTACGCAATTAAAAGGGAAAATCAAACTTTGTTTTTCGGATTTTTTGCCTTACTCGGACAAGTATTTGCAGCCGGAGAGGTTCAATAATCTGTTCTAAATCAACTGTTGGATTAGTATGTTCAACCGAATTGAACGGTTTGGAGAAAATATTATCAAACTTTACAGTTACGGCATAATTGTTTGCATTAAAATAAGGAATTGTTTGGTTATAAGTTGAGTTTATGTTTGATAAGATTCCAGTGAGATTCAGTATCACATAAACGATATAATACTAATATGAATTTTTAAACGAAAATATAATCCAACGGTAACAGTATTGAGAAAGGTAGCAAAATAACTAATTGGTTTCATCAGAACTTTCCCTTCCTCTGCCGTTTTAGGAAAAGTACATGCTGCGGTAAAGTGGAGGTAGGTATGTACATACCGTCAAGTTGATTTCGTATATTAGTTCCGATTAAATTGGAAAAAGTTTTCGGACATGGTTTCTGGCTTCCGGAGCGCGGGTGCGGAGGTGGTCTCAGAGGCATGCCGCCTTGAGAGGATCCACTGGTAGGTGGGTAACGTTTAGTAATTTAAACTTTCTTGCATTGATTGAAACGAAACCAGGGCTAATCAAACGCCAAAAGTTTTAAATTGTTTATCCACAGAAAGTCAACAGTTAATTGTTTTTATTCCGCAGAATGTTCATAAAAATGTAATATTATATTTTACACATTTTCTAACTTTATGGAATCAATTGACATTTATTAAAGGTAATTAATTGTACTTTAATTAAAATGTACTTTAAGAGGCAGTGCATAGCCCACGCAATAAAAAGACATGTTTTAACTTGGTCTTGCGCTCGTAACGTGGGAAAAATGAATGTTCGGGTACAACACTCTTGTGGTGAATTTCAACGTTTTTAAAGGTTTTCTAAACATTATATACATTTGATATATTCGCGTGTTCAATTGTGCAGATAATTCCGTTCCATTTATGTGCGTGACCAATTAACTTTCTACAATTTTAGGCGACACGTACTTTAAACCATAACGCATTGTAACGCTTACCTGCTGAAACAAACAAATCTCTTAATTATTGCTAAATGTCATTATTTTCGTACAGGAACCTACACAAAAAAAATGCAAAATAATCTTATTTTCATTAAAATAATAGCGGAATTAGCATCGGAATTGATTTTAGTAAATAAATGAAGAAAACGTTGGAAAGAAAAGAGGTAGTAAGTGATAGTGCCACTGCAGAGTGCAGAGACCAAGAAAACCGCTGGATAATCTCCAACGATTTCCTGTCCAGCAACTCCCATCCGTATTCCCCGTAGTACCTGCGGGGTATGACCATTGACCAATCCTCGTGGAATCCAGTGGGAATTTTCGTCTTACATTCACAGGGAAGGGGAAGGTGTGATTGCCAGTGTAGAACTTTAAGGAAAATCGTGCAGGTCTTTCCAAAAATTAGGGGGAATGGGTCTCAGGGAGTGGACATTTTGCATGTTCAAAATAACCTCGTGACCCACAACAATTGCATGGTCGAAATAACCTCGTAATTAGAAATTCTCCAATACCATTTTAAAAAGCTAAACGAAATTTGGATATGACACGCCTAGGTCATGTCAAAAGCGCACTTCTATCAAGTCTTGAACAAGACGAATAGCTTGATAATTGTTTATTCGATCTTTCACGATTGCGCCATTAGGTCACTGTTTGCTCAATCTCCCCAATATCTCCTCACCAAATTGAGTTATAATGGTGATCATTTAGTAAAATATCTCTTGCCGGTTGCAGCCTTTCATTTTGCTAGAAATTTGCCTATTATGTATTAAGAAACACATCATTAGGTGGGGCCAATTTCGAATGAAAGAAACCATTAACATAGTCGTCCAATTTTATGCACCGTCACGAAATCACCACCAGCCTACACTACACCGGACGGACATCCAACAGGTCAACGTTCGATCGCACCCAAATATAATAATGAATGCCCCCGAGGGCTCCGAAGGTGCGACCAGCGCCGTATCCCGGCCATAGCGCCCGCTTCCAATGAAGCTATATATGTGACCCCATATTGTCTCAAAACGTGCGCACTCCGATCATGGTTCGCTGTCCAAACAAGGAAGCAGCAAACCATGAATAATGTCCCTTGTCCACGCAAAAGAGCCTCTTCCACAATAAGCAACCGTTCAGCACACACACGACTCGGCCCAGATACGTGTTCCGAGCTACATATTATGGGATAGGCCACGGAGAAAGAGACGACCCATAATTAATATTAATGATGTATATGAATATAAATAAACACAAATCATCTGCTATCCAAATGAGAAATTCATCACATCGATTGTGCACACAACACTACTGGCTGTGATATCTACTTGTAGTGTACGTGCGATACGTGTTTACTGTTTCGCTTATCCGGCTGGAACAGTACGCCGATGCTATTGTTCGCGTGATGTGACGGTTTTCCGTTCAGTGAACTTTACAATGGGACATAGGCTGATTGTACCCCGTTTGGCATAATGCCGTTTAGCATAATGTCATTTGGCCATAACGGCCGTTTGGCATAATGGCCCTTTAGTATAACGGCCGTTTGGCATAATGGTCGTTTGGCATAATGGTTATTTGGCATAATTTGTTATTAAAGCTTTTTGAATAATAAATAATATTGAGCCATTCAGCTTAGTTGATTCTACTATGAAGCTTTGGACGCATGATTGTACGATGCAGCAAAATAACAATTAAGCAGGTTCCTGTAAGAACAGAAATATTTCAAATGTTAACACACAGCTACTAGCAAGATAAATCTTCTTTGAACTAATTTGACGCCGGTGAATTTCTTCTTTTTATTAGCTCTTCTTCTTTTTCAATGGCTCATTCCTACTGGAACTTCGCCTGCTTTTCCATTTAGTTTTCTATAAGCATTTCCTCAGTTATTAATTGGAAGCTTTTCTATGCCTACCCTTGCACGGATATTTATCGCGTAAGGCAAGTACAACCGAATACACTATGCTCAGGGTGTCGAAAAAGTTTCCAACACTAAAACTTCCTAGGCAGAACCGAGAATCGAGCTCACCATCTCCGGATTGGCAATCCTATGCCTTTGCTCACAAGGCTGCTGGAGACCCCGATTTTATCAGTCAAATAAATCCTATTCGCTCATGTGTTCTGGAAAATATTTTTTGAAAAGGAATCTCATTCGCTCATACATGAATACATTACTTCTATTTGTCGATCTTATTCACCATTGCCACCATCAGTCGGACAAATGCACTCTTCGAAAGAAGGAATCATATCCTCCCTGTCCTTATACTGAACAAATGCCTTAATTGAAAGAAGGAATCATATCCTCTCTTGCCTTCTACCAGGCAAATGCATCCCTCATCATGTCTCCTCTTGCCTTAAACAAAGCGAATGCCTGAATTGAAAGAAGGAGTCATATTCTCTCTTGCCCTCTGTCGCTTGTCTCTCAAAGAAGGGATCATATCTCCCCTTGCCTCAAACCGAGCAAATGGCTAAGTCGAAAAAAGGAGTCATATCCTGTTTTGCCTTCTGATGGGAAAATGGACCCGTTGAAAGAATGGATCAAGTCTCCAGTTGCCTAAAATCGAGCAAATGCTTGAATTGAATGAAGGAATCATATCTTCATTTGCTTTCTGCACATCAAATGTATTCATTGAAAAAAGGAATTATACCAGAAAAGGCAGATATAAAACATTACTCTACGATACTACCCATAATTCCATTACCCTTAATAATATTACCCCAAAGGCGACTACCCCGAATGATTCACTACCCTGATTGCTATTACCCGTAATGTATTTTTAGTCATAGTAGGTATATAGTCATTATTTGAAGTTTATACATCAGATCAATAAAAAAAATTACTCAATAAATGTTCATTACGATTATTGTCTTTATTTACGACATTTTCGGCCTTTATCCCGTTCTACACCCCACACGCGCACCCTTCAAGAGTCCTGAAGGGTAGGTGGAGATTATGCAGCACATTCTCATGCACAATGCAGAGAGTCGGAGGCATTTGCGGTCAACGTCAGCATGGCTACAAGGGCAACAAGGTTGAAGTTGTTTCTTTGTCGCTGTAGTAAAAGTAGTTAGTAAGTAGTAAGAATGAGCGAGTAAGAGTAAGTGAGTAAGAGTGAGTGAGTAAATGTGAGTGCGTGAGTAAGAGTGAGTGAGTGAGCAAGAGTGAACGTGTGAGTAAAAGTGAGTGAGTGAGTAAAAGGGAGCGAGTGAATAAGTGATTAATAATGAGTGCAAGAGTAAAATTGAGTAAGTGAATGAGTAAGATAGAATGAGCAAGTAGAAGTGAGTGAATGGTATGAATGAGCGAGTGAGTGAGTGAGAAAAAGTAATAATTCTTAATATTGTTTCATAGAAATTACTTCTTTTTTGAAAATTGCTCATTCTTAAACTTTGATTGATGAGATGAGTATATTATTTCTGCTTGAAGTCAAATGCATTTCATAAATTCCTTTGGAATATACCCTACTTGTAATCAAGTTGTTCTTGATTGACCTTTTTCCCCTTTCGATCTTTTGTCTTTTTCATCCTTTTGTCCCTTTCGACCTTTTGTCTCCTTCGACCTTTTGCCCTTTCAACCCTCTGTTCCTTTCGACGTTTTGTCCTTTCGACCTTTTGTACTTTCAACCTTTTGTCGTTCCGACCTTTTGTCATAGATTCATGAGGGAGTTAGAGTAAGTGAGTTAGTAAGAGTGAGAAAGTGAGTAACAGGGACTAAAAGTGAGTGATTGAGTGAGTGTGTAAGAGTGAGTGAGTGACTAAGAGTGATTGAATGAGCGAGTAAGAGTGAGTGAGAAAGAGAGAGAGTGAGTGATTGAGAGTAAATAAATGAGTGAAAATAGATAAGTGAGTGAGAGTGGATGAGTGAGGAAGAGCGGATGAATGAATAAGAGTGGGTGAGTGAGTAATAATAAGTGATGCGGAGGAAGTGAGTGAGTAACCTTACACTTGTGTGTGTGATAGAGATGGAGATCTTGTTTGTCTTCGGGAAGTCGCGTTGACTAAAGAAGGAATCATCTCCCCTGTGTGCCTTATACTGGGTAAACGCGTCATCTCCTCTGTCTGCATTATACCAAGCAAACGCGTCTATTGAATGAAGGCATCATATTGCGAGAAGATAGAAAAAAATCGAACCGGGGTCCGATGGTCGACTGTCTGAAAGTTGCTCCGCAAACGTCAAATCACTTGATGCACGGTAAAACATGTTGGTTTATTTTTTCGGTGTGAATGTTGATTATTAAAATCAACGAGAATATGTAACTTTAAACGAATGTTATATGCCGCTATATTTTTTTTAACCTTCTTCGGATATAAGAAAAAAAACTTACAAATAAGATGTTAGGGTCATATTGACCCAGAAATGTTAATGCTCATAAAACATTCAAATTTTAACCGAATTACAAAGTTTATATACCGTTCGAAAGATAAACTCATCAATTTTGTGGCTATGTGGTGATATGCTGGTTCTGGAGACAATGGCCACCGGGAAACGACTTCCACGGGGACCTTGTCGGTCATATAAGGGGAGCATAAAAATCGCTCCATATATGCCTTTCGATCGCTAATTCTTCATAGATTCTCTTAAAACGGTAATGTATGGTCCATGAGAGGGCTTCCGACGAAAGTGGCCACTCCTGGTACATGCAAGGTGCCCCCGGGGAACCCGTAGGAGGGGACATTTCCGTTTTAGCACAAAAATATACCGTGCGGCTGCTCTATCGTCATGATTTTCCACCAAACAAATAGTTATGCGCTTGAAATCGATAAGTGACCACATTGGCCACTCCTGGTACATGCAAGGTGCCCCCGGGGAACCCGCAGGAAGGGACATTTCCGTTTTAGCACCAGCATATACTGTGCGGCGGCTCTGTCGTCATGATTTTCTACAAAATAGATGATAATGCGCTCGAAATCGCTAAGTGACTACATTGGCCACTCTTGGAGCATATGAGGTGCCCTCAGGGAACCCGTAAAAGGGGACATTTCCGTTTTAACACCAAAATATGTCGTGCGACAGCTCTTTCGTCATGATTTCCCACTAAATAGATGATTATGTGCTCGAAATTGATAATTGACCACATTGGCCACTCTTGGAACCTATGAACTGCCCTTGGGGAACCCGTAGAAAGGAATATTACTCCAAAATATGCCATGCGGTGGCTCATTAGTCATGATTTTCCATAAAATAGATGATTATGCGCTCGACATCGATGATTGATCACATTGGCCACTCTTGGAGCCTATGAGGTGCCCTCGGGGAACCCGTAAAAGGGGACATTTCCGTTTTAACACCAAAATATGTCGTGCGGCAGCTCTTTCGTCATGATTTTCCACAAAATAGATGATTATGCGCTTGAAATCGATAAGTGACCACATTGGCAACGCCTGGCACCTATGAGGGGCCCCCAGGGAACCCGTAGAATGGGACATTTCCGTTTTAACACCGAAATATGCCGTGCGGCGACTCTTTCGGTGTGTTTTCTCATCAAAGAGATGGTTATTCAGCTCGAAATCAGTAAGTGACCACATTTCCTACTCTTGGAACCTGTGAGGTGCCCTCGGGGAATCCTTAAAAGGGGACATTTCCGTTTCAACACCAACATGTGTCGTGCGGCAGCTCTTTCGTCATGATTTTCCACTAAATAGATGATTATGCCAGTGAAATCGATAAGTGACCACATTGGCTACTCTTGGAACCTAACAGGGGCCCACAAGGAACCCGCAGGAGGGGACATTTCCGTTTTAGCACCAAAATATGCCGTGCGGCGACTCTTTCGGTGTGTTTTCCCGCCGAAGAGATGGTTATTCAGCTCGAAATCGAAATTATGTTGAAGCTCTATACACTGATTTCAGTAAGGCGTTTGACAGAGTTGATATTTCTCTCTTACTTTTCAAATTATCCAAGCTAGGCCTCAATCCCAGGCTAATAAAATGGATTGAATCATATTTGACTGGCAGAACCCAGAGAGTAAGATTTGATGGATGTTTGTCAAAACAAGTTAAGGTTACATCTGGAGTACCACAAGGATCCCACCTTGGTCCATTGTTATTCATCTTATTCGTCAACGATGTGAATCATGTTTTGAATTACCTGAATGTTTCAATTTACGCAGATGACATGAAACTCTTTTTAGAAATACATAAGCAACCTGATCTACTAGTGTTTCAAAATAAAATCAACGATTTTCATAAATGGTGTAAGAAAAATCTGTTACAACTGAATATAAAAAAGTGCCATTCAATCTCGTTTACAAGAAAGATCAATACGGCACAAGAACAAATATACATAGGTCAGAAAACAGTTGAAAGATGCAAACTAATTAGAGATTTAGGTATCATTCTGGACTCCAAATTATCGTTTATAGATCACTATAATAATATTATCTATAAAGCAAGCAACATGCTTAGTTTTATCAAAAGATTCAGTTATAATTTCAATGATCCTTACACAATCAAAACTTTGTACGTTGCACATGTTAGGCCTCATTTAGAATACTGCAGTGTAGTTTGGGCTCCGTATCATGAAACACATGTAAACCGCATAGAATCAGTTCAGAAACAATTTTTACTTTTTGCGCTCCGAAAACTAGGGTGGACGTCTCTACCATTGCCTCCTTATGAATCACGGTGTTTATTAATTAACCTAGAAGAACTCAAAAAACGCAGGGAATTCTCAATGATAGCTTTCATGAACGATAATATCGCACAAAGAGTGGATAGTAGTGAAATTTTGGCAAATATTAATTTTTACGCCCCTATCCGTCCACTTAGAAATAGAAGTCTATTTTATATCAATAATCAAAGAACAAACTATGGCAGAAATGGCCCAATAAATAGAATGATGACATGTTATAATGCACATTGTGAAACAATTGATGTAACGATGAGTAAAACTAATCTAAAAAAAGTGTTCTTCTCTAGACAAGTTAGGTAATGACTGAAGTACACATAGACTAGATAATAAGTATTTATTGTACAAAGTATAATTGGTCTACATTTGATTGACGGCAAATAAATAAATAGGTCATTCATTCTGAACTTAATATCTACAACCTACAAGGTACCCGCAGGAGTCTCACAGAAGGAGAGATTTTCTTTTTTATATCAAAATGTTGCGTCTTCATATCATTGTCCACGGCGATCGGTAAAAACCTCAAACTTTTATGAGTCGATATTGAAGGGACCATCGACTAATGGTTATATCGAGATACGGAATAGAAAATCCTTGGAGAGCCGTTCGAAGGAATCATCACAGTAACCCAGAAACTATTTTTTTAATTTGACTCAGTACTCAATTTCAAATGAAGAACAATTTCAAGCGCATAACCAACTTTTTGAAGACTTGTGGCCAGGGTAGACAATGATAGACGAAGATAGAGCTGCCGCAAGCGGCACAGTACATTTGACATAACCATGAAAATGTCCTCTCCTACGGGTTCGCAGGGCACCTCAAAGCACAAGACCATCTGTTTGGTAGAAAGTAACAAAGAAAGAGCCACCGCAGGGCATATTTTGGTGTTAAAATGGAAATGTACTACTCTACGGGCTCCCGGGGCACCTCATAGGTTCTAAGGGTGGACAATATGTCAATAATCGATTTCGAGGGCACCTATTTGGAGGAAAATCACGACGAAAGAGCCGCCGCATGACATATGTTGGTGTAAAAATGGAAATGTCATCTTCTACGTGTTATCCGAGGGAGCCTCATAGGTTTCAAATGTAGCCAATGTGGTCACTTATCGATTTCGAGCGCACGACCATCTGTTTGGTGGAATACACCGAAAGAGTCGCCGCGCCGCTTATATTGGTGTAAAAATGGAAATGTCCCCTTCTACTGGTTCCCCGGAGGTATAAATGTTGGTGTAAAAATGGAAATGTCATCTTCTACGTGTTCTCCGAGGGAGCCTCATAGGTTCCAAATGTAGCCAATGTGGTCACTTATCGATTTCAAGCGCATAACCATCTGTTTGGTGGAAAATCATGACGAAAGAGCCGCCGCACGGCATATTTTGGTGCTAAAACGGAAATGTTCCCTCCTGCGGGTTCCCCAAGGGCACCTTGCATGTACCAGGAGTGTCCAATGTGGTCACTTATCGATTTCAAGCGCATAACCATCTGTTTGGTGGAAAATCATGACAAAAGAGCCGCCGCACGGCATATTTTGGTGCTAAAACGGAAATGTCCCCTCCTACGGGTTCCCCAGGGGCACCTTGCATGTACCAGGAGTGGCCAATGTGCTCACATATCGATTTCAAGTGCATAAGCATCTGTTTGGTGGAAAATCATGACGAAAGAGCCGCCGCACGGCATATTTTGGTGCTAAAACGGAAATGTTCCCTCCTGCGGGTTCCCCGGGGGCACCTTGCATGTACCAGGAGTGGCCAATGTAGTCTTTTATCGATTTCAAGCCCATAACCATTTGTTTGGTGGAAAATCATGACAAAAGAGCCGCCGCACGGTATATTTTGGTGGTAAAACAGAAATGTCCTTTCCTACGGGTTCCCCAGGGGCACCTTGCATGTACCAGGAGTGGCCAATGTGGTCATTTATCGATTTCAAGCGCATTATCATCTATTTTGTGGAAAATCATGACGACAGAGCCGCCGCACGGTATATTTTGGTGCTAGAACGAAAATGTCCCCTCCTGCGGGGGCACCTTGCATGTACCAGGAGTGGCCACTTTCGTCGGAAGCCCTCTCATGGACCATACATTACCGTTTTCAGAGAATCTATGAAGAATTAGCGATCGAAAGGCATATATGGAGCGATTTTTATGCTCCCCTTATATGACCGACAAGGTCCCCGTGGAAGTCGTTTCCCGGTGGCCATTGTCTCCAGAAACAGCATATCACCACATAGCCACAAAATTGATGAGTTTATCTTTCGAACGGTATATAAACTTTGTAATTCGGTTATAATTTGACTGTTTTATAAGCATTTACATTTCTGGGTCAATATGACCCTAACATCTTATTCGTAACTTTTTTTGTGGGGTCGTTCCTGTTGCACCTTAAAATCCTTTTTTCATGTCAGATGCTTCATTTCCACAAAATATTAAAAGTCAAGAAATTTCAGAACGATCGGATTATCAGGTAGAAAGTTATTCTACTTTGAAGTTTCGTTTTGGGTCATATTGACCCCAACATCTTACTAAGGTTAAACAAGTTTTATGGTACTTTCAAGGCATTTTGTCATATATTTATGTGATTTTAAAATATTTCAGATTTCTCGAATACTCTTGATGTCAAGAAATATCAATGCTTTTCGTATGATGTACCAGTTGTGGCTATAGCAACAATTGTCGCACTAGTGCTTTATATGCCAAATGGCTAATCAAATCACCGTAAACCAAGTTCAGATCGATAAAGCATATTCATGTGATACGATAACACCATTGATCTCCTCCAAAACAAGCAAAGCATAATTGTAAAAATTGATTTTGCTTAATTTTTGACGTCCTTTGCACCAGTTGTCGCACTAGTGGTCCCTATTTGGCCAATCCCATAAGAAAACAATGGGATTTGCCAAATAAGGAACCAAAATTAAGAATAGTGCCACAACTGGTGCATGCGTTCCTATTATGGATTAATCAATTTTGAGGATAATAACAAATTTTATTGTGGTTTTCACAGCTGTTCTAAGAAGCAGGAAGTAAAACCTTCCCCTTGATATATAAACCCACATGCCTTTTACTTATAAAAAAAAAAGGTTGTTCTTATGTATGGCGACAATTGGTACACCCACCCTATTTGAAAATTCCGACACTTAGTCTGCTTCTTTTTCTTTGCTCCGGAAAATTAGAAGGCTCTCTTATTCCTTTTCATATAATAGTACTATTCTAGGGGGGTTAATTATAGATGAAAAACCAAAACTGTTGGTTAAACAGAATCTTTAATGGATTACTCTAAGTAACTCAATTTTTTTTTGCAATGATTGTCATTTTGCGATTCATCGATATCTGTTGGTGTAAAACATAATAATGGAATACTACAGATTCGAAATGTTTTCGGGGTAATGGCCTTTCGGGGTAGTGTCCCATTTATGGTTATGGTTTTCGGAGTACTGTCCCATTCGGGGTAGTGGCTTTCGGGATAATGCCATTTGGGGTACTGCCATTCGGGGTAGTGGGGTGGAGCCATAAAACACAACATCTCTCCTTTTATGTAAAAACGACAATAATTATAAACAATTGAATATATTTTACTGTACTTTATTGGTGATTTCACAATTATTATGCCAAATGACCATTATGCCAAACGAATTTATGCCAAATGAACTACCACCCATAGGTCAGTCTCTTGCATACTCTCATTATCGTTGTCATCTTGAAGATTCTCTATACTAGAGCGGGAATTGAACCCGCTACCTCCGCTCCGCCGATTAGGCTATCTGAGTTCCTGCCCGTTCTATTTTTTGAAAATATTTACTTTTTTGTAAAAAAAAATGATGCCTCCGGCTTTTTATAATCCTCCATGATTTTTCTCAGATACCAGTTTGGTAATGATAAACATTGGATCCCAATATATCAGGAAAAAAAATATTTACCTGAAATTATATGCGGTCTTCTTCTTCTTCTTCTTCTTTCTGGTGCTCACTTTGTTCAGTGAGCTGCTGGATGGCACAGCTTGAGCGCTATATTGCCAGTCAAGTTTTGTTTATAGTCTCGTCGACTTTACTGTCACGGTTTGTCAGGGTAGGTAAATGTTGGCAATGTCAGATGTCAGATTTGTTTGTTTATCTCGTGAAGGAAGGCAACTACATTTCGAAGGAGTGTTGTTTCATTGGTGGCAAACACTTGATAAATATTATCGAATTTGTCTAGTTGGTATTTGGTTCTCGTTTGTGCATAGTGGACACACGAAAACAGTAAGTGTTGTGCATTTTCTATAGCATCAGCATCACAGTTTTCGCATAAACATGTTGATCGTATTTTCATTTTAGCTAGCCAGTAGGCAGAATAATCGTGTCCAGCAAGCAGGCGATTCAGAGTGCGCGTTTCGGAGTTTGTGAGCTGTGTTCCGGAATACCAGGGTTTTAGCGGGATCGTGTTCTGATGTTGGAAAAATTTGCGGCCTTTTCCTTCCACGGCGGCGTATTCAAGGTACCATTGTTGTGCATTCTCGTCTTCCAAGCGGAGAAAATAGTTCTCCACGTCATGAATAAACATTTCGGTATTGCAGATGTATTGCTCGTCTAGACCGGATTTTGCCAGCTGATCAGCGGTTTCGTTTCCCACGACTCCGGTGTGTCCAGGAATCCACTGCAAGATAGTGTGTGAATCTGCGGCCATATTAAGCAACCTTTCAATAATGTCATCACGGTATCGCTGATTGATGTTCGACTTGATAAATTCCAATCCAGATTTGGAGTCTGTCATAACGACTGCATTGTGAATATCGTTGCGCAATACGTACTGGAGAGCTACATAAATTGCCCACAGTTCTGCAGACATGATGCACATGTAATTGTCTAACTTCAGACTCAAACGGAAGTTCGTTGCTGCATCGAATACCCCGATACCGCAGGATTCCAAATTCCTGGAAGCATCAGTGTATATGATTCTCTTTCCAGCATATTTTCCATGTAATAATGAAAGTGTTAGCTGTTTCAAAACTTTGTCGTTGATCGTTTCTTTTTCCAATGACCGTCCGGTAGCTCCGTTACAATCTGCACTTCCTCCCAGAGATTTTTGCTAATGACGGATGATGTTGCTGCTTGCAGAATCACGATATGTTCTAGGGCTACTTGCATGATAAAAGGTAATTTATTTTTTTCCGGTGTCAAATCTTGTTCTGCGATGGAATCTAGTTGAATTTTTACAGCGGAGTTTCTATGGTAGTGTTTCGCCAACTGTTTACCGGCGTTTCTCAGGCGCCGGAATTCTAATGGGCGTTGAGCTGCTAATGCGTATAGCGTATTTATCGGTGTTGTTTTCGTGCACCCGGTAACTCTCCGGAGACACTGATTATTTAGAACGTCGATTTTTCCTAAATTGGATTTACAAGCAGAACCGTATATGGTGGAACCGTAATCTACACAGCTTCTGAAAAGGGCGGTATAAGCCATTCCTAATGTCTGCGGATGTGCGCCATACTTTATGCCGCTGATTACCTTAATCATGTTTTGTCTTTCTGTCAGTCTTTGAACTAAATCCCTTATATGTGCACCATATTGAAGAGATCTGTCCAAAATCAATCCTAGGTACTTGTGTGTCCGAACGGTTTCTAGTTTTATATTTCCAATGTGGATGTTTAACTCCTTCGTACTGTTGATAAAACACATCGCCTTCGTTTTTTGCTGGTTCACCGTTAGATTGAGTTCCTCCGCCGTGTGTTTAAACTTTTCCAAAAAAACCTCTGCTCTGGCCACTACTTGGTCTCTAGTGCCGCCTTCGATTATCATCGCAAAATCGTCAGCGTACTGAACGAGTACGACCCCTTCAACCTTTATCTCGTGAAGAACCGTAGTGTACACATTAAATAATGTAGGGGAACACACATCTTCTTGTGGCAAGCCTTGGCTAACAAACCTAGTAAGCGTTTCGCCATTGACTTGAAGTTGAATCTTCCTGTTTTTTAAAAAAGTTACAAACCAGCTAACGATTTCTGGTGGTATGCTTAGCTTGAAGAGTATTTCTTCCAATTTATCCACTTTGACGCAGTTGAAAGCGTTTGAAAGGTCTACGAATACAACAGCTGCGACTCGATTTCGGCTTTTAATTTGAGCTATCTTGTTTGTGACAACTTCTAAGCATGTTATGGTTGACATCTGTTTCCTGAAGCCGAAAGACATGTCGGGTAAAATGCCTTTCTGTTCAATGACATCTTCCAATTGTTGAAGAACCGCTGCATTCAAGATTTTTAGTCCACAGTTGATCAATGAAATCGGTCGAGTACCCTCAACCGTTTCAGGATTTTTACCCGGTTTTGGAATGGCAATAACTTTTATGGTTTTTAGGTCGGTTGGTATTCGATTTGTTCTCCAAATCATGTTTAAGTCTCGGATTACGTTGTCTCTAACCGTTGCGTTGAGTATACCTAGCATTTGATAAGATATACCGTCGGGTCCTGGAGCCGATAGCCGAACTTTTCCCTTGGTTTTCTTTGCTATTAGACTTTGCCAAAACTCCACTGTGAGTACATCGTAATTCGCTGTACGAGCGGGAGTATCGTCCTGGTAGGGCTCTGAAGGAAAATGTTTGTGGAGGAATTCGTTTGCCAAATTGATGTCAGCGTGGACCAAAACGTTCTGGACCTTCCTTTTCCCTCCTGTCAGTCTTCTTAATTGTTCCCACACAATGGAAGCCGGTGTTTGTGGGTCTATGCTAGAAATAAAATCCTGGAATTTTGCCTTCGACGATTCTTTCTTCATTTTGATGAATACGGCCGCCTTCCTTTTGTAGTCCAAAAGCGCCTCGATACTTCCGGTTGTGTTGAACAGTCGCCTAGCCGCTCTCTTGTCTTCCCACGCCTGTTCGACTTCAGCAGTCCACCAGAACTTGGGTGAATGCTTGTTCTTTTGTTTAGCTCCTTTAAGAATCTTTTTCGTCGCCCTTTGCAGATCAACAATGGTTGCTACCGTATCACCTCTAATGTTTTTCATTCCATCAAAGACTTTTCGTTTATTAACAAAAAACTGCGTTTGCCTGCTCTTGGTTAGCTGGACCACAGTTTCTAAGGCCAAGTGATGACTGCCTACTCCATAATCTAGAACATCCATCTTCGTGTCGAGTAACAAGGATGATGACACAAGCAGCAGATCGATAGCCGAGGGGGTCTTATTGACTTCAACTGGGATAAAGGTAGGTTGGCCGTTATTCATTATTACAAAGTTTCCGTCATTCACCAGATCAAATAATATCGCACCCTTTCCATCCTGATGCAAAGGATCCCACGAATAGTGGTGTGCATTGAAGTCGCCACCTATTATAACTTTCTTGAACCCAACAGTTTTTTGCAGAATCTCTTTCATCTCACTCTCAAAATCCGAAACTGAAATATTCGGCGCTATATACATCGAAACGACCAAAATATCTTCTGCAATAATATGACGACCTGTCACCTGTATTTTCGGAAAAACGGGTAACTCAACGGTTCTGGACTTTATTTTCCTTTTCATCACTACTCCTGCACCTCCATATCCGTCACTTCTGGAATTCAAGAAAGTGAAATACCCTGGTATTTTATATTTGGTTTGTTCAAGCTCTACTCTACTCCAGCACTCCGATATAAGCGCTATATCATAGTCTTCCTTAACTAACACTCGTGTAAGTTCTTCCTTGTGTTTCTCAAGACTTTGGATATTAATTTGGAAAAATCTGATTGATGTGTCTGACATTGACTTACGTTTTACATGGTTCCTTCTCATCCCTGCGTTTGCTCCTGCTACGTGATCTTTCTTTGCGCTTCTTCTCGTCGTTGGTGATTTGATGGACGGCGCCCAATGCTTTGGACGTGCGTTCCATTATGCTGCCACTCGTACTTGCTTCTGCGCTGTTGATCATTGATTTCTTGTGCACGTTGTTCGGTCATTTTTTGAGCCCATCGTTTGTAATCTGTGACACGGAATTTGTTGAAAAGTGCGATTCCATTGTTCGTTCGTTCACCCGATGACTTCTTCCGCTTGTCCGCGAACACTTCAACCTGATCCGCGATGACTATAATTTTCGATTGGTCATTTCGTCCTTTGTGGTTTGTGTTTGTATCCAGGTTACGCCGAATAGTCTCCGGAAGCCATTTCCGAGTATGACTGTGGAAGAGTTGGAAAATCCTCTTTGTTCGATTGAGTAAAGGTGGGATGTTGTTCCTTGGCCTCCATGTAAGTTAATGTTGTTCGTGCCATAATAGTTTTAATGTTCCGTTGCCGGATTCTTTCCGGACAGTCCATGTCCGTGGTTCGATGTTCCGACTTGCAGTAGAAGCATCTCTTTGGTTTCTGGCAATCCCCTGTTTCCGAATCTTCGTGCATTGCGGCACAGTTGGAGCACCGTTGTTTTGATCTGCAGTTTTCCGTGCGGTGGTTGTACCTCAGACAGTTGTTGCAAAGTACCGGTCGGTTGACAAAAGGACGGACGGTGTTAATGCAGCAAAACATGCGCACTTCTCGTGGGAGCTGACTTGCCCGAAAAATAATTCCGATCCTGTTCGTTGGAATTTTCCTCTCTCCTTCATAGCGATGCAATCTGTTGATGCTGATGATTGGGCACGTACTGACGATACTCTCACGGATGTCTTCCATGTCCATGTCGATCGGGACTCCTGCTACTACCCCGGATACCGAAACAAAGCCTCTTGGTATGTATGCCTTGAAATTCATTCCTTTCAGCGACGGATCTTTTTGCAACTGATTAGCCGCTTGGTGTGTTTTCATGAATACGATGAGTTTGTATTTTCCGAGTGCACGTATGTTGGATACGTTTTGCCGATATGCGTCCGATTTTGTCATCAGTTGTCCAAAAGATAGTTTATTTATCGCGATCGTTCCATCCTTGTTATCTAACAGCTGTACGATAATCCGATACGGCGCAGTATCTGTTTTTTTCGTATTCGTACACTTGGTACGGCCTTCCGCCGTCCGGCGGCTTCCCCATTTTGCCAATCAGCTCCTCACTTCACACTTTGGTAGTTTTCGTATTCAAAACAATGAAATAACAAATTGTTCTTGTGTCACTTGATTTTTTTTTTTCTTCACACTACGAGAAAAAAATGGCGACACTTTGGATGTTTCACCGCGAATGTTATATGCGGTCTGCAATAGCCTCACCGACGAACCGACGTGTCACTGGCGCTCTCTGATTGTCCCACACTTTTGAACGGACATTCACTTTTGCGGGAGATCGCTCTTGTCAAATGAGCAAAGATACAACTCCGCTGCAATGTTAATACACGTAGGTTGGTGGCTGAGCTACGAAAACTTCGTGAGCCATTATGGTGGTGGCGGTAGTGTTCGATGATTTTTCATCATGGCGTCGTGGGCAACAAATTATAATAATTAAATAAAATTAAATAATTATTATTTTCCATGAGGTGACACGTCGGTTCGTCGGTGATAGCCTTGCGTGCAAAAGCGTAGGATTGCTAATCCAGAGATGGCGAGTTCCATTCTCGGTCCGGACTAGGATGTTTTCAGTTAGGAAACTTCTCGACACCCTGGGCATAGTGTATATAGCATAGTACTTGCCACACAAGATACACCCAACCAGCGGATGGCAGATTTTAATACAGTTCTGCATAAGAACCTTACAGAAACTGTATAATAATTGTGCATATACAGTTTCGGAAGATTTTAATACAATTGTTGTATTGAAATAATACAGATGTGTATTATTTTAATACAATATTTGTATAAAAAGCTTGCAGAATTGTATATGCCCAAATCTTATACAATAATTGTCAGATTTGTGTTTTGGGTGTACATACTCATGCAGTGGCGGAAAAGCTTTCTATTAATAATTGAGGAAATGCTAATATAAAATTAAGTTGTAAAGCAGGTCAAGTTCCTATTGAAATGTAGAGCAATTGAAGAATAAGATATGCGAAATAATCGTGTAGCATTTATGAAGTCGTATTTCTCCCATTGACCTATGTCAAAATTGCTGGAAATCAGCAAAAAATTTGCCGAAAATCAGCTAACAAACATCTTTTTTGCCGGAATATCAGTTTTCTATTTTGCTGGCGCACGGCTGTGCGGATTTTTGCCGAGCTGCAGAAATAAAAACTAAGTGTGTAGTTACAGATGTATGAAATAATTCTCCTTGTTACCTAACCGATGAGATGCAACTGAAAAGATAATCCTGTGATCAGAAAACCACCAAAAAGCACAAATTTTCGCTTGAAAAAATGAATACTATAACTTAGTCAAAATAATATAATGCAAATAAAAACGTGATGCCACTAATCAATTCTGTTTAAACAATTCTATGTAAAACAATTTCAAATTCCGAAAATCTTCTACTCATAGATCTGTTCCACCCAATTAATCCCAACGAAAAACTTCGGACTGAGTCGAACATTGTTTGTTTGTTTGACATCGCCTCGGTCCTCTTCTGATCTGGCTACCACAATCATCGTGTGTACTATAATAGCCATCATCATCGGTAGCAGGACCAGAAAGAGAATCAAACAGTGCTATAGTCAGAAAACTTTTATGGTGGTCACAATCAGGAAGCGTAATCTTTTTTAGGCCGTGCATTAATCACTTGGCTCACATGTTCTTCGGAACACTTTGTCCACTAATCTCTAGCACTCTGAAGATGGGTTGGTCGTTGGGCCGCACCGGTTTACGTAGCTACACTTCACCCCCACATTTCAAGGCCAACCAACGAAGCATGAAATCGGTCAGCACATTTAGTGAAATCTCCCTCCCCACAAATATTGAACATACGCAATTATAGAACACTTTTGTAAAATCATAATGAAACCATCCATGATAGTATGGATTAAAGATATACTCTCGGTTAATGAAACTTACTAATAAACAAATAAACAATTTAAACTGAAGAAACTTCCAATGTTTGTTGAAAGCTTTTTGTAACAAACTAAAATTTTGCTGACCAACAACAACCTAAAGTAATGAATATGAACAGTTTTGATTCGCTTAATAAGTATTTTATAAAATAAGATACGACATGATATGAGCGAGTATCTTCTCCTTTCAAATTCAATCCCGCGCGCAGCACTCATGTGTAACACACCGTAAACAACATTTCAAATTTGATGTTTGTAAAAGCTATGTGCTTTCACTGTCATTCAGGATGTGCTCTTGATTTTGATTACATCGCAAAGGAAGCACAACAGCGCTTTATGTACCAAGGCCAACCAAATTATACATCGACGCACAGTCGAGAACAATGTGCCCGGCCTAATCTCTGAGGGAGTGCTTCTGCGGCTTGGTCGACGACGCGACGGTTGGTTGGTTGCAGAATATGATTTTCGGTCGTTATGTCTCGTTGTCGAAATGTGGTTATCGCACTTTTTCCATTCAGTGCGTATGGAGATGACGGTTACAATTAATAGAGTTGTATAATTAAACATAATGGCAGTCGTTTTCGTTGATGGGAACACGTGCATAGGACACGTGCGGTTGACGCTTCGATTCTAACTTCGTTGGGATTTTATGTAAACACAGTTATTAGTGTTTGCATTTTGCGTCATCCTGATATAATTGGTGGTAACCAAAATATGTACTTTTATGTGATATTGAATTGTAGAGCAAACAAAATTGGACGTACCTCCGCCATGTGATTTAGGATTCATTTGGGGGACTTATATTCTTTCTAGAGTATCCCTTGCATGCAATTCAAAGAATAAACTTCTCGAAATGTACATTAGAATGAACACATTTAGAACATTAGATTCGCATCATGACAAACGACCCACACGTGTTTAAAACAATTGATCAATATCTGCGAAAGATGAGCTAAAGTTCTGTGCGTTATTGATTCATGTCAATTATTTTCACAATATCTGTCACACTAGAGTTAGATGGATTTATAACCTCAAATAGTATTGGCAATACAATAATGATTTCTATCGGTGTTCCAATGCGCTCCGATTTTCTCATAATACTAAGGTATGGAAAAATATTCTTCAACTGGGATTGTAAGTTAGGATTCCGAATAGAGGAGGCCTAACTTTTCAATAACTTCTGAATCGTAATATTAGCCAACTAGAAAAATATACATATTCATATTCAATAAATCTTGGAAAACAGTTCTTTTTCTCCATGCAACTCAAACCAGTTGTCCTGATTCCGCTAAAAATGTTGTACTGGACTGTTGTGCTATTGACCACTACTCTTTAGTCTTATCGCCAGCACACGGGAGGCTCCACGTTAAACTGACTGGCGTCCCGACGGCTTAAAACAGGTAATTGATCGCAATCAACTTAGTTTAGCCCTGGACGGCGGATCTGGCCTACTCCGACGAATGAGGGTATCTCGAAACCGAACCCAAAGTCAAATACCAAGGTCCATCCGGCAATTCCTGTGGAGCAAGTCGTCCGGTCCGCTGGTAGCTTGAAGACCCGTAACTGGTGGTATTTTGTCGCAAGCTACTCAGTTTAGTCTTCGGCGGTGGATCTAGCTTACCCCGACGGAGAGTTCTTCGACGAAAGAATTTCTTCCGACACCGATTTGATCCTTGGGAAGTTTGAAGTTTCACGAAAATTTCACGCATCCTCACGTAATCGTGACTTATTTTTATTTTAATATAGTAAAGTTTGCTAACAATAAAAAAAACTCAAAGGTGCAGCCCAATCGTGTTGTACGCAAAGGTGACGTAGGACTACGTAGCTATTCAAAATTGATGGTATTTGCCATAATAATTTGTGTCTCTTTAATTACATTCAGCAATCTGCTCGGAGGCCAACTGAATCAAGAAGTTAAATAGTTATTCCCAGTTGGATGGACTTTGATTCTCTAACCGTGGAATTAACATGACTGATCGGCCACTGAATCCTCTCGACTGGCTTTCAGTCGCGGGCGAAAACTGAACGTTGCAAATAAATATATTTGCGTTTGGTTTCACGCCACTTCTGATTCTGCTTATTTCTGCTTTATTTCAGCCATTTTTGAGGATGCCCAAGTAACCACCAAGCATTCATTAATGCATGTAATCAATCACAGATCAGCATATTAAATGCTAATTGCATTAGATCAGTTTTACTGATGTTAAGATGCATTTATTCATCGCCTGTCAAGCAACGATCCACTAGTTCAGCGTTACGAATGCAGCGATGCATTAACATATGTTTTATTTCAACATGTCAAAGTAATAAGGCATTATTTCGGTCGTAAAAGGGCCTTTTTCTACTTTAAGTCAACTTTAATGGCTGTATTATTTGCAAGCATATATAGCTCCATGGTTACTTGGGTGGTGTCCTCCAAGAAGGTCTTTATACAAAAGAAGGTTGATCCGACAATCCGATATGAACTTTCTTCAAAGTGCAAAACTCAATCGTAACTAGCAAATTTGATAGCGCGGCGGAGGGAGATGATGCAATTAATTTGAACGGATGGAATTACTAACAGCACCCAAGCTAACACGTTTAACCCGATGCCGCCGAAACAATCAATTTTCGCAATTAATTCTTTCTTTCGATAAAATGCTGGTCCTGAGAAGAACGTATTTTCTTTTCCCAATCTTTCCAATGACTAACTGCATCCAAACGTTTGTCAGCACCCTGCGTTGAAATTGTCCAAACGCCACTTTATGATTTTTCGCCAAGCCTTCACCATTTGGAATACATTTTCAGCATTGCCACCGCTACCCACGCCTTCGTGCTGCTGTGTCCGCTCCGCTGCATCACATTTTGTCCAACTCATTATACAAAAGGTTGATCCGACTATCCGAAATAATCTTTCTTCAAAGTACAAAGCTCAATCGTAAATAGTGAATTTTATAGCGCGTCGGTGGGAGATGATGCAGTAAATTTTAATGGATGGGATCACTAACAGCAACCAAGCTACCACCGAAACAGTCCATTAACGCAATTAACTCTTTCTTTCCATAAAATGATGTTCCTGAGAAGAACCAATTTTCTTTTCCCAATGCGCATTCTGTCCAATAACGGACTGCATCCAATCGCTTGTCGAACCCTTGCGTTGCAACTGTTCGACCGCCACTTGATGATTTTTCGCTCAGCCTCTACAATTTGAAATAAATTTTCAGCATTGCCACACTGCCACCCACTCCTTCGTGCTGCTGTGTCCGTTCCACTACTCGAATGTCAAACCGCTCGAATCAAAATGGCTTGCGCGCACCGGACAGCAGCTTTCTTGTATTCAATATATTAAGCCCGTTAGCCCCTCCCCTTTGTGAGCTGATATGGGTGTAAATAAAATGTGAACTCATAACGATTAATGAAGGGGCGGGGCTAATGGAATTACTTCATTAGATATAAGAAAGCTGTTTTTCGGCGCGCGCGAGCCATTTCGATCGGGTAGACAACATACCGTTTGGAGAATGACAAGTTCTAAGAATCCTATGAAATTTTCTCGCAAGATTCTGAATTCGGTATGAGATGTTGTTTATCTTAGATGCGTTTTGTTGCGAGGAATAACAACAGAAATTTGACTCAAGACGAAATTTCTTCATATTACAAAACATTATCTCTTGGCATCTGTCTGTCCGAGCGACGTTCACCGATGGGTGGTTGCTGTAGATAGTTTCCACTGAGGTGGCGTCTTCATTGATTTTATACAAAAGCCAACATTTTATACAAAAGAAGGTTGATCCAACTATCCGAAATAATCTTTCTTCAAAGTACAAAACTCAATCATAAATAGCGAATTTGATAGCCTCGAAGGGAGAAGATGCAGTAAATTTGAATGGATGGAATCACTAACAGCCACCAAGCTACCACGCCAAACCCGATGCCACCGAAGCAATCCATTTTCGCAATTAACTCTTTCTTTCCATAAACTGTTGGTCCTGAGAAGAACCATTTTCCATTTCCCAATGCGACTTTCCAATAACTAATTGCATCCAAAACGCTTGAAGGCACCTTGCGATGAAACTGTCCGACCGCCACTTTATGATTTTTCGCTAAGCCTCCAAAATTTGGAATAAATTTTTTGCATAGCCACTGCCACCCACGCCTTCATGCTGCTGTGTCCGCTCCGCTGCATCGAATGTCGAACCGCTCTTTGTGGAATATTGATCAAAACGGCTCGTGCGCGCAGAACAGCAGCTTTCTTGTATTTAATAAATTAAGCCCGTTAGCCCCCCCCCCCCTTTGTGAGCTGATATGGGTGCAAATAAAATGTGCACTCATAACGATTAATGAAGGGGCGGGGCTAATGGAATGACTTTATTAGATATAAGAAAGCTGGTTTACGGCGCGCGCGAGCCGTTTTGATGGAAATTCCATAGACAATGTCGGAGAATGTTATTTGCCACTGCCTTGCAAGCGGGTAAAATACAAAAATTAATAAGAGATTGTAAACAATTAGGCTTCACGTAAAACAAATCAAAACAAGACACGTTACATTTTTAACGAAGAGTCCTAGTTGGAAAATGTATCACAAATGAAAAAAAAATGTTTTGCACTTTTTTTCCCAAGCAATTTAGTCAAAAATCCAAAAACTAAATATATAAGAAAGGCGAAGTATTTTTCACGCTAATCACGCCATAATCTAACACATGAGATTTACAATACTTATTACCAATTGGAAACATTATATTTTTGCCGTCATTTTCAACGAATTATAACTGAAAATCCATCTTCATCTCGAAACTTACGATCTGATCGTAAAAAGCCGTTCTCAAATTGACATTTCAATTTTGATGGCTCAAATTCATCTGGGGGATTAATAGGTAGTGAATATAGTCACTACATGGGGAATAATAAGTAGAGCTCTTGTTAATAAACAGAAAAACATATAATTTGTTGGTGGCAATATAGCTGCCACTGCCTTATAAATGGTTAAACCGCTCTTTACGGAATCCAGAAAGCAGGAAAGCAGGAAAGCAGCTTTCTTGTATTCATTAAATTAAGCTCGTAATTTTGAATGGATGCAATCACTAACAGAAACCAAGCTTCCACGCCAAACGCCGATGCCACCGAAACAGTCCATTTTCGCAATTACCTCTTTCTTTTCATAGAATGTATGTGCTGAGAAGAACCAATTTTCATTTCTCATTTTCCATTCCAATAACTAACTGCATCCAATCGCTTGTCGACACCTTGCGTTATCCGACCGCCACTTGATGATTTTTCGCTAAGCCTCCAAAGGTTGAAATAAATTTGCAGCATTGCCACACTGCCACCCACTTCGTGCTGCTGTGTCCGCTCCGCTGCATCGAATGTCGAACCGCCTTCTGTGGAATCTTGATCAAAATGGCTCGCGCGCGCCGAACAGCAGCTTTTTTGTATTTAATAAATTAAACCCGTAAGCCCCGCCCCGTGAACTGATATGGGTGTAAATATAATGTGCACTCATAACGATTAATGAAGGGGCGGTGCAAATGGAATTACTTCATTAGATATAAGAAAGCTGCTTTTCAGCGCGCGCGAGCCATTTCAATCGGGATTCCGCAGACAACTAGAGATGTCGCAAATTAATCGATTACTTCGATAAATCGATTCATCGATGTGATAATCGATTAATTTTGAATCGATTATTACCAAACGATTAATCGATTCAATAGTCGATAGGAATCGGGAGTAATCGATTAGTTACTAATCGATTAATCATGATTTTACGACATCATAAGGATGTCGCAATTGGATTGATTACCTTGATTGATCGATTCATCGTTGTGATAATCGATTAATTTTGAATCGATTACTATCCAACGATTAATCGATTCAATAATCGACAAGGATCGAGAGTAATCGATTAGTTACTAATCGATTAATCGGAATTTTACGACATCTCTACAGACAACGTACCGTTCGGAGAATGACAAATTCTAAGAATCCTATTGAATTTTCTCGCAAGATTCTGAATTTGGTTATGAGATGTTGTTTATCTAAGATGCGTATTGTTGCGAGGAATGACAACAGAAATTTGACTCAAGACGAAGTTTCTTCATATTACCAAACATTATCTCTTGACATCTGTCTGTCCAAGCGACGTTCACTAATGGGTGTTTGCTGAATGTAGATAGTTTTCACAAAGGTGGCTTCTTCACGGATTTTATACAAAAGAAAGTTGATCCGAAATAAACTTTCTTCATAGTGCAAAACTCAATCGTAAATAGCGAATTTGATAGCGCGTCGGAGGGAGATGATGTAGTGAATTTTAATGAATGGGATCACTAACAGCAACCAAGCTACCACGCCAAACCCAATGCCACCGAGACAGTCCATTTTCGCAATTAACTCTTTCTTTTCGTAAAATGTTGGTCCTGAGAAGAACCAATTTTCTTTTTCCAATTCCCATTCCAATAACTAACTGCATCCAATCGCTTGTGCAAATTTGCAGCATTGCCACACTGCCACCCACTTCGTGCTGCTGTGTCCGCTTCGCTGCATCGAATGTCGAACCGTCTTCTGTGGAATAGGAATGGGCGATACATAAACGATATATCGGGAATCGATATTTTCGCTCGATATTTCGTATCGATTTTTTTAAGTTCGATATTTGACCGTATCGATTTTTTATAGCGGATATCGGATTTCGATTTTTTAAATTCCAAAAATATAGCACATTAGGCACAATCTGTTAAAAACAGCGAAACAGCGAAACTTTGATGTGCGATTCGATGACCTGAAATAAAAAATCTAAACTATCCTTGTTTTTTTTTGCTCGTACTGTTAATTTTTCGGGCGTATCGATATATCGGAATATCGATGTTTCAACGCCGATATTTTTCGACATCGATATTACGACAATAAAAACATCGATTCGGCAGTATCGATATTTTCCCGAAAAACGCCCATTCCTATTGTGGAATCTCGATCAAAATGGCTCGCGCGCACTGAACAGCAGCTTTCTTGTATTTAATAAATTAAACCCGTAAGCCCCGCCCCTTTGTGAGCTGATATGGTGTAAATATAATGTGCACTCATAACGATAAATGAAGGGGCGGGGCTAATGGAATCACTTCATTAGATATAAGAAAACTGCTTTTCGGCCCGCGCGAGCCATTTCGATCGGGTTTCCACAGACAACGGACCTTTCGGAGAATTATGAATTCAAAGAATCCAATGAAACTTTCTCGAAAGATTCTGAATTTGGTTATGAGATGTTGTTTATCTAAGATGCGTATTGTTGCAAGGAATGACAACAGGAATTTGACTCATGACGAAGTTTCTTCATATTACCAAACATTATCTCTTGACATCTGTCTGTCCAAGCGACGTTCACTAATGGGTAGTTGCTGTAGGTAGATAGTTTTCACAAAAGTGGCGTCTTCATGGATTTTATACAAAAGAAAGTTGATCCGAAATAAACTTTCTTCAAAGTTCAAAACTCAATCGTAAATAGCAAATTTGATAGCGCGTCGGAGGGAGATGATGTAGAAAATTTTAATGGATGGGATCACTAACAGCAACCAAGCTACCACGCCAAACCCGATGCCACCGAAACAGTCCATTTTCGCAATTAATTCTTTCTTTCGATAAAATATTGGTCCTGAGAAGAACGTATTTTCTTTTCCCAATGTTCCTTTCCAACTAACTGACACCACAATTTGTAATCTATTTTCAGCATCGGCACTGGCGGTGCGGGATCGCCACAGTGCTATTTTAATGGGTAACCTTTTCTTCATATGAAATTCTGGTTCGTTGAGGTTGAATGATCTGCAGCAACACATCGAGCACCACCACCAATGCGATGGATTTTCTTTGAAAATGTTATTAGCGTCTCCGTGATGCTGTGTTCTGTCCGCTAAGATCGCTTTGATGCGTCTGCTATGCGTAAAATCTTGTTCAAACTGAGGATTAGATCCAAACCCGCAAGTGATTGATTGTTGATGTCTGTGCTAGTGATGCATGTACGTGATTGGTTAGATTACCTATTTCTAAACTTTTTATCAATTATCGACAATAAATAGTTGAAAATCAGTATTTTCAATTAAATACAAGAAGCGTTGACTCATCCTTGATCGAATGGTCCAAAAAAATTGAAAATCCATCGAGAAACGGCTTAGATATTTAAGTTCAAAGTCTATCATATTTTCGTGACGGTTCCTGATTTTCGCAATCGTAAAGTGTACCCCAATCAGTGACGGGAAATGTCATATCGATGTCATGGGACTAACTTGCTAATAACTTTTCTCACAAGTTATTTACAATTATGTTTTTCATATAAACATGTAGCCCTCAAATGACCCGAAAACTTTTTCTAATAGGTATTTTTTCTAAATATGATATTGGCGGCGTGAGAGCCGAATTAGTGTCAGATGACATTAATGTCATGACATTCCGTGACATTTTTTTAATCTCGCTCTCATGGCTCACACTTTGTATTTAGGACAATGATCTGTTCGACAAAGTTCTAGGAGCCTTTAAGTACTACATGTTAATCAAAAAATCCGAACTGTAAATGACTTTTGGAAAAAGTTATTACGAAATTAGTAATAGCAATGCCATGACATTTTTTTGACATTTCCCATCACTGACCCCAACATAGAAAACACAGACATAGTCCTACGTCAAAATAAAATAAAAATCAATAATCAGTCTTTTGAACGGCAATGATCACATAAATTATATTTCGTTTGCAAAATATATTGTGACACTTTGATGAACACATCGATCCAAAAAAGCATACCATTTTTTCAGATTTAAAAGGTTATTAAGAAATAAAGCGGTTGATTTGCATTTCGTATTTATTGAATCTGCTCTTTGCTATTACGAAGCCTGAGGTGGACACCACTCATCGCGAGACCGCTGTAGTTCTCAAAGGCAGCGTTCTTGCGCCTGACAGACCCTCCATCTTGGTCAACACAATTTGGTAATTTGGTAATGGCTACCAGCTTGCCTGTGTGCTAGTATCTGATTTGACGTTTGTGGAGGTCAACTGCACCCACCGTTCCGAATATTCTGACCAATGTGGCATATAAGAAGTTGCTGATGAAGTGAATTCAAGCCTTCTTATACACCACATTGCAATATGGTCCAGGATACAGATTTACGCGGAAAGATGCATTTTACGCCAAAACTATATTTTTTAGAAAAAAAACTGTTGTTCTACAAAATTGTTCGAAATAGTAAGGCCATCATTATTGTGCAACCAAAAAATAGGGTGGCCCATCATATAAAAAAAATAGAAAATATTTTTTTATTTCTCGGAATATTGACATGATATGTTCTACAAAGTTGTAGCGCAGCTTATTCCAATCAATTTTACCAAAAAAAAACTTCTTCTGTAGCTCTTAAGTTGGCTGATTTAGAGAAATTTTACTTAATTGGATTAGGGTGTACCTCACAAAAACAGTATTTTTGATAAGAAAATTATTTTGAGCTTTTTAGTGGAATGTTTTCACCTGTGTACTTGTACTTTTCACCTGCACACTTACCTTATTTCACCGTATTCGGTAAATTTTACTGAAATCTCAACAGCAGAACTGTTCGGTAATTTATTTTACAGATTTTTTGTAATTTTTTCCATTGCTCAACTGTCAAAATCACCGAAAATCAGTTAAATTATTTACCGAACAGTTCTGCTGTTGAGATTTCGGTAAAATTTTACCGAATTCGGCGATTTATTTTAAGTGTGTGTGTACAACCCTGTGTACTTGCCATAAAACGAGTTTGTACATCCCATTTAATTCACCACTTAATTGTACCTTGACAGATAGGTATTTCGACCTCAACAGTAAGGTCGTCTTCAGTGTCTCGTATTTGACTCGACTAGTCGACTAGTCGTCTTCAGTGTCTCGTACTTGACTCGACTAGTCGACTAGTCGAGTCAAATACGAGACACTGAAGACGGCCTTACTGTTAAGGTCGAAATACGTATCTGTCAAGATACAATTAAGTGGTGGAATTCAATGGGATTGTACAAACTCGTCTTATGACAATCAGGGAATCAATATTCGAGCAACGCCTAACAATATACTCTTTGTCATCAACAGAGTTTGTTACTGACAAACGCACCTAGCGACAAACCTTTATCAGAAATTGAACACAATATGACAAGAATCATTTGCCTTGCTTGCTCTGATATTTCCGAAAATACGCTGTTAATTTTGTAATCATTGTTCGATACTCGAATATTTCCATAAAAGCAGAAACTATGATAGCATAAAACCGAAATTTGCTCGAGAAATAGTGCAAAATAACGGAATGAAAAGTTAGCAACAAGATTGTCTTCTTTTTTGTTGCTGACAAAAATTTTCGGATCTTTGTCATTATTATTTCCGAGAAAAACAAAACTTTGTCGTTGGTTCGCTTTTGTCGCTTGTTTTGTAGGCGCATTCCAGAAAATTGATTCCCTGCTCATGACAGGTGAGTATTTTTGATCTACTTTCTTTGTTTTAGATTTCTCGAAAAAGGCGTCTTCAGGTGACTTTTAGAGCTTAAAAAATTTTAACTTTTGATGGGTTAATATGATCAATATCTTTTTCCGATCAAAAATTATAATCGTTTTTCTGTCAAAATTACATTTTTTTCATAAATTGATATCTCCGGTTAGGGCAGACCAAAAAATATGTTTACACGGCATTTGAAAGAGAAATTCATATTCCTTATTATGTAAACAAATTGGAGATATGTTATTTTTTTATCTCAAGTTTTACCAATTTTACTAAAAACATTTTTTTTTTTCAAATAAATTGATATAACTCGACAATGGAAGAAGATACAGACGATATTCTTATAGCAAAACACGCGTTTTGAAAAGCCCCAAATATCTTCAGAAGGTGACATTTGTGAGAAATGAAAAATAAAAAATCTACAGCTTTAACACTTTTTATAAGTTTTATCATTATTATCGTATTGCAAGATTTACGAGAAATGATGCATTTTCGGCCTAAAGCATACTTTTAAGAAAAAAAATTTGTTCTACAAAGTTGTTCTGAATACTTGGGCCCTTATTATAGAGTTACCGAAAAATAGGGTGGGCCATTTTATAAAAATGTGAAATTTTTATTTTTTTTATTTTGCGGAATATTGACATAAAATGTTCTACAAAGTTGTAGCGCAGCTTTTTCCAATCAACTTTGCTATATAAACTTTTTATGAAGCTCTTAAGCTTACTTGTTTATAGTAATTTTACTTACCAGAATTAGGGTGTCCCTCAAAAAACAATATTTATGATCTGGTCATTTCGTTTTTTATTTTTCACGGATGTCACTTTCTGAAGACTTTTGGGGCTTTCCAAAACGCATGTTTTGCTATAAGCATATCGTCTGTATCTTCTTCCGTTGTCGAGTTATATCAATTTATTAGAAAAAAAACATGATTTTAGTAAAATTGGTAAAACTCGAGATAAAAAAATAACATATCTTCAATTTTTTGACATAATAAATAATATAAATTTTTCTTCCAAATGCCGTATGAATATATTTTTTTTGGTCTGCCCTAACCGGAGATCAACTCAACTTATGAAAAAAATGTAATTTTGACAGAAAAAAGATTTTAACTTTTGATCGAAAAAAGATATTAAGCATATTTACCCATCAAAAGTTGCATTTTTTTGAGCTCTAAAAGTCACCTGAAGACGACTTTTTCGAGAAATCCAAAACAAAAAAAGTAGATTAAAAATACTTTTTTTTTAGGTACACCCTAATCCAATTGCTCTAAATCAGCCGACTTAAGAGCTACAGAAATTTTTTTTAGCAAAATTGATTGGAATAAGCTGCGCTACAACTGTGTAGAACATAACATGTCAATATTCCGAGAAATAAAAAAATATTTTCTAATTTTTTTTTATATGATGGGCCACCCTATTTTATGGTTGCGTCATAATGATGGCCTTACTATTTCGAACAATTTTGTAGAACAGCAGTTTTTTCTAAAAAATATAGTTTTGGCGTAAAATGTATCTTTCCGCGTAAATCTGTATCCTGGACCATAGTGCATTGGTGAAAATGATCCGAACGGTGGGTGCAGTTGACCTCCACAAACGTCAAATCAGAGACTAAGCCCCAGGAAAGCTGGCGGCCATTACCGCTCGCGGAAAACTGGATAGCATAGCATAGCATAGCATAGCATAGCATATGTGATTGTACAAATCGTGGGTGGCTATACAATGCTCAATTCAAGCTCCATCTGGAATAAGGGCGAATGTCGCAAGAGACTCCCCGTCGACCCCCCTCCTATAAACAAAAGTGACAAGCAGCAGATCTCTCTGTGGTTTATCACTTCAGAACGAAAGAAAACAATGCGAACTTGCATTCTGAGGTGATAAACTGCAAAGAAACTCCCTGCCTGTCACCTCCCTGCCTGACGAAGAGAGCCCTCTCCCGCGACACCCGCCCCCCACCAGACAGAGCTTGAATTGAGCAATCTACTGTATATTGTCGCAAATTGGTACTTGGGATTAGTACCTTTTCCTATACAGTAGCAGTTGTATACCTGGCCACGTCCTTACAATCACGGAAGGAAGGGAAGGAATGTTAGTTCAACATCTACTAGTGAAGATGCAGGGAACCCATACTACCTTCATAGATGTCTCGGGAAGGAAAATTTGTGTTAGTGGGAAAGGTGAATAATAGGGAGCTCTATTCGACAATATAGAGCGTTTGTCAATAACAGTATATGCTGTAAAAATAATAAAATATATTCATCAATTTACTTACGAACCGTCCTAAGGGAAAAACAAAACAAAACACAAAATTTCGTCAAATCGCGCGATCGTTCTGCCGTCCGAAACAAGAGCCAACACGCACTGAACTAATTAACTTTATTACCGGCCGCGCAATGCAAAACACAAAATTTCGGCAAATCGCGCGATCGTTCTGCCGTCCGAAACAAGAGCCAACACGCACTGAACTCACCGCTCGCGGAAAACTGGATAGCCAAATTTCCTGTCGCGAAGACATCTACTCTGACACGCAAAAGCGTTGCAAAGAAGTCTACCCCATCCCCACAGAACGGAAAAATAGTGTGCGTTATATGGTTTGCCTTCTCAGAATAAACGATCCAGACAAACGATATAGACAACCGTCCACTCCGAAACAGCTTCCGGAGCAAAATCGAAATTGTCCCCTTTACAGGTTCCCTGGGGGCATTCCGGGCGTCAAAAGAGTGGCCAAACTGACCATAGACCACTTTTATAACAACAGCGAGTATATTCATGAAAAATTGTGAAGAAAGAGCCGTCGCACGACATGTTTCGGAGCAAAATCGAAATTGTCCCCTTTACAGGTTCCCTGGGGACATTTGGAAGCTTCCTGGGGATGTCCGTATGGAAGACTAACTTTCGGAAAAATCGCTATGAGACTCGTTATTTGTGTGGCAATATTGTTTTATACTGTTTGATATGGGTTCCATGGAAAAAAATTGAGTAACTGGCGAAATACCCCAAACACCAGTTTGCTGGTACCCCAAGGGAATCTAGAATAATTCCGGAACCATCCAGAAATTAAAAAAAAAACTCAATGTGTAGCCAAGACTAGAATAAAAATTGGACCTTGTGTCAAAATTTCATCAAGATTGGACAAAAAATAAAAAAGTTATGATTTTTTCAAAATCGAAAATCGCTTTCTCAAAGAGCTTGGCCTTTTGGGTGTTAATATACCACAATGTGAACACAGGTGGCCGGTATGTATGAAAAGTATATAATATGTTCACTGTCCACTCATGCTTTCGCGATAATTTAGTTTTAGGCTAATTGGTACGATCCATCTTATATGCTTGACACTCATTCCATATATTGTGTCGAAGCAAAATGCCAATGCAATTAGGGATACATCTTAACTCTTCTTCAGCAATATGAATACAAATGAAAAACTTCGTAATCATATTTTTGCCACCGGCACTACCTAATTCGTACAACCCACATGAGAACACTTCATTACCATGTCGAATTACTACGTTATCGCTTGAATGCCAAAGAATCGAATTGTTCGTCGTACCCACGTCGAATCTACCCTCCTCTACCCATTTATCAGCAAGAAAACTCCTTCGTTGTCACCTGTAGGCATAACTTGAAACTTTCTCCAATAATGTTAGACAACTGTCTTTGTTCGTAATCCTCTCTCGTCCTGGTCGACCGGTGCGGTGGTAATGAATGTTCTTTCCATCTCTTCCCTAGAGCCTGTACCTTCCAGTGTAGTGACTGGGTAAAAACTGCTTTACATTGCTCGGTTTCGGTCGGTCTGGTTCTGGAAAAACTGATTCCTGTACTTCCGGAGGCATATTTCCCGGTAAATTACGGCGCACATTCTCCGTTCGCTTGTTCGTTCGTTTTTCTACCAATTTCCAACGAGCTCTCATTTTTTTCCTCTGTCCTATATTGTTACGATCTGGTCGCGCTCGTTTCACATGGATCCCAGCAGCACCACACCGGAAAGCCAGAACAGAACGGTGTCGGAATGGAAATTTTAATTAAATTTTATCAACTTTCCATCTATATTTTCGTTCAACGCCCGGGAGCACTCGAAAGGCATAGTTTTTGCGTCTGGAGCATCGTTCAGAGCCGGGTTACGAAAGGGGTTTGGCCCGATGATGGGGAAACCGAGCATCGTGTATTTATTCATTGCTGTTGCCATCCGGGATCATGAAGGTGCCTACCCTACTTGTACTTGGTTTTCGAACCATTTTAACTCCTGCTCGGTTTTCGAAGTAGCACGGTGTCAAAATCACAGTTACTATCGACGTTACATTCTAACTCAATTTTCATATAAATAATTTAAAAAAAACACATAATCAAGGGACATAATACCACGTGTACAGTTTTGCGGGATAGCGTATGGTGAATTGTCCACGATTGGTAAGAGGGGCATCTAAAGCTGATCAAAACCTGTCCCCTGAACACTGAACAGCCCCTAAGTATTTACTCAATATGTAGCTTTCATTGAAAAATAACTCGCTCAATAACAATTTATCAGTTATCAGTTAGCCCTGTGAGAAAAGATATTGAAAGGGGTGTAAAGTTGCAGTACGAACAAAGATTCTCCGAAGAACTCAACTTAAACGACTTTCAACTATACGAAACCTGCAGTGGCATGTAAGTTCGATAGCAATCAAGATTTCGACACCGTGTGAGGCCATTAGGGTTTCAATGCCAGCCCGATTTGTGGTTGTCAGACAACGAGCCAGCAATAATCGTATATAGCCCTTGCCTTCCATCCGATATTGATTTCGATTTGTATCCTTTGTTTTCCGGTGCGGCATTTTCTTACCACTCAGACTCCAGGACAAGGTTTGCATTCCAATGGAGTAATAGGATTGGATATTGCAATTAATAGCGTCTCACTATGAAAGGAATTTCAATGTTATCTTTATAGATAGCAGAAAGAGGTAATTGAAAGAAGAAGATGCTTGTTTATGTTCATACCGTGTGGGTCAGGCTTAAATTAAGATTTCTGTTCATCCGGAAATAAGTATAACGCCAGCCCTTTCTTTCGAACAAAATGGTCATGTTTGAGGATCAATTGCTCGATTCATAGCAATGAGATTGAGCGAAATTTCGCCTTTCAGCAAAATAACTCTGAATTTTTTATCAATGAAAATTATTTGTATGCCCGTTTAGTTGAAAACAATTATGAAGCACTCTTTAGTTGAAGGGTAAATTTGGATTACTTACGTCAATTTCAATATTTGAGAAATTTCTAATAAATTGATTATTAAAAACATCATGACATCAATCTACAATGAAAGTACCAGATCTTTTTTAAAGTAATAAATTTACCCGATAACACTAATTGACAATCTCTGGGTGAGCTCTGAATGAATTTTATCATTTGGAATTGTCTTAGATACATGAATGAATAGGCATTTTAGATTTTATAGTCACTTTAGCTTTGTCTGAAAGGCAGTTAAAGAGGTATATCATCCTCGATTGAAAGTAGCGCCTCCACTTGCAATAACGTATGGGAATAATGTCATCTGATAAATACCGCTAACAGCTCCTGAGCTTATAATAACAATTCCCGAAAACACTCGTTCGCCACCGCCATCGGAACCCTACGAAAATGCCGAAACCACATCACATCCGTATCTCGAGATCGTTAATTAAAGTAATGGCACTTTATTACATTGACTGCTTCGCACGATAATCAAAACCAGACTCCCAACAGGCTTTACCGCGGCTCGCTGTGTTGTTCGTATACTCAACACCAGAACAAGAAAATAAAAAAACCCATTCCGAATAGCACACTTTTAGGAAAATAAATTACTTTTTAATTTACCATCATCATCATCTCCAATCCGAGAAAAAAAAGTGCGTGAGCTGGTTTTCCTTTTTAGTGTAATCGTTCCGTTCGTTGGGTGTTTGGTGGTCTGTAAATTTTAGCTTCAGCCGACGCAGTTTTTTACAGCTCAACGACCCTTTTTACCTTAATCGCGTTTTTGCAACCCCAGAAAAAAAAATGTGGCCAGACGCACAGAGGCAAGGTTCATATTTTTTCACGTAATTATTAAGATAATCACACTGAAATTTGATTGACAGAAATTTAATTTGGAAACAGAAATGTTGGATTATCTGTTGTTTCTTAATGGTGTGGCATATCAAAACATATGAACACCAATTTTGAAGATATCGAAAGCAAAACTGCCGCACATTTGATGAAAACAATGAACTAGCTCAATTAAACGATTATGGCAGGTTCCATTGAATTATATTTGGATTTTCTATTGGCTTTTCTGTACACCGCACTTAATTTTTTTTTTGAATTTTACAAACAGGTAAAATGCGTTATTCGTTTATTACAATTTTCATATTACTAAGCCAAGACTCACGAAGGTTGAGAGTGATTTCGGAAAAAAGAAAAAGTTGTAGGTTCAAACTTTAAAGAAATAACATTGATTTCTCCCTGAGAGCAATATTGCTTTTGAGTTATTTCACATGCATTTTATATATTAGGGTACACTTTCCTACATAACTGGTACCAAAATAGTAGAACTTTTTTTGCAAAATTTATGTTTTTCATGGAAAAGCGCTGGTTTTGCTGGTAGACTCCATACCATTAAATCCATAACTCCACAATTCTAAAAGTACTGCTAAGTTATAAGGAATTATCGTTTTAAGTCGAGTGAAGTCCGAAACTCAATAATACAGATTCCGGACTTCTCAAATAGGATCAATGGGGGCAATGGTCAAATGTGTGTGTTCAATCTAGCTCCCACTGACTGGGAGTGGTGTCATTAAAAAATAATCTGTCTGTATTACAGTCGGATTTAGTCCGGGAGTTAGATAGTGCAAGCTCTACTGCAGCTCCAGTGACCCATTTCAGACTGCTTGGTATTTTCGAAGTCATGCTCACAATAAGTCTCGCTTGTTTATGCTGCCATTATCAAGTGGAAAATGGATCCATAAACAAACTTCACAATTCGAAATCCAGCGAGAATTTAGTAAATTGAACTCATAGTAAAAATGTAATGAAACAATCACACCAGATGAATCGGCTTTTGAACGAGTGGCCTTGTTCATAGTTGACACATAGGCCAAGGGTATCTCTATCCCGCAGATGGCTATGGCGTGGTTTCCGTACAGATGGATACTGCTTCTCTGGATTTGGCAAAGGGAATGGCTTTCTCGCAAAATGCTCCCGGTGAGACCCAAAGATTTGATTCGATTGCGGAATGTCACTCGCAGGTAGTTCCAGCGTCTGAATGTCTGAGCAGAGCTAAGGCACGTTGCAATCGAATCTCAAAAATTATCAAGGCCAGATTGGTGGACCTCAAAAATAACGACTTCACGAATAAGATCCGCACTCTCCCAGATTATGCTTAGCCGTTCTGGAAAATGACCAAAATACTAAAATCCAAGCCTCGGCCCATTCCACCTTTGATCCCACTTGACAATAATGGCTCTAAGGATCGCTTGATAGCTCCTGCAGAGAAGGTCGCTGAAATAGGTCGTCAGCTCACACAATCTTGAGCAGAACATCGTCAGTCCACACGAAGCAGCCGTCAACGAGCATGCTAACAACATCCATTTGATTCCCAACGACTTCTCGGAGGAGTTGGAGATCTTAGCTGGCGAACTGACGGCCTATATCAAATCATCGAAGAATATGAAGGCCCCAGGCTTCGACAGCATCCTGAATCTCGAGCTCAAACACTGAGTGCTCCGTCCTTTGAGCATCTCTCGCTGATCTTTAATCAGTGTCTCCGGCTCAGCTACTTCCCATCGTCCTGGAAGTCAGCGAAAGTCATCCCCATCCGGAAGCCTGGGAAGGATCCTTCCTCCCCCAAAAGTTATCGACCCATCAGCCTTCTCTCAGGGTTATTCAAGCTATTCGAAAACGCTATTCATCACCGGTTACTTGAGTCTGCCGAAAATCTCAACATCTTGCTCGAGGAACAGTTTGGTTTCCGACACGGTCGGTCAACTGTACACCAACTGACTCGAGTTACCAACGTCCTCCGACGGAACAAGTTTGTCTCAAACACATCCGCCATGGCCTTACTCGATGTCGAGAAGGCATTTGACAATGTATGGCATGATGGCCTGGTGTACAAACTCCAACGCTACAATCTTCCCAGCTAAAGCTATGTCCATTTAGAATCCGGAATCATTTATTGTATTGCAGCGGCACGGAAAGTGACCGCTGCAAGAATTCTCTTACAGCGGTTTGTCTGCCTAGGCGCCCACTTGCTGTGGTATAAATTTCACGATGTTTCGTGCAGCGAGTCAAAAATTATTCCAGAAAGGAGAGAAAAAAATCTGCACACTCACGTTGATAATCCTGCTAATCGACGATGGAACCTACGTCAAAATGGATTTCGGACAGCTTCCTAGCCAAAAATTCTACATGGCCACGGCACGAGGAGTAGTTCATGCGAAGTTTAAGTTTGCTTTTTGGACAAACTTGCAAAAAAAAACAGATGATTTTGGCAAGGGATATGCAGCTGTGGAGCAAAGACCTAAGTGTTTGTGACGAATAATACGATGGACTCGAAACTGTACAAGGAGGAATGTCTCAAAAACCGCGGTCTACCTTCCATAAAGGTCCCGAGAAGTTTTGGCCAGATTTGGCGAGTTGCCACTACAGCCGGGAAGTCATCCAGTGGTACCGCGATAATAACGAAGATTTCATCCATAAAAACATAAATCCACGCAACTGTCCACAGCTCCGGCCCATCGAGATATTTTGGGCAGTAATGAAGCGGAAGCTCAAGAAAAGTGGAAAAACAGCTCTTGACGCGACTCAGATGACCAAAATGTGGAGCAAATGTGCCAAGGAAGTTGACTCCGGAGGTGTGCTACTTTTGATGAGAGGAATAAAGAAGAAGGTGCGAATTTTCACTGGAAACAAGAAGAAATGATTTGTATCAATATTTTTTCCTTAAAGTACAGTAAATTACCTTTGTTTTGATGTATTAACCTTATTTGTACGTCAATCCGTTACCGATATACAGATGATTTTATAATTCCGGATTCTAAATGGACATAGCTTTAACTGGTGAAAATCATCAGCAATTACCTGTCGGCAAGGACATTCTGGGTCTCAATCAGCGGAGCGAGTTCCAATGCGCACAACATCGTCGCAGGCGTCCCCCAGGGCAGTATCCTCGGGCCCCTGCTTTTCAACATGTTCACCTCCGACATACCAGAACCTCCAGAAGGCGGCATTCTGTCTCTGTTCGCAGATGACACCTCCATCGTCTACAACGGTAGAGTGATCAGAGCGCTAGTGGCAAAACTCCAACGAGGCTTGGATGCCCTGACAAAGTACCTCACCAGCTGGAAGATCTGTATCAACGCGGCGAAGACCCAGGTCATCATTTTCCCCCACTCCAAATTCCCTAAAGATGTTCCGCCTGGGGACTGTAAAATCATCCTCAATGGCACGACTGTGGAATGGGCCAATGAGGTCGACTACCTTGGCTTGATCCTCGACAGCAAGCTTATTTTCAGGCAACAGGTTGACAAGACGGTGACAAAGTGTAACGTTTTGTTAAAACTACTGTACTCTTTGATCAACCGCCGCACAGAAGAGTAACTAGAACAAATTCGTGGACAAAACCCAAAAATTTTTCATCATTTTTATCACAAAATTTACCAATAGATCAAATAGAACAATTTCCGAATAATGGAGCTGACGATGTTCGGCTATTACATATTTTCTTTTTTCTACGTGACGTATTCGCGAAGTGCTGTATCGCTGATCTATCCTACAATTTGCACTGAGTCCGTGGCGTCCGTGGAATCGGGAATAAATATTTTAAATCAACATGGAAACTGAAACACAAACAAAATAGTTAACTTCGGAATTACTAGAATACTAGAATTCCGATGGTCACTTTCCCGAGAGAGAAAAAACCGTGGCAAAAAAACTAATGTCAACCGTTCGCGGCGAATCCTACTCTTCTTTCGGGGGCAATAGTCAGAATCTGTGTACTTCGAAATCACAAAGGCGTTGTCTGAACTTGGCTTTGACAAGCCCTTGAATAGATTCGAAATGCCATGTGGCATAGCTATGACCCCGAACAACCTCGTAGTTAGGATGAGCCAGGACATAAACATTTGGAATGCGATAAACACAGCGCACCTCATCAGACCATAGCGTTGATGACAAATTAAGCTGCAGCGTGGGTGGCTTTTTGAACAACATCAACAGCTGCATTCCGGTTCATGCGCGGTGGTTGTTGCCAGGGCGCTCTTCTCCTGAGTGAGTTAGCGAAAGAAGCTAGGTTAGGTCGTCTTGACCTGCGGGTGACGAGTGATTGCGGGACACCACGTGTTTTTGAATTGTATTTTGCCCCTGAAGTAAGTATTGCTTTATAGGGGGTCGAGGGCATTAGAACAATGTAAAAAGTGTTGGTATTAGTCCGAACTTAACTTAATGTAACGTTAAAAAACACATAAATAAAGCTTAAAAAAAAGTTGGAATTAGTGGGTCGGATAATTATGAGCAACATGAAAGCCAGCCAACGTCGGGTGGTGGAATCATGCTTGACATAAAAGCACAGATCAAGTTGACCAGGTCAGCTTTACCGATTATCGTAGGGTGGGAAGAGTTGTCCGTGTTTTAATGTTGAGACCAGGTCATTCAGCTTATTCTGCATAACAGAGCGCTGTTGCACTAGTAGAGCAGTAACGTCGACCAGCGACTAATTATTTTGTCCACTACGATGGGGAACAGAAGCGGAGATATAATACATACATATATACATAAGTGCTCGAGCCAACATTTCAGTTGAGTGACTGACATGTCGCGTTTCCACTGACATCCACGGATTCATCGTTAAATATCGTCGTGGTGGAGACGACTGTTCCGGCTTTCCCTCCTTCATCGGCTGGGGAGTCCACGCACACTTGCTTGGCCCATCTGTGGCAGCGTTTAACTTACTTCTCTATAGCCGTATGTAGTTGGCGTGACTAGTATTTGGCTGCTCTGGTTCTACCCAACTTTATGGAAATGAAATGGATCAGCCGAAAATTAAGACGGAGCCTTCTTGATAGCAAACATTGCGTCTCGCTATCAACTTCTAATTGGCGAGATCCGACTACGTATTTATCAGACTTAGTGACAGGAGTAACTGTAAGATCCATCTATGAAGGGACTTAAAACTTAACTTAATTTTTGGATTGCCTTTCAGTCACGGGTCACGTTGACAATTTTACATCATCGTCGACGTTTCGTTCCGGCGATAGGGAAGAGATTGTTCATTAAAGAACTTGGAACATTTAATGCAACTAGCGAGCTGCACACTCCGCGAAAAGACCCGACGGAAGATTGAAGATCGTAGAGAAGCTAAGGATGCAATACAACGGTAAGAACCAGAGCAGCGAAATATGAGACCCGTCTACAGTATGTATTGCTATAAGAAGAAGTTGGGCGCTATTGCAGACGGGATAACCGGGCGTAAATAGACTTCCAGGCCACTGAGAGGGGATTATCGCCTCCTCTGCGGTGTCTCACATCATGAAACCTGGGTGGAGCTGACGCGGGTCTGGGGACCATACTGGAGGATGCTCACTGAGTTGGACAGATGAAATGTTGGTTCGAGCACTTCGATCAACTTCTTCAAGTTATAGTCAGTATTCTTCATGCGAAGCGGGAAAATTTAAAGAGGCTCCGAAGGGGTCCAGGGCTGAACTTATGTTGTCTGTCCGAATATTGTATACATTATTCTGCAATGTATTGCTCCGCTCCGCATCATCCAGTAGAAAGCTATCAAGTTGGAAGTGCCCCTCTAGCTGCTATTCATAGACTACAGAAGGGTTTTCTTTTGATAGAATCACAAGATCTGTATGGTGTCCTACACAGATAGAGAAATCCACTTTAATTTACGCTAAAAATCATGCACATAAATCGAAAGCTATTATCAGCGTTATTCCACGAGGAATATAACCTAAATGTATACAATATTTAACGTAATTCGTCAGTATCGCATGCAAGTTGTAAGCAAGCTTGTTAGGAAGAGGACCATTTTAGCGTAGAATCACGTAAACTTCCGCATCTCAAGTTTTAGGCGCTGTTTACTTTTCATTCCTTTTTTCTGTGTAGGGTACAAGGGATTTCGCGCGTGGTCCTGACTAGCGGAGCTTTGTCTGACCCCATTCGCCTAGCCGCTGATGTGTAGCAAGAATGCATTTTATCTCCGCAGCTGCTTTTCAGCATAATTGATAATATCATGGTGAGTGAGATTGATCCATGCTCTGGCAGATCTTTTATTTATACCATCTTGGCCGACTCTGATTAGGCTGATGAAAATGATGATGATGATGATACGCTGTATCATATGACAGCCTAATAGCGTCGGATGACAGAATTGTGATCGATATGTGAAGGTTGTGGCTGCTTTTACAATTTTGCGAAATTGTTGAAGATCCAACCGACTTGATCCACACACCAAAGTTCGAATGTTCAACTCTATCCTGAAGTGTGTTGTGTATAAGCTAAGATCACGCAGGTGATGTCTACAATTTATAATTACAAATTATAATCACGTGGTATATGGACAGTCCCTTATGAATAATACCATCTGGCATCACGTTGTCGTGGGTCATGCATATTTTGTTTACGTCGCATTTTCTACCGTCCTGAGAGATAATGACATGTTGAGAGATTGAGTGAAAATTCCCCATGCCGGGAATTGAATTAAAGTATGCCGGAAAAGCAATCGCTGTGACTGAAATACGTGCTACACCTCGTTAATTTAAATCAAATAAAAACTGTTTCAAACGATGTTTAGCTGGATTAGCTATTTTTTAAGCAGAGGTGAAACCCATTGCAGTATTACACGGCCCACAAAATCCAGGAAACGTTGCTTCCTATCATAAATATCAATGAAATAATGCAGTCGTACGCATGTCAGGCCGGGAATGGGGTAAGAAACCCTACATGGGACAAATAACACTGAGCCGCATTCCGTATCGAGTCATCTTCAATAGAAATTAATCAAACACCATAGAAAACGTTGTATATTTTTCATTCTCAGACTGACACTTTCTCGCCACATTACCGAGTGAAAATTGGCTGCGTACTTTTTAATGTATTTTAATCAATTTCATGCTTACCGAACTAAGTTCTAAAATTTCAACTTGGATTTTTTTTTAGATCCGCTGAGGATCAAATATTCACCCTTATTCTTGTTTACTTACGAACGCGCTTTCGGACGAAAGCTGATGCGCATTCTCGGTTACGCAGCAAAATCAAATGGGTTAACGATTCGAACGAACTGCATTCATTCGAAAGTTTCGTTCGTCCGTGAACAAGAATAGGGGTGATTATCTTCATTTATGCTTAGCTCTTTATTTCACGAAAAAAGCAAATATCTAAGCTAGGGTATGTTTTAGAGAATATTTGAGTGATTAATTTTAAATCGCGTCGTTCTACGCCGCCACCGTCAAGAGAGACCGCGATGTGGCGTTGGCTAAGCCGCCGCCGCTGCCTTTTTGCCTTTCTCGTATACTAAGTATACGTAAAGGCTATATGAACCAAACAAAACAAAACTTTTGATAGAAGGCTCAGAGACCCGTAGTGTTATATACCAATCGACTCAGCTCAAAGAATTGAGGTGATGTCTGTTTGTCTGTATGTATGAATGTATGTATGTGTGTATGTGTACAAAATTTTGTAGACACACTTTTTGGAACTTAGCATTGGCCGAATTACTCGCATTAAGTTCCATTCGGCTGAGAATCCTGTCCCATTGTTTGCTATTAAAAATTGGCCAGATTGGACTATGCGATCAGAAGTTATGGCCAAAATACTATTTTCTATGTGCAAAACACGCTAAAAAGCACTCACTTTTATTTTTTAGTATTTTTTTTTTTTGCACGAGAAATGCACCAACACCGCTAGGTAGATTGATCAGGGTTTTTTTAATAGAAATGACGCCGCAACCCGTTCAAAATACATCGGCGCACAGCTCTAACTGCAGGTCGCGTTTTATTCAATAACAAATTAGACTTAGCCAAAAAGCACTTAGTTTTGTAGAAGAGGAAGTGCTAAAACGCTTCACACTTTTACTGTTTGAATTCCCTGCTTTGTCAGTTATTGTTTGCCTTCACTCCAGCCACCATCGATTCTACATGGGTGGTACCTATTTTCTAAGCAAAGTTGAATAAATTTCGCGACTCGGTATCGAATGTTTTGATTTGTGTATTTTTAAATAGCAAATAAGCTACCGTAACGCTGTTTGTTTGTTTGCTCCTCTCTTGGCACATGCCCCAGACCTGACCGAGAACGTCCCGACAAAGTGATTGATGACTTTGACTTGATGGATGACAATGTTAGCGTTATTATCTGGCGAATTGCATTTTGACTACAGCGACTTCTTATGTGGGTGCTCGACAAGGCTGACAGTCAATAAGAAAATAATATAAATTGGTGTCAACCGCATTCAATTAGCACTGTTGTTTGGAGAGTTGCAAATTAACTTATTTCTATTCTCTGCTAGTCAGATGGTTCTGCTTATGTCGTATGCTAATTCCAGTATTGCCGTATTGGAGGGGTGCGCCAAATCGTAACAACCTGCTGGGAATATCTGTCAATTACAAATTAAGATTGTAGAAGTTACTGAAGGTACATTTACATTTCATATATTGTAAAATAGACCAGAGATCTGTTTTCTAAAGCCAAACTTAGAATATCACAAACAAACAGACGAAACACTAAAGGAAGAAATCCCTATCGACCATGAACAATATTTATATTAGTTTTTTATTATTATTTTTTTATTCTCGTGTCTAAACTTATAAATAAATATGAAAAGCATTATACGAAAACATTGTTTCACCTTACCAAAATATCCAAACATGCCACTTGTACTAGAACAAAATAAACACGTTTCGAAAATAGTCAGAACACATAATCTTTACGTTTATTCATTTTGTGTGCATACTGCATTATACTGCACAGTAAAATATCACCCAGTTCCTCATGTCTAGACCTTGTAACATAATACTAACGCAACCACCGTGTTGGATCCAAGGCATTTTATGCTATGAATTACTACCAGCTACTGTCGATGTTGACTCAAGCAATCAGTAATTAACTCCGCCATGTACGTCCAATAGACTGTCCAAATGGTGAAAGCAGTACGTATAACAAGCGTAGACATGATTGCTCCAGCTGAAATACGATCGAAGTAAGACTCCCTCTGCCCCACCCTGGTGGATTCATACTTGTTAGCCACCATCTCGCACAAAATGGCAAGGAAGCTGTCAATCGGGAACCGCTGCCAGTTCAGTGATTTAGCACCCAAGACGACGACGACAAGCGGTAAGATGGTGATGCATGCACCGCAGCTCACGGTGACAACAATGTACCGATATGTGCACGATGTTCCACCATGTCCGATTCATGTATGAGGATTAGACAAATCCAAGATTTAGAATGTTAATATTTGTAACAAAAGCTGCTTACATTCAAAGTGTATTCCATAGTTAATTACTACACAGATTTGGAGTCCATTGCAAATTAATAATAAAGAAAAAAATTAGGCACAAATAATTTAAACCCGATTTTAAAAAAGCATCTTCTATCCACGACCTTTATAACTCAGTCATATTTCAACCAACTGATTCGATGTTTGTTATATTATATTATAATACTCATACTTAAACTCGGATAATTGGATAGGATTTTCAATTGTATTGTTGCTATTAGCGTTTAATTCAACATTTAATCCAAGTTGAATTCCCAAGAAATCGGACCTGCCTAAAATGGGTTATAGGACAGGATTAATATACCCGCAATCTTCACTTCTTCGATCAGTAGTGGCACCAGCATCAGCGCCAGGACACCGTGCAGCGCGCGGCTTGGAAAGCAGAGAATGGCACCGACAAGTAAACACTGTAAATCAATTTTATGGCTCTTTGGTAAGCTCATTTAGTCCGCTCGAAAGATGATCTAGATTGGGATATGTGAACGCACCAAGCAAGCCAGCGGAGAGAATTGCACGCCCAGCAAATCCGGTAATTGTGCAACCAACTTGAATGGAGACATTCGCCTTCGGAATGGGATTTACGATCCGCTAGGAGGAAGTGGCTCACATTTAAGGCCACTTTGCTAAAGTTATTAAACAGGCAGATGAACTTACTAAATGGAAAAGTTTATCGTTGGAACTAAAGCAAGCTCAACAAACGGTTCTTCATAGCTTTGGAAATACTAAGCGCAACGATGAAATAATAAAGAGAAATGTAGGCTCGAGGAGCTTTCAATTTTATGAAGTTAAAATAGAATACTGGAATCATGGATACTACACTACACCCAACCAGCGGATGGCAGATTTTAATACAGTTCTGCATAAGAACCTTGCAGAAACTGTATAATAATTGGGTATATACAAAATCAGTATTATTTCAATACAATTATTGTATTGAAATAATACAGATTTGTATTATTTTAATACAATATTTGTATAAAAAGCTTACAGAATTGTATATGCCCAGATTTTATACAATAATTGTCAGATTATCATATCAACGACGTTAATTATCATATTAACGGACTTAGAAAGAAAATTTCCTATCTTTTTGTATGAAAAATATCTCTCTAACTTTACTTGTCATAAATCAAGTCAAGTATAAAAAAAAATGATTCTATACACAATTCTAAAATCTCAAAACTAAAATTGGATGAACTTCCAAAAAAACGATCATCTGTCAGCACAAACTGGACATCAATACAACCAACGAGTAACAACAGGACAGCAGAATATAAACCACAGCTCAGTCAAAAATAAAAAGCCAAATACCTCCGCCAGGAATACTCCTTAATACAAATATCACATCGAAAGGTTAACACAGTCAGTCAGGTACACATGAAAGTTAAAGATCCATTGGATCCAATGTTGCAACACAATGTAGGGGAACTGTTCCGTTTTCCAACTAACTGAACCTATATTCATCTTATCACGAAACAAAGAAATACAGCACCAATTCCGTCGCTTCTTTTGCTAACATGCGTGCTGAAAAAAATCACAAAAATAAGAAACAAATCAAATACCTTTTCATTGCTTTGTTTTTCGTAGGATGAATATTGGAGCTATGATATAAAGTCCTGAAGCAGTAACCCTAGTATACCAAATACCATGCAATTATTATCCACACACATATACACTCCCGACCGAAAGTTTTGGTTCACCATCGAAAAATATAGACGAAAGTTTTTGGCTGTATTTTTACCGTCTTACATCCTATTTCAGGTTTTGTTAGCTCAGCACATTTTTTTTTCTTTATTAAAGAGGCTTGCAGCCCTTTGCTGGTTCACAGCTCAGTACATAGATTATGAGTAGATCTTGTGGAATGGAACCCAATTTTTATCATTTTTGAGAGGCATTGATGAAATTTCGGCGGAAAAATTTTGTTTTATTTTAAAAAATCTAAATGTTCACTCAAGTGCATGGTATGCATCGGCCAAAAGTTTGGGTTCACCCGCTATATGGTAAACCGGTCATAAGTTTGGGGTCACTCTCCTGATGTTAGTTTTTATTCAATTTTAGCCGAATTTTGTCTGACTTACAGTTTTTGACGTTTAGTTTGGAAACTCATTTTCTTCAATATGTATTTTGCCTGAAATGTTTACCTTAAAGATTAACCTTCCTGCAGTGCCCAAAAAAACTTACAATAAGGAGTACGTGGCATATCGACCTAGATTTATCTTGGAAATATTCCAGGCATTTCTCAGCCAAATTTACATGTTTATATACCCAAAATACGTAAGCTCATCAATTTCTCGAAACTGGCCTCAGAATAATGATCGGCTACACCTACACTCTGTAATCGACGGTCGACGGTGGATGTATTGATAATTGGCCCATTTTATATGAACAGGAATAGCGTAATAACCGCGCGACAACGATTATATTTCTATTTTTTCTGGAAAACGTGCTAAAACTAACAAAGCACCTACGATGCAAGATCTCCTCATAATCTATGTACTGAGCTTACAATACCAAACGGACATTGAAGGACTCAGCACAATATATTCTGGATTACTACGAACGATCGCATCAAAACAAAACCAATAAATCCAAACAAACCCGTCTCCTCAAGAATCAACCACTCAGGACTCGAAAAAATCATCTTCGGTAGAATAACATAAATATTAAAATAAATAGGACACACACTATAACAGAAGGCATCACAATCACATAAACTCCCAACAAAATAAGAGAGCGAACTCAAATCTTATCTCTAAAATAACACGAATACTAGTATACACTGTCTGACCGCCATGTTTGTGTTTGGTGAAGTGGCAAACAAATATCCATCACAAGGTATTTACAAAAAATGATAACCCAGATGTTTCCAACACATAAAGTAACAGACACATATTACAGTTATAGCTCTAAAACAATTCACCGACTATTAAACGCCCGGAAACAGGCAATAGGCACATAGCGGTACCCCTATAACCATCCTGAAGAAGGCCTAAACCAAGGGTCGAAACGTCGGATGCAGTAGAATCACTCAACTATCTAAATTCTATGACCAGAAAGGCCAAAACAGAGGGATTATTGACCTTTTATCAAGTTAAAAAAGACAGGAACGCCGTCTTCGACCAGAGGGAGTACAGATTGCACACTAAACACCTAGCATGAGACAACAGACTGGACTTATAACCCCCAGTGGATCGGTGGGGAAATTTTCGCTTAGGAAAAGCTTCCTCACGCAAAAAAAAGCGTTCATGAATTCGTGAACTAACGAGTTCACGGTGTATTTTTTCGGGAACAACAGTCACGGGTTCGGGAATACAGTCACGTTTTCTGGAACGTTCCATGAATTAAATCACGGTGTATTTTTGCTGGTTCACGAATTCGGGAACGCTTTTTTTACGTACTCCTTACCGGGCGGGAATCGAACCCACACTTCATAGTACATGCGTCTAGATGCTTGAAGTCCCTAACCGCACAGTCACAAATCCTACAAAAAATACAATACATTTTTCTAGCAATTCCAAGAAAACGAAGGATTTATTATTTGAGATTATTCCTGCCTTGAATATGTTTTTTGATGACTGTAACAAAAGCTGCACTTGCATTAAGGATATACACCCTTATTCTTGTTTACGTACGACGAACACGCTTTCGAACGAAAGCTGATGCGCATTCTCATTTACGCCAGCAAAAATGGGGAAACGATTCGAACGAACTGCATTCGTTTGAAAGTTTCGTTCGTCCGTAAACAAGAATAGGGGTCATATTCCAGAAAATACTATACAGATTTGAAGTCTATAGTCCATTGCAAATAATAAAGAAAGAAACAAAGGCACAAATGCTTCAAAACCGAATTTGAAAACCCTGATCATCCACCTAGCGGTAATGATGCCTTTCTCGTGCGTTATGAATAAATGTATTTTGGCCATAGCCAATTTCCAATAGGGAACAAATGAACAGAATTCCATGTTGAATGCAACCTCTTGCGAGTTAAACGACTGAATAAGTACAATAAAATTACACTAGAGTTTTTGCCGAACACCATTGTACGATCTGAACAATATTCAACAGGATGATGAGACAGCCTTTTCCGTCAAATGCAACTTGTTGCTTGTAAATCGGTTATTGGTGAGTGTGTGAGAGCTAAATGAGAGCTAAACTTTTTACGGCGCTTTTTGATAAAAGAAAAGTAAATTATCCATAATCTTTAATCCCATAGTCCGACCCGGCCAGTTTTTAATAGGAACCAATGGGAAAGGGTTCCTTGTCGGATTCGGCTTGTTGCGCGAGTTAACACATAGCGACGAACGACATTAAACTCTACAAGCAGCATCAGCACTTCTCAAGTGGGTCACGAACGCCGGGACAACGAACGCCGATAAAAACAATCACAACATTGTCGAGGGCACCGATCGATCTATGCTGAGTGGGCTCAACCGCCGCGGGACCGTCATCGCTGAAATTACATTTTGAGTTTTGAACCTTGAATAAAGTCTGTTCTGTTTTTACCATCGACCGACTCGGATCATTCTTTTAAAAGAACCTCCCCGGTAAAAAAGTTAACTGGCGCCCGAATAGGGACCTTGCCAAAAGTGGGAATTGTATAAGTTACAAGTGGTGAAAATCGTTAATTGTTAACAAGTGGAAAAATCCTAAGTGGATATCACAAAATCCGAAAGTGGTTCAAGGAGCCAGTTCACCTGTTACAATCCGGTTCAACGAGCCCCATCACGACAACGAAAGCGAGAGCCAGGACACCGAAGCTGAGAAGCTCGATCGCTACTAGGACCCCGAGTAGCAGCACTGCAGCGGCAAAAAGGAATCACCCTGAAGTAGCTGCCTGGTTTTCCCCACCGAGCGAGGCCGCCCTAAGTTACAACCCAAAAAGTCCAGGAATTTCATCATGGTACTGGCATTAATGTAAGTAATTTTATCATTATTATCTAAAAGTGTAAGTGACAAACCAATTGAAACCAAGAAAAAAACATTTTCTCCATCGTCATTACCCATAAGTGAATATCTTTATCCGATCAATTGTGACAAAATTTCGTTCTACTGAGTGGAAACAAAACAGTGCGACGGTCGAAAACAGTGCGACGGTTTTTGATTTTTTACCTTTGCTTTCATATGAGCAAGAAAATCCAAGTAGAAGGATAAAAGTGTTACTGTGACGAGTAGATTTTATTTCACTCTTCCTAATTGCTAGCCTCACTAATTGATTAACCATCAGTGAATACAGCTAATTTGCTTTTCAAAATATAATTGATTAAAGATCATACACAATTCCTTCAAAAAACCTAGGGTGGACATTTACTTCAGAAACATAATGGCCACCAACAACGTAGTAAATAATAACATGACTGCAGACGACTTTATCGCTATTGGTAGAGTCCCCGAATTTGTACGGTCAGTCAACTCATTCAGCGGTAATCCTACTGAATTAGTGGACTGGTTGGCCGATGTAGATTCCATTTTTCGCACTTATAATGCCAGGAACGCTACAGCTGATCAAATCAATCTCCTTCAGAGAGTGATACGGCGAAAATTACAGGCGAAGCAGCCGACATCCTAAACGCAAATAATATTACGTGTGATTGGGATGAAATTAAAACGACACTTGTTCTCTATTATAGAGACAAACGTGACGTAAAAACTCTAGATTTTGAAATGACTACAATTAAAAAACTTCCCAACGAAAACATCAGTACTTATTATAGCAGAGTAAATGATGTTTTGACCCACATAATTGCTCAAATTCATACTGATGATAAATTGAAACTTAATGCAGCAGTACACATAACATACTTTCGGGACAAAGCTCTCGACGCTTTTATTAGAGGATTGGAAAATCCTTTGAATATTTTATTAAAAAGTACAAATCCGACATCGCTCGGACAAGCATACCAATTTTGCATGGACTATTATAATATGAACTTTAGGTCTGCACCTTTCAGAAACGAGTTGGGCAACCAACCAACACCTAAACCTAATGAGCCACCAAAGATAAATATTTCCAACGCCCGATCAGGTTTACCACCTCCGCTCCCGCCAAAGTATTTCTTCAAACCAAACCAGCCTCAACCAAATCGTTTCAGATTCATGCCACCGCCGCAAAGAACATTTACTTTCGCCCCACCGCAAAGACCATTTCCTTTGCTTCACAGCAAAGAACATACCCTTTGCTCCGCCACAAAGAACATTTCCCCACCGGAACCAATGGAAGTCGATCAAAGCCTACGATCGCGAAATTTAAATTATGGAAATCGCCCTCCAATGAACATGAAACGTCCTCACCCTCCTTCCCAACAACATACAAATTTCAAAAGACAAGCGTATCCACTTGAGGATACATACCAAACGTTTGAAGAACAGTATGACTACTACGATTACGACCCATACTATAATTATGACACTGGATACGACTCATATTACAACGAAGAAACACAGCAAGAAACAGAAACCCAAAACATACTCGACGCCAACGTTCCGTTAAGTGACGAAAATAGTGCTGTTCAAAATGATAGTAACCTTGCATCTACCAATTTTTAGAATGGACCCCAGAGTGGTAAGTATGCCATATATAATGCTGAAAACCACTATCGGAAATTTTCCTTTTTAATTGATACAGGCGCTAATATTAATATTATTAGTCCCAAATTAGCTTACACTTTCAAAATGCGAAACCATATAAACTACATGCAAGAAATATTTCTAGTGCAAATGGCAACTTCAATACTTCTTCAGCAATTAATATTAATTTTTTTCACCAAAATTGACCATACGGCACAATTCATACTTCACAATTTTCATAACTTTTTCGAAGAAATCATCGGAACCGGCATACTAAATACATTAGGTGCAATTGTTGACTTGGCAAACAAAATTTAACATTACAATTAGGTGAACAAAACTGACCATACCCCTCCTGTCCTACATTCCCCAACGACAAGCATCGAATAGCTTAACTGTGACGACACCCGACACCTTTTACGGCGACAAAATTGAACTCGAACGTACTGACTGCAACGCGGATATACAAAGCAATAATGCATTAGACCCAACTTCATTCAGAACAGCTCATCTTTCAGAGAACCAAAACAAAGCATTGCTAAATGTACTCCAAAAGCATGACTACGCTTTTCATAAGCCTGATAATAAACTTACATGCAGCACGGTAGTTGAATGCTCTATCAACACCATCGACGATATCGCGGTTCACCAAAAGGTTTATCCATATCCAGCAGCGTATGTTGACGAAGTCAATATACAAATAAATAAACTTTTAAATGATGGGATCATTCGTCCCTCACGCTCTTCTTGGACGTCACCCGTTTGGATTGTTCCAAAGAAAACGGATGCATCGGGGATAAAAATTTCGTATGGTAATCGATTATCGTAAGTTAAACGAAAAACCATATCAGACCGTTATCCCATGCCGGAAATTAATTATGTATTGGACCAATTGAAAGGCCAAAATTTTTACAACTCTTGATTTGGCATCTGGTTTCCACCAGATCAGAATGAAAGAGAGCGACATCGAAAAACAGCGTTTTCAATCAACAATGGCAAATATGAATTCACAAGAATGCCATTTGGATTAAAAATGCGCCGGCTATTTTCAACGAGCCATTGATGATGTGCTCCGTAAACACATTGGAAAAATCTGCTACGTATACATGGATGATGTAATTGTATTTGGCAGAAATTTTGAAGAAGCCTTGACAAACCTTGAAACTATTGTCAAAGCATTGAACGATGCAAATCTAAAAATTCAGCTAGATAAGTCTGAATTTTTGCATCAAGAAATCGAATTTTTGGGATATGTGATTGGATCCACAGGAATCAAGGCCAATCCCCAAAAAATCGAAGTAATTCGAAGATACCCAATTCCTAATTCGATAAAGGAATTGAGATCTTTCCTTGGCATGATGAGTTACTACAGAAGATTCGTAAAGGATTTTGCAATTGCTAAACCCCTCACGAACCTTCTAAGGAGAGAAGAACATGAGTTCAACAAAAAAAATCAAACTCGACGAAGCTGAGACAAAATGCTTCGAAAAAATGAAATCAATACTATCATCTTCTGATGTGTTGGCATATCCAGACCATTCAAAGCCCTATATATTGACCACAGATGCATCAGACTTTGCGATAGGCGCTGTACTTTCACAAGGTGAAATTGGGAAAGACAGACCGATCCATTTCGCGTCACGGTCTTTAACAAGAGCAGAAGAAAAACATTCTGTTCCTGAGAAAGAAATGTTGGCCATATTTTGGGCTCTTAAAGTATTCCGAAACTATTTATACGGAGCCAAATTTAAAATTTTACAGATCATCAGCCTTTGACATTTGCATTATCACCTAAAAATACAAACACCAAATTAAAAATATGAAATCTTATCTTGAGGAACACGATTACGAGATTGCCTATAAACCAGGTAAATCGAATGTCGTAGCGGATGCCCTTAGTCGCATCGCATGCTCTATGACTAATACCCAACATTCAGCTGACGATAGTGATGATATGTTCATCATATATACGGAAGCACCCATTAATGCCTTTAAACACCAGGTAATAATAAAAAGAGGTCCAGACAAAATAGAAACTTCTCATCCTTTCCCTAACTTTACACGAATTTTAATTCATATAAACGATATTAATGAAACCTCTATATTTCAGGTTCTGAAAGAATACGTTGATCCGACCAAGTTAAACGGATTATTAACTGAGGAAAAATCATGGGTCAAATACAAGAAGTGTATAAAAACACTTTACTCAAGAAAACATGTTAAAATCCGTTTTTCTCAAAAATTCCTCATCGACGTACCGGAAGAAGATGTTCAATGGAGAATTATTGAAAAGAGCACTATAGAGCACACCGCGGTTTAGAGGAAAACAAAGCCCAAATCCTCAGGAAATATTATTTTCCACAATTGAATAGTAAGCTTCGAGAATTCACGAAGAACTGTCAATTGTGTCAAGAAAATAAATATGACCGTAATCCTATTCATTATCCACTTCAAAGAACCCCTATCCTGAATACACCTTTCCAAATTGTACACATTGACATAATGTTTTAGAAAAATTAATGTTCCTAACGTGCGTCGATAAATTTTCCAAGTTCGCTCAAGTCCAGCTAGTAGAATCAAGAGCAACCGTTGACATAATGCCTGCTGTAAAAGAAGTTCTCACAAAATTTAAATTACCGGAAATTGTCGTAATGGACAATGAAAAATCGTTTATTTCTGGCGAATTAACAAATTTCTTTAATGAAAACAAAATCGCTTCTTATATAGCAGCAACTGGACGAAGTGAGATGAATGGAGTACCCAAGTAGCACACTTGTCACATATCAGTCTCTGTGACTCATATGCGACCAAATCCAGTCACATTGGAGTTGCTGCAACCAAATCGATCTGAACTGTGCTACTCGGGTAGTCGAAAGATTTCACTCCACTTTACAAGAAATTTACCGAATCACGAAGGCAGAAAATCCACGAAAAAACCAAAACAGCTTGTCGAAATGTCTTTGATTAAGTACAATTCCACTATCCATTCTTGTACTAAATTCACACCCTTTGAAATCATTATTCCAAGCTCCAAAATTATCGAAAACGTTTACCAAAATCTGCAGAAAAACAAAATCGAGACCTAGAATACCATAACAAAAGCTGACTCCAAAACACATAAACGAAAACCAGGAAGCCTTTGAAAAGACAAGAAGACGGATAAAACCGTCCCACGTTATAAAAAATAAAAATCAAAAATGTTCACAATAGCACTATAACAACTTCTGATAACAGACGAGTCCAAAAAATGACCTAAAAATTCGATACACTTAATTTCGTTTTAGATTTTTACTGTTACAACTCTTTGGAGGCGGTACTCAACAGACGATCGCCATACATAAAACGGACAAATTACCTCTTTTCCTATATGATAAAGGCCCTGGACGTATTCAAATAAGTTCTCATTACTACATCCACCACTTTAATTTGGAGTCATTCAAAATTCACATACAAGATTTAAAATTAAAATTCAAACAAATAGAAGAAAATCAGTTTACTAGTCTCATATTAGATGAATTTAACGAGTTAGATACCAACTTAAAAATTTGTTACCAATCAGAAGAAGAAAAAGATGGAATCAGTTAGGAACAGTATGGAAGTATATCGCAGGAAGCCCTGATGCTACAGATCTTAAAATTATCAATAGTTCGATTAATGGCCTTGTTAGCAACAATAATGAACAGATTAGAATAAATAGGGAAATTTCATTGCAAATGAAGGAAATAGTGTATAAAACAAAAGAATCCATTGACTTGCTTAACTCAAAATCATCTGAACTATATTCTGTAAACATATTTTGAATCTTAAATTCCTGAATGATAAACTAGATCACATTATTCAAACAATTGCTTTAGCCAAAGTAGGGATACTTAATGAAAAGGTATTGAGTCAGACAGAAGTCGAATTACTTGTTAAAGATTTAAGCAAAAGAAACTTGACTGTTTGGAACACCGCCGAAGCACTTACCTACGTCACCACATCAATAGTCACCAACGAACTCGACATCGCCCTTTTACTTAAATTGCCCAAACTAGACCCGAGAGTTTTTAGAAAAATCTTCGTTCTACCAACTTGGTTTAATCGTCAACAAATCCATATTTCCAACCACAATTATCTACACCATGGAACTCAATACTACATCGTAAACAGCCTACAGCCAAAGATCTTTGACGCTAAGGACGCTACACTAGATTCTACAGCCTGTGTGTCCAACTTGTTAGATGGGAAACCAGCCAAATGCGATTATCTAGCCAACCCGACGGAAGAAATCGTAGCAATCGACAACCAACATCTTATCACCAATGTGTTAGGAAATTTTACCCTACACACCAACTGTGGTTTGTCTGAAAGGAACCTGTCTGGAACTTATCTGATTTCGTTCAACAACTGTGAGGTAACGATCAACAATCAAACATTTTCGAACTACAACCAGAATATAACAGGTAAACCGATCCATGTACCGATGTATGGCATTCCCATCGAAAAACAACGTATTGTTGTTAATTTGAGCCTACATCACCTGCACAACCTGCATCTAGAAGCTAGGAAGGAGATGGAGCAAATCCGTTTGAACACTACAAGTATTCAATGGCCACATTGGACAATCTTTGGGGGATTCTCTCCCGTCATCATATGTGCTGTTCTCTTTTGTATATCTTTCGTAACAGAAAACCAGAGGTGGAAATTCAAATGAACCAACAGAAGACGACGCCGGAGGAAACAAGGACATTTCAAATTTTGCCGCTGAGTGAAATTGTTCGTACGGAGCCTCACACTGAAGGGGACAAGTTAACACATAGCGACGAACGACATTAAACTCTACAAGCAGCATCAGCACTTCTCAAGTGGGTCACGAACGCCGGGACAACGAACGCCGATAAAAACAATCACAACATTGTCGAGGGCACCGATCGATCTATGCTGAGTGGGCTCAACCGCCGCGGGACCGTCATCGCTGAAATTACATTTTGAGTTTTGAACCTTGAATAAAGTCTGTTCTGTTTTTACCATCGACCGACTCGGATCATTCTTTTAAAAGAACCTCCCCGGTAAAAAAGTTAACTCGCGTAAATCGGTTGAGGGTAAGTGCAAGAAAAGTGAGCTAAATCTGAAATAAAAAAAATATTTACTCATCATTCACAGATAGAAAAAGTTGTTGAATACGAAAGTAATGCACATAAAGGGAATGTCAAAAAGAGCGTAAATTTAAATGGCATTTTCACCTGAATGTATGCAATTTCTATTGCATTATGTCATTTATACTATAGAAATTGACATAATGCTATAGAAATTGCATACATTTAGGGCGAACTTGTTGCAAAAGATCCATATATGCCGAGAATAGTGTAATTTTCCACGTCTATATTTTTTACGCGCTTATTAATATTCATTATTTTTTCTGTGTATCTGTATCACGGGGATGACAAGCTACGCCATCTTTGTCACATCTTTTCTGAATCACCAATACGAGTGCACTGCGAATGCAACATAAACAATTGCGAGGGTGAAAATGATATAAACCGAACAAATCTCGCTTAACTTTTCAAAAGGACCTAAATAACATTTTTTCATGATTTAATTTGAATAGCGCAATCAACAGAACAACATGAAAGCTATCGATTGCAGTATTCAAATTAAATCATGAAAAAATGTTACTTAGGTCGTTTTGAAAAGTTAAGCGAGAAATGCTTAGACAGTACCTTGTGCAACTAGCATTCTAAATAATTGAGTAAAAAAGATGAACATTCTTAAGTTTGAAGCATGGAATGGAGTGTAAAATTGTTTTAATTGATAATTCGTTTAATTTTTCTCTATTTTTTATGATTGTATCCAAGGATGTTAACGATCATTCTTAATTTGCGTTCGATCATTTAGTAGTTTGTCAATAACACATTCCAGATGCTAAATTTCAAAATATGTTGTATGATGGACTTCTAGTGCGAAGGTTTAGAAAAACCTTCGCACTAGAAGTCCATCATACAACATATTTTGAAATTCAGCTTCTGGAATGTGTTATTGACAAACTACTAAATGATCGAACGCAAATTACTGAATGATCGTTAGCATCCTTGATTGTATCTTGATGGGCTACAGCTCTTCGATGAACCTACGCCGAATGGAGTATCCTTCTCCATTGGACTCGATCCTGGGCCAATCGCTTCCAGTCGCCCTGAACTTTGAGCGCCCTCAGGCCCTCTTCAACTGCTAAAAGCCATCGTGTATGGGGCCTTCCACGAATCCTGCGGCCTCTTCCGGGTTCTCTACTAAATATTATCTTTGCTTGACGTTCTTCCGACATACGACGAACGTGTCCAGCCCACCGCAGTCTGTCGTGTTGTATAAGCTTAATAATATCCAGCCCTTTATACACCTGGTACAGTTCGTGATTCATGCGACGCCTCCAGATACCGTTCTCCTGTTTACCGACGAGTATTGTCCGCAGCACCTTACGCTCAAACACTCCGAGAGCTCTCCGATCAGCTTCCTTTAACGTCCATGTCTCATGGCCGTATAAAGCCACCGGAAGAATCAGAGTAGTATACAGCGCGAGTTTTGTTTTCGTTTGCAGACTACGGGACTTAAGCTGGTTTCGAAGTCCGTAATAAGCCCTATTTGCAGCTGCAATACGCCTTTTCACCTCGCGGGTAACATCATTATCGCACGTCACTAATGTTCCAAGATACACAAATTCTTCTACCACTTCAAATTTTTCACCATCCAGCACCATTTCGCTACCACCACCACTAATGAACCCACGTTGATTGCCAGCGACCATGTACTTCGTTTTGCTGGTATTGATCGTGAGTCCAATCCTCGCTGTCTCCCTCTTAAAAGGCGCTAAAGCCTCTTCCACGGCACGGCGATCAATTCCGATAATATCGATATCGTCCGCAAATCCCAGGAGCATATGCGATTTTGTGATAATGGTACCACTTCTTTGCACACCAGCTCTCCTAATCGCTCCCTCGAGTGCTATATTAAACAGTAGGTTCGAGAGTGCATCACCCTGCTTTAATGCATCTAAGGTAACAAATGACGTCGATATTTCATCCGCAACCCTTACACTTGATTTCGATCCGTCCAACGTTATACGAATCAGCCGTATCAGTTTCGCCGGAAAACCATGTTCAAGCATAATTTGCCATAATTCATTCCGTTTCACTGAATCGTACGCCGCCTTGAAATCAATAAACAGATGATGTGTCTGCAAGTTGTACTCCCGGAATTTATCAAGGATTTGTCTCAGGGTAAACATTTGATCCGTCGTTGATCGGCCCTCACGAAAACCTGCTTGGTATTCGCCGACGAAGGACTCTTCAAGCGGTCTCAATCTGTTGAACAGAATACGGGACATAATTTTGTACGCCGAATTAAGGAGGGTTATTCCTCGGTAATTGGCGCGCTCCAGTCTGTGCCCTTTCTTAAAGAGAGGGCAAATGAGGCCGTCCAACCAGCAGCTAGCGAGTCAGGGAGAACTGCCTAGGGCGTGGTGGGATTTAGCAGTGGGCTCTGCTAAAATCCCTCCCAAAAAATCACAAGTGCCCGTAATCAGACTCTATCAAAGCGACTATGTGCCGCTTCAAAAGCACAAGCCCAGGGAGTGCCAATTGGCATGGGGAGTGTCCCTACTCCGGTAGGGTAGCGCGTGAGCTGCTTCGGCAGGGAGTGAGTGATCTGTTTGTGCTGAGGCAGGAGTGTCATAGCGCGTCACCGCTATTGTCACCTCGAAGCGCAGCAGAAGTCTGAGTATGGACTGCACATGCTAAGGTAAGAGTGTCGTAGCGTAGTATCGTTGATTGGTCCCTACATACCGCTATCGACACCTCGAGGCATGGCAGTGGAGTGTTAGAGTGAGTTGGGGAATGTTCCTACTTCGGTAGGGTAGCGCGTGAGCTGCTTCGGCAGGGAGTGAGTGATCTGGTTGTGCTGAGGCAGGAGTGTCAGCATGTCGCCGCTATTGTCACCTCGAAGCGCAGCAGAAGTCTGCGTATGGACTGCACATGCTGAGGTAGGAGTCGAGGTACCCATCGACACCTCGAGGCATTGCAGTGGAGTGTTAGAGTGAGCACCCGAAAAAGGGTCACATGGAGCGAATGGTCTTTGGAGAAGCTGCTTCGGCGGCAGGGTAGCAGTGGGTTGTACCCACACACCTACAGTTGTACACATGTGGTGCATGGGGAGTGTCCCTGCTTCGGCAGGGTAGCGTGTGATTGATCTGCTCGTGCTGAGGCAGGAGTGTCGTAGCGTAATATCTGTAGGCCCAGGCAGTTACCGCTATTGACACCTCGAGGCATGGCAGCGGAGCGCCTGGGAGAGCATCCAAGTAAGACTCAAATGGAGTGAATGGTGTGCGAGCACCCAAGTCAGTCTCGCGTGGGACGAGTGCCTGTGTGAGCGATAATGAGCGAGTACGCTTAGTACTGCCATCCCCCCAGAAGTAGTGCTGCGAGGTAGTTCCTGGGGGAAACGATGGTGGAGCCCAAGGGAGTTTAGTCGGTATTACCGGTATGGTCGAGTCCGACACTCCAGTACACTTCCGTGTGGTAGTTTGGCAACTACAATGCACGTGTACTGGGTTAGTGTGTAAATGTGTGTAGTGTGTAAAAAAAAACAGCTAGCAGGCATTTCCTCGTCTTCCCATATTTTCGACATAATATGGTGCAGAACTTCATAAAGCTGCTCACTGCCATGTTTGAGAAGTTCAGCCGGGAGCTGGTCCTTCCCCGCAGCCTTATTGTTTTTCAGCTCTTTGGCAGCTTTTTAACCTCATCTAGTGTAGGTGACTCCACAGCTTGTCCATCGTCGCTAATATTTATTCTGTTCACCGATGCACCGTCACTTCCTCCATTCAACAAAGTCTCGAAGTGTTGCTTCCACCTGGTAGCCACTTCAGTTTTATCTGTCAGCAAATTCCCTTGTTGGTCGTTGCACATGACGGGAGATGGCGCTGTCTTTCTCCGCACGCCATTGACAGACTCGTAAAACCTCCGCATATCGTTCTGCTCCATTTTTTCCTGCGCCTCACTAATAACTTGTTCTTCGTACTCTTTTTTCTTCCTGCGGTAGGTTCGTTTTTCGGCTGCTCTTGCTTCCTTGCACCGATATCTATTCGATCGGGTACCCGACACCAACATCCGGCTTCTGGCAACGTTCTTCTCGTCTGTCACTCTCTGACACTCCACATCGAACCAACCCGTCCTGGGTCGCCACTGTGCAGTGCCTACCACTTCTCGTGCTGTTGTGCTCACCGCTCCATGGATCGACTCCCATAGATCGTTGATGTTGTCGCTAACGTTGATTGCACTTATCCGTTCGTCGAGCTTCTGGCGGTACTCAGCCGATACTCCTTCCGCCGACAATCGCTGGATATTGTAACGCATCGTTCGCTGTGATCTTTCGTTCGATACAGTTGACAACCGTGATCGAATTTTACTGACAACGATGTAGTGATCAGAGTCAATGTTCGGACCTCTGAATGTCCGCACATCGATAACATCCGAGAAATGGCGCCCATCCACCAGAACATGGTCTATCTGGTTGCAAGTTTCACCATTTGGGTGTCTCCAAGTGTGCTTTCGGATGTTCTTTCGTGCAAAGTAGGTGCTACTGATGGCCATCCCTCTGGCAGCAGCAAAATTTACTAGCCGTAAGCCGTTGTCATTGGTAGCGGAGTGAAGGCTCTCCCTACCGATTATGGGACGGAAAAAGTCCTCTCTACCGACCTGAGCGTTAGCGTCTCCAATAACAATTTTCACGTCATGCTTTGGGCACTCTCCATAGGCTTTATCAAGACATTCATAAAACGTGTCCTTCACGTCGTCGGATTTATCGTTTGTCGGTGCGTAAACGTTGATTAGGATGTAATTGAAGAATTTGCCCCGTATCCTCAACACACAGATTCGTTCGCTAATGGGTTTCCACCGCATCACTCGCTTCATCTGCTTGCCCATCACTACGAAACCAACTCCATGCTCTGCTTTTTCACCGCCGCTGTGATAGATGTTATACTTGAATGCAGTATTGGTCGTGGGATCCACGGCTCGGAATTCACGTTCTCTGGATCTAGGCCATCGGACTTCTTGAATAGCAGCCACGTTCACTCCAACCTTCTGCAGTTCACGAGCCAGAAGGCTCACTCGTCCAGGTTCATTTAGGGTCCTGACATTCCAGGTACCGAGTTTCCAATCATAGTCCTTATTTCGTTGCCGGGTCGGTTGCCAAAAATAACGTTCTCTTCTTCTTCTATCTCCATTTTTCGTGGTATTTGAGAGGCTTCAGTAAGCTACCTTACCGGGGTCGCGTTACCTACATCGCGATGATGGAACTGCCACCTTAGGTATAGCTGACGCGATACAGCATTTCGTTAATCAGCCGCTGGGTACCAGGCAGACGCTGTTTGAGCCGCGCTCCTGATGAACAGACGCTGGAGACGTACCTTCTCACTCTAGCTGATGTCAGAAGGACAACAGTGCCCAGGCTGCACTACCAGCTAAGTACACAACCCTTAGCTGGCGGTCTTTTGTCATCGGACGACCCGTGGAAGCGTGAGATAGGGACTTGTGGGGACCAGAGCTCTGTTGGGCGCTCCTTCCTTGATGTCAAGCCACCATTTTGCAGCCCTTGATTGTATCATGTTGCATTATTGAGTGGTTGAGTGGTAAATTTATCCCCCAAAAATGAACGATCAGGCAAACCTGTCAAAATCCATAGTAAAAAAATTGGATGTCGCTCCTCTGATCTGTATACACTCTACCATGAGAGACGTTTTCGCAAGCTGTTACGATAATGAACTGATTCGGCGGGGTGGTTATTACAACTTGTTTTACACAGCTGTGTGAAATAAAAAAGCAGAATCCCCAACAGAAAATGAGCAAGTTCGAAAGTGTTTTATCATAGCCTTCCGATGGGGGATGCTTTTTGGAATCTGTTTTTCCGCACTTGTATACAGCTTCGATAAACTTGTTTTCATGGCTTGTTATGCGACGAATTTTTTGCCTCTCTTCTATCGATGTTCGTTATCTTCTTCTTCTTCTTCTTCTTCTTCTTCTTCTTCTTCTTCTTCTTCTTCTTCTTCTTCTTCTTCTTCTTCTTATTGGCATTACACACTGGGACAGAACCGCCTCGCAGCTTAGTGTTCATTAAGCACTTCCACAGTTATTGACTGCGAGGTTTCTAAGCCAGGTTACCATTTTTGCATTCGTATATCATGAGGCTAACACGATGATACTTTTATGCCCAGGGAAGTCGAGACAGTTTCCAATCCGAAAATTGCCTAGACCGGCACCGGGAATCGAACCCAGCCACCCTCAGCATGGTCTTGCTTTGTAGCCGCGCGCCTTATCGCACGGCTAAGGAGGATGTTCGTTATCTATTGAGAGCGATTTCTGCAACCCTGGGCCTTCATTACTCAGTCACATTCGTACCAACTAATCCAATGTTTGTACATCACATGTGTTTTTTTAAATAATAGAGAAATAGTTGGAAGGATCTTCTGTTCGCAAAATTTTGTGGTAATAACGACATGGTGATCGGGGTATCGCTTTTTCCTCATCTACCACATCTGCATCAGCCGAAAATGGAAACGGAGCCTTCTTGATGTACTGAATAAACGTAGTGCCGATATCGCGTCTGGTCATCACCTCCTCATCGGTGAAACACGCCTGCGCATTGCACGGATTCGTCGGCAGAAGAAGAGAGTTGGACGACGGTTCAACACACGTCGACTTGAAGATTCCACGGACGCGTGCCGCGAATATACCAGTAGGTGGCAGTGTTGAAGACCAATGGACCGCCATCAAGAATGCCTTATACCGAACAATCTGGGCGAACTGCGCACCAAGAGAAAACAATGGATCACCGATGAGACCTGGAGGAAGATAGAGGAGCGAAGAGAAGCCAAAGCCGCGATAGAGCGATCAAAAACCAGAGGAGCCAAAGTCTTAGCCCGTCAACGATACTCGGCTCTTGAGAAGGAAGTAAAACGCTCATGTCGACGGGACAAGCGAGCGTGGGTAGACTCTCTGGCCGACGAAGGAGAGAGAGCCGCAGCAACCGGGGACATTCGCCTCCTCTACGATATCTCACGGCGCTTAAGCGGGGCGAAAATGAATGCAAAAATGCCTGTGAAAGACGCGAATGATCAGTTATTGACCGACCAAACTGACCAGCTGAGCACTTCGAACAACTTTTTCAAGTGCCAGCTAGGCCACCACCACCTCGGCATGATCTGCCTAGGATCCGACGTATAACACGTGTCAATACCGAAGCTCCATCACTCCTAGAGATTCAAACAGACATCCAAAGCATGAAATCAAATAAAGCCCCACGGGTCGATCGCATATCAGCCGAGATGCTCAAAGCTGACCCCATGACATCCGCTCAACTACTGCATCGTTTATTTCGTAATATCTGGGACACCGCAACTTTCCCGGTCGACTGGATGCAAGGTATTTTAATGAAGATACCCAAAAAGGGTGACCTGACTGTATGCAATAACTGGCGAGGCATTATGTTGCTGTGTACCGTTCTCAAAGTTCTGTGCAAAGTTAACCTAACCCGGATTCGGGATGCAACGATGCAACTCTCCGGCGGCAGCAGGCCGGATTCCGTGCCGGAAGATCCTGTGTGGACCATATTGTCACGCTCCGCATCATTCTGGAGCAGGTCAACGAATTCCAAGAGTCCATTTACTTGGTATTCATTGACTACGAAAAAGCTTTCGACCGTCTCAATCACGAGAATATGTGGGGCGCCCTGAGACGCAAGGGAGAAAATCATCGGCCTCATCGAGGCACAGTACGAGGCCTTCTCGTATAGAGTACTGCACAATGAGGTCTTGTCCTACCCTATCCGGTTCGTATCTGGTGTGAGGCAAGGATGGATTCTATCAGCGATACTGTTCCTCATCGTAATCGACGAGATTCTGGTAGGTGCGATTGACCGTGCGAGCTGATATGACAGCCTATAACCATGGAGCACCTAAACGACTTCGAGTTGACTGATGACGTTGCACTACTCGCTCAACGGCGCTCTGACATGCAGAGTAAGCTCAACGACCTTGCCGAGCGCTCCTCTTCGGCAGGTTTAGTCATCAACGTCAACAAAACCAAATCGTTGGATGTAAACCAGTGGAAAATGTTGTGCTTGTGTGCTCACCTCAATCATGCCGTGCGGGACTGACTTGTATGCCCACCTTTATCATGCCATGTGGGACTGACTTGTATGCCCACCTTTATCATACCATGTGAGACTGCTCACCTGTTCCATTCAGTTCGCGCTGACACATACTTCTCTAGTCATTCGACCTAACACTCCCTCTGGCATCCCTCGTGGGACATTTCACTTAGGCTCCCACTTCTGACATACCATGTGAGTCTGACTCACCTCGCTCATGCCATATGAGACTAGCTCAACTCAACTCAACTCATTCCTTTCGTACCATGTGAGACTGACTTGGATGCTCCCCCACACTCCTCTGCCACGCCGCGGGGTATCAGTAGTCGTAGGAACCAACATTCCTGCGCTACTCCCAGCGCGGCGTGTGCAGTCCATACATACACCTATTCATTCACCCTTCTGCCATGCTTCGAGGTGACGATCTCGGTTGCCACCCGCTGCGCCATTACCTCTGCATGGGCAGACCATTCACACACTTCTCCGCGTTCGGCACTTTCGCTCTAACTAAACAATCACAAGTTAGTCATGCTTGTCGATTGTTGCTCGGCGCGCCAGATTCTCTGCAAGCTGCAGGCAATCTGAGTGGTTGCAGTCGAGACTGCGTTCCACTTCTCCACCGCTTGACACATCCTCTGGATAAGATTATCCGGAGTTGTGTCCCGGCCGCAAACGTCTAGCAGTGGAAGCATTCTTGCACGCATATTTGACATGGCTACCGAAGGTAAGCTTGTCGTCTATGATGACCCCAAGAATCTTCAGACTCCGCTTTGGAGTGATCGCGATGTCTCCCACGTGTACAACTGCATGTTGTGCCGACTTACGGTTGCTGACGATAACCACCTCCGTCTTATGTTGAGCGAGCTCAAGGCCTCTCGCACTCATCCAGTCCGCCACAGTGCTGATCGCGTGTTCTGCGGTTAGCTCTACTTCGGGGATTGACTCCCCGTAGACCTCTAGGGTTACATCGTCAGCAAAGCCGACGATCTTCACACCAGGAGGGAACTTTAGCTTCAGAACCCCGTCATACATCATGTTCCATAGTACCGGGCCCAGGATTGACGGGACTCCTGCGGTAATAGGAACACTTTTCTGACCGGCATCGGTCTCGTATAGCAGCACACGGTTCTGGAAGTAATTTTCCAAGATCCGGTACAGTCCCACCGGCAGGCTGAGCCGGTGTAACGAGAGCGCGATGGCATCCCAGCTTGCGCTGTTGAATGCGTTCTTCACGTCCAGTGTCACCAACGCACAGTATCGAATTCCTCGCCTTTTCCGTTGGATCGCTACCTCTGCAGTCTTGAGGACTGAATTGATAGCGTCCACCGTGGACTTACCCTTCCGAAAACCAAACTGGTTACTTGACAGGCCATCCGTACCCTCACCCATTTGTATGAGAATTCGGTGGGCGGTGGGGTCCTAAAAAACTCTCCGTTTTTTCGTTCATTTAGTAATCTAGGTTCGATCATTTAGTAGTTTGTCAATAACTCATTCGAGAATCTGAATTTTTAAATATGTTGTATGATGGTGGACTTCTAGTACGAAGGTTTTTCTACAACTCTGCCTCGTTTGGATGGTCGTTTGAATTCCATTAATAAAGTAGTTATAGCGTGCAACAACTTGAACTAAAACATTGAAATGTTCTTAACATTTAGTATAAGTCACTGCAACTAATGCTTTAACAATCAATTTAGTAAATAAATACATATATACAAATACATATTATAATAAACAAATATTTTAAAGCGTTTAACTGGAATGAATTTACTTTATTAAAGGTGAAATAATTTTTCATGCAACAAGTTTCAATGATTTGGATCTAGTTTTTACAGTTATGTGCCAATTGAATCGGAGTTGAATTTTTTTTTTTTTTGCGGAAAGGTTGGATATCATCTTTCCAAGAAATCGCATTACTGATAAATGAATGACGCGGTGCTTTCCAGAGTAAATGTCGTTTCAGCTCATTTGAATTTCCATTCTCAACGAACGAAAGATTCTATTTGCCCCTGGGAAACCAGTCCAGACGGGGTGGCTGTGAGACGATGAGATTGAAGTTTTCATCCCTCTATGGCCACAGGAGACCTGATCCCATTCGTTGTCGTCACTCGATCGGTCAGACTGATTGCAAATGAAACATGTGTCCCACTGGACGTACCACCTCATCTGAATGCCCAATCCCTGCACCGTTCCAGAATTCTCATCGATAGTAGCTCCCATAACGGTGCCGACAAGCTATAGAATATTTAACAGCACAAACCCCTTTTTCATCTGTGCTAACAAATCTTCCTCCCAGATCCCATTTGGGCGGTCTAGATGTGCTGGTCGTTCATCATCTGTACATGGAGAAATCCGAGCACCGTCTACCTGTGCGATTTTGAAAAATTTTATCGGCTCAGTCAATCCTCAAAAAGAGTTTGCCAATTTTTTCCAATCAACCTCTTAAGGATTTTAATACATTATGGTACATGACAATTCAGCACATATTTCCCCATGCAACAATAGTGGTTCTTCAATGCTCTTGGAGATAGCGGCTTACTCTTGCTCCAAAAGCACAATAAATACATCGATGACCGAAATATACAAAATCCCATCACTCCACGGTGGATGCCTATCACAGTGAGGTTGTCTATCATCATTGATAAGGCACCCACCTGAAGCACGTGACGGCACGGAGGATACACCAACGAAATCTACCCACAACAGCGCTGTTCTGAATGGGGAAAAGTGTCCGGTACTTTTAGGAGAAAGTTTTGTTCGGCTTTGTTGATGCTCTACTGCGCTGTACGTAGATTGTTTCGTTGCCAATATTTTCCCGGATCGGTCGGTCGGTGAGCTGGACATGCGAGAAGGGAATTGAACCTCTGATATGGGAGAATTTATTCATGGTGTTTTCTATATTTCATGGATGAAATATATGCACATATAAATTGATGATAAATGTGGTTATAAATTCGAGTTGGTTCAATTTTTATTTGCTTTTTTCCTGCACCAGGACCCAAAGGAATATTTCCTTCCACTGTTGTCATCCTCCTGTGCGTACACAGGAAGAGGTGAGATTAAATTTCTTTTAACCAAGTACAGCTAACCCTTAAGGAAAGCCCTGATTAATCCACGTAATGTTAATTGTGCCTCTCTCGTGCATTATAAAAATAGTATTTAGACGAAATTTTGTGTGTCCATAGTCCGATCTGATCCATTTTCAATATGAAACAAACGTCGAATGCAACTTGTTGCGAGCAAATCAATAAAGAAAGAATGCCAAAAAATGAGTCAGTTCTTTGCACATACGCACATACATACATCACTTCAGTTAGTCGAGCTGAATTGGTTTGAATTATTTATAACACTATGTATGGATTTCCGACACTCTTAAAAAAAGTTTATTTTTAAGTGATCCTTTAGTCTTTACGCATGTGTAGGATAATGGCAAAAAGAATCAAACTGAAAGGCGATGTGAATAGGGCTAAGGTGGCTTTATGAGTAAACGAAAAGATCTCGTTATCAAGTGTTTATGGATCGAATTCAATCTTAAATATTCTAAATTTGCAATAGTTTATGACACAGTAGGTACACATTCAGGAGAGAATCTCATGTATTAATAGTAGGAATCGAGCTCAATTAAATTTCACTTTTCAGGACAGGTTCAGGTTTATCTAAGGTTGATCTCTGACGCAAAGCACCATTAATTATAATCTTGAATAAGCGCCCTGTTGGCCGCAATGAAACTAAATGACAGCTTCGCATGATGTGAACCGGTCCGACTCTTGAAACACACCCACTCTTATTCCGGACTAAAACGGCAAACAACAACACTGGGACCGACGATGAGGCAAAGGAGCTCCATCGGATAGGGAAATAAATCAGAACCGGTTCTGATGAAGTGCCAGCACGATCAAGCGGGTGAACCGCTCGTTCGTCATGATTGCCGATTTATGTCTGTCCTATTTGGTTTTCATTGGCGTAGAGAATGATAAACATCTTAATAAAAGCAGTAAAAATATTAAGCCCGAGCTTCGACCGAATTGATTAAGTCAAATATCAGCCTAATACTCTAATAGGCTATATCATATTGGAAGAAAATTTATGTCAAAGTTCATATATCTATTTTTTACTAAGAATAAGATACAATTCATCAAGTGGTAAAGCTCGTAGTTTAGAGTATAAGAACTAATTAGATAACGGAACATGGATGTGGCCCCCAATGCAGAGCAGCGTAAACAAAAACATACCAGTTTAGATTATAGCTGATTTTATTGGATATAAATCTAATATTTTCACAAATCTAATAAATTATGCTACATTGTGCGACGGCTTTGACTTCTTCGCAATCCAGTGACTTACATTTCTTGACCTTTTTGTCTCGATCCGATCGTGTGCTACTGCTGCGCTGCACGCCGCCAAACCGCAACGCAAGCGAGCCAGCGATATGAACTGAGGAAAAAATAACATTATATATAGTTAGGCAAAACGACTTAAGCTATTGAACCGGTTTTATGGTTGCCACTATTAAGAACAATCGTGACTGTGCTCGGAAATCGAATCTAATTTGCACTTTTCTCGTTACGCAACTCACGTTCCTTTTTTTCATTGAAGGCGAAGACAGTAGTACCTATATGCTTTTGGAGGTCAACACAATGGATAATATGTACTGGAGAGTTGTAGTCGACTTCATTCTTCAACTCATCAAAAATATGAATCAATAATTACCTATGTCAAACTGCGAAATCGATCAAGCTCAATTGTTTTCAACTTACGGTGAAATTGAGTTAACGAATAAAATAAACAACAAATGTTGTTAAGAAAATTATTTTGAGCTTTTCAGTGGAATGTCTTCACTTGTCATAAGACGAGTTTGTAGCTTCCCATTTAATTCCACCACTTGATTGTACCTTGACAGATACGTATTTCGACCTCAACAGTAAGGTCGTCTTTAGTGTCTCGTACTTGACTCGACTCGACTCGAGTCGACTCGTCTTATGACAAGTGAACAAATGTTGAATGTAACATAAATGATTTTTTTTTCTTTATCTAAAATTTGTATTAAAGATCAGTTATAACCTCAGGGCATTCATTACTAGTAAGTATTAATAATAAGATGAAGATTACAAAGTAGAAATAATAAATATGTACGTGTTTGTCCTTCTCGATCACCGGAAAAGTATCCGTTCGAAAACATCTCCAATTTAATTATTCGACCATGCCTGCCTACTGGATACGTAGATCCGTGCAGCCGCGCCTGCATCTTAATGTCCATCAATGCGTGCGTTCGCAACTGCTCTACGGTCAATTAACCAGCGAGAAAATATGCGAAACATTTTCGTATCCCGATGTGTTCATCATCCATCAGCGAAGGCCTATTTTGACGATGCAGGGCTATTTTTGCCAGCGCACTGCTCCTCCTCTACTACCAATAGTGACATAGTGGTCCTGCAGATTGGAACATTCAAAATATACGACAAGCGAGAATATTATTGAGACTTGCGTCTTGCGAAATGCGGGACGCCCATCTGTAGTACGTAACTAGTTTGAAAATGCGCACGACAAAAGTGCATTCCGCATAGATTTGGGCCCTAAAACATATATGTTAAAATATTTGTGAGGTTGCATAAATTAGCAAAACTTTTGAAAATAAAGTTGAAAAACGTACCATCAGGTCACATTATGTGAGATGAAGAATAGAAGCAATTACCCTATACTGTCAGAATGGAGAAATGGTGTTTAACCCTCTACAACCCAAATTTTTGTTTTCGCCCCAAATCACTATTTTGCTTTCTAAAATCGATCTAAACACGATTTGGGCATTAAAAATTTTTAATTCGCAATTTTATCAATTTCACACTTCGATTTTTTAGAATTTTGTTTTTCAAGTTTTTTATCCAATCAAATAGTTTCTTGAATCTGAAACCTTTTTTGATTTTTCAACATATTTAGAGTTTGAAAATTCCTATCCAATGCTGACTTATTTAAATTTTAAAGATACTTTTTAATTTTCCGTGTAACGAGTTGGATAAATATTTTAGAGTGTAACATTCATCACTATAACCTTCTATTAAATAAGGTTAGTTGTAGAAAAATACTAAACTACAAATATTTCACTCTTCAAGGGTATACGAGCGAAAACACGGAAGAATATTACTCAATTTTCAATATTTTTTATAAATGTGTAAAATTTTGAAAATTTACTTTAAACCACATTCAAACATGCATTGAAGTTTATATTATTGATCAACATCAAAAACTTTTCAAAATCTGATCAATTAAAAATTACAAAAAAAAATCCAAATACCCCGTCTAAAAGCGGTCTTGGGCACTAGAGGGTTAAGTTCCTGTCATAATGTTGAAGCCTGCTTTCCGATAGTTCGATTAATATGATTATTTTTCTTTTTCGTTTGTTCCTATTTCCATTTCTGTTCATCTAATCTCAAAACAAAGAATTTAAAACCCAATTTAATCGGTTCTTTTTTTGTGAACATGCGAATACGCACACCCAAAAATAGGAAGCAAATCAAATTGCTTTTCATTTCTTTGTTCATGGGAAAATATGGAAGCTATGAGATCAAGAACCAAAACAGTTACCTTACTTTTATACGGAAACTAAGAAAAACGGGATTGGTAGTCAAATGACTACCACTTTTTGTGTTCAATCCCAGGCTCGTTCCATTCCTCCTACTTTGTGTCTTTCCATACATTTCTCATGTGGTAGCAATCACTACACTGAATAAAGTGGACGTATGATTTTCACTCAAACGCCTTATTTGCCACAAGGAATCGATACGAATTTCATTATGTTGCATTATGAATGATGATTTCCATTTAAAAAAAGTAAAGTGCGGCAGACTGGACTCGAACCATGGACATCGGTGCCAGGAGGCCACTCGTAGCGATCATTTTGCTCGCAGAAAGTGACATATGTCAAATATTTGCATGTCTGACTACACTGCAAGTGATTGCATGCAAATAAATGACAACTCGCAAGCAAACACTCGCTTGCGTTGTGTGATTGCGAAGCGGTCAAAATTTGCAACTCGCAGAAACAAAATTGCGTTCGCTAGTGCAGCTCTAACAAGTTTTTTCGCTCGCAAAAGTGAACAGTTTTCAGGTTGCAGTGTTGCAGTGTTGCACTGCAAAAAAGGGAATGGAATTAAATTTTTGGGCCAAAAAATGAGTTTTCATTTTTGTTTTACTTGCAAGAAAGTATTTGACATTTGCTTAAATGGAAAAGCTCGCACGACCGATTCCCTTGCAACGTCTGACTTAAGAGTCTTTATTACTTAACTATTAAAATCCGTCTCGAATCTGATCCCGATAAAACCCATTTTTCGATCCAGGTCCTTTTTTTTGTATCAAACATAAATATGAACTTACTTGTCTTAAGACGAGTTCGTACAATTCCATTTAATTCCACCACTTGATTGTACCTTGACAGAAACGTATTTCGACCTCAACAGTAAGGCCCTTTTTCAATGTATGCTACTTGACTCGACTTCGACTTGAGTCGAGACACTGAAGACGGCCTTACTTTTGAGGTCGAAATACGTATCTGTCAAGGAACAATCAAGTTGTGGAATTAAATGGAATCGTACGAACTCGTCTTATGACAAGTAAAGACATTCCACTAAAAGCTCAAAATAATTTTCTTATAAATATGAAGTTCTTTCAACATGTCGAACCACCGTGCTGCATGACTAAAGTTGCTTAATTTTGGCAATAAACAGCTGACCGGTTGTTTCCGGACTTCCAAGAAGTGGGCACCGGGCGAAAACAACGAAAAATGCAATAAAGCGAAGAACCTGGAAAAGAAATTAACGACCCAGAAATAAGAGGAAGCAAAGACTACAATCCACCTCGAACGAACGACTTCCATCGGGTTCCCTTGCCTTCAGCCCCCCGGCATCACCACCATTTCCCTAGTGGGGCAAGTGAATGCGAAAAAAACACCAAAGCAAAAGCGAAACATCCGATTTTTTTCGCCACTCTTTTTTTTTGGCTATGTACCATACATGGAGTACGATCCAGTACCAAAACACAATACCTGGACGAAGGTCACATGAATGTTGCACGAGCCATCATCGTGGCAAGAGAAGGTAAGAATTAAGTTAATAGCCAAACCCCAAGTAAGATAGGGAAAACCATCCAAAGGAAACAAAGAATGAAAATAATATAGCGGTGGGTCTGTAGAATGGAATTTCTACTAGCTTCGTACGTATAAATACTGCAGGACTGGATACAGAGAACGAAGTGAAACGACTGGAGGTTTGGATAAATACTGGGCTAAAATGCTCCATGGAAAGTTATTTTTTTCCACAAAATTTTAGCATTTGTCAATGAAATTTGGTGCGTGTCTGCCTTCTAATCTCAGCCTAATAGGGCTGGATTCGTCCTGACTCCCGTTCATACCATTTGTGAGGAAATAAGCCAATGAAAAATCTAACAGAATAAAAAATAAATAAAATCCGTCACTAATCGAAATAATTATTTTAATTATGCATCTTACTAGCTGACCCGTCGAACTTTGTCTCGCCTAAATCAATTAAATAGCACAATTTCTGTTGTAGGGTAAGGAGAGGCAGTATGCCCTAGCTAAGCACAGACTGCTTTAATGTCTTAGCTGTAACGATTTTCAGGGGGATTTTAACCTCATGTAATCGTTTAACAATATAGCAAGCTGATACTAAATTGTGAAAATCATATTGATAATATTAACATTTCAAAACAAAAGTGGTGATATTTCGTTGCCGGGAAACTTATGAGGCAAAACGCCTTCTCGCTGGCAGCTCTTTGGGAACAACGCACCATGCGTCGGCGAATCAGCATTCTAATATGGACAGTGCGTGGAGACGCGTAGTACATTGTAGGTTATGTAGGCCTAAGGGAGCGTTTTGCCTCGCCGAAATGTTAGATGTTTCATCAAAATGTGAAAAAATTCGGTTTTTCTAACCTTCCTATCTTTTATTTTGACAGTTTTTTTGCCTAACCTACATAATTTTTGATCTAGTTTTATTAGGGCCGTGCCAAATACGGTAAATATGAGCGTTTTCCCCGGGGCCGTTTAGAGCGAAATCTATCTATCTATCTATCTATCTATCTATCTATCTATCTATCTATCTATCTATCTATCTATCTATCTATCTATCTATCTATCTATCTATCTATCTATCTATCTATCTATCTATCTATCTATCTATCTATCTATCTATCTATCTATCTACCTATCTATCTATCTATCTATCTATCTATCTATCTATCTTCTATCTTCTATATTATATATTATATATTATATTATATATTATTATATTATTATATTATTATATATATATATATAAAACTCAATGTTTGTATGTTTGTATGTATGTTTGTATGTATGTTCCAGCATAACTTCTGAACGCATTGGCCGATTTCAACCAAATTTGGAACACACATTCTTTATCTTAAGGAGACGACGATGGGGGTTAGGGATGCTGTTTGGAAAAGGGGGAGGGTATGGGGGGAGGGGTATTGCTAAGTCATCGATCAACTCAGTGTACCTTCTGAACCCTTAGGCCGATTTCAACCAAATTTGGAACACACATTCTTTATCTTAGGGAGACGATGATGTGGGGTCAGGGATGTTCTTTTTTAATAGGCGGAGGGTGTGGTGGGTAGGGGTATTGCTTAGTTATCAATCAACTCACTGTACCTACTGAACCCCTTGGCCGATTTACACCAAATTTGGAACACACATTTTTTATCTTAGGGAGACGATGATGGGGGGTCAGGAATGCTCTTTGGAAAAGGGGGAGGGTGTGGTGGGGAGGGGTATTGCTTAGTTATCAATCAACTCAGTGTTCCTTGTGAACCCCTTGGCCGATTTCAACCAAATTTGGAACACATATTCTTTATCCTAAGGAGACGACGATAGGGGGGTTAGGGATGCTCTTTGGAAAAGAGGGAGGGTATGGGGAGAGGGGTATTGCTAAGGTATCGATCAACTCAGTGTACCTTCTGAACCCCTTGGCCGATTTCAAACAAATTTGGAACACACATTGTTTATCTTAAGGAAACGACGATGGGGGTTAGGGATGCTAAGTTAAGATTGGGGAGTTAAGATTGCTGTTTAGAAAAGGGGGAGGGGTATTGCTTAGCTATTGATCAACTCAGTGTATCTTCTGAACCCATTGGCCGTTCTCAACCAAATTTGGAACACACATTCTTCATATTAAGGAGACGACGATAGTGTGGTTAGGGATGCTCTTTTAAAGAGGGAGGGTATGGGGGCAGAAGTATTGTTCAGCAAATAAACAGCTCAATGTATGTTTTGAATCTAATGACTGATTTGAACCAAATTTGTATCAAATATTGTATGTCCTAAGGAAACAATTTTACTGGATGTGGGTAGGTCATTTTAAAAGAGGGAGGGTGTGAGAGAGGGGTATTGTTTAGTTATCGGTCAATTCAGCATAACTTTTAAACCCATTTACCGATGTCCACCACGTTTGCAACCCATATTCTCAGTTTAAGTAAGACTATGTCAGACTGGGTGGGAGTGTCATAGCTGAATGAGAGAGAGGGTATATTTAGCAAACGAACAGTTTAGTATACCTTTTTACTGAATGGGTCAATTCACATAAAATTTGTAAACACGTAATCTCTGCCCAAAACTATTATAGAGAGGCTGGGAGACACTTTTGGAATGCGGGAGGTTATTGGGGTTGGGTATTGTTTAGAAAACGACTAAATTTAAAATCCCTCTCCGGTGTTGAACTTAGTCTGTAGATTAAAAAAACACCTTAACAAAGATTAAAAAAATAAAATAAAATAAAATCCCTCTTATTTAGTTCATTCGAGGTTCTTTGACATTGTACAATGCTCCGAAAACAAATTTCCTAAATTCCTCAAAAATAGCAAATCTTCGACAATAACATTTTCCCGGTAATAACATTTCCCCGAAAATGATATTTCCCAAAAATGATTCTTACCGATACACATATCCCAGAATATGACATTTCCCTGAAAATGACATATCCCTGAATGAAGCAGGCCATTAACATAACACTATTTGGCCTAAGGTCATTCGACATGAAGGGCATTTGGGATATTTATGAACAGCATCAGAAAAACCTTTCATAGAAAGCATGCTGGGTATAGAACAATGGTAATTGTTACCCTTCATCGGAATCATGGTTTGCCCAGTGAAAAGCAATGATTCATTTGTTTCCTTCTGGATGGTGGATGTGATTGCTTCTTTAAAAGTAGGCATTTGCCCGGAATAAGGCAATGGTGAGTGTGATCCCTTCTTTAAAAATGGGGGTTTGCCCAGAATAAAGCATCGGTGGATGTTTTCCTTCTTTAGCAATTGACGTTTGCCCGGCATAAGGCTATTCAAACCAACGATCTATTTTTCAAGATCAGTCAATGCTTCCAAAAGCCTTCTTTAAATCAAATGATGAAGTATCAATAAGTTAACACAATTACTCTGTTGACCAATTGGTTTTATCTTTTTTTGATTGTGAAAAAACTGAAAACCAAACTGGCAATTCCGAGCAAGGCCGGGTACATAAAGCTAGTAATAAATAAAAGACATCGCGAAGTCGCAAAAATTCCACTATTTCAAACAGACTTAATTCTTTTTCAACAAGATCGCCTGACAATTATACAATTCCGCTTCAAAATGCAACAAATAAGGTTACTGCTCCTCGGCTTCAACTCATACATGAATATATGTCTAGTGAGATAACAGTTCCTGCCCCTATATTCAGTTAAACCTTATGCACTACACACGCAAAAAAAGGTTTCAGCAAAAATACACCGTGATTTAAGTCACGGATTCGGGAACACCAATCTTTCAGAACGTTCTCGAAATCGTGATCTTGTTAGTTCACGAATTCGTGAACTTTTTTTGGCGTGTATTTGGAATGCCTACATATTGTATGCATTGCTTCTCGTGGAAATTTCAACAACGTTTTCTATCTGTTTAACCCATTTCATAAAACAAAATTAATTTTTGTATTTTAGGTTAATGGAAATTTAGAAATAGCCATGATTTTTTTAGCATTCTGTTTAAAGCATCTCTGTTAGCAGAGTTTGTATTTTGAATGTAAAACTTACCAATTTTAAGGTGAGTTCATTACGCTGCTACAAACAGTGCCCAAATCAGGATAACCTCATATCAGACATTCATTTCACTATTTCACTAACTTTGCCATTTATGATTTCCAGACCTGGACTTGGTAACTAGAATAGATGTCAAAACAACTATGGACGATGACAATAACGATGCACCATTTAGTTGCAATTGACTTCAACTAACGGTGCAACTAAAATATGTTAGAATTCTCGAACGGACTCATAAAAATTCACGTGAACATATGACAGTTTTCGAACAATTCCCAACAAACAATTTAAGCTGAATAAGCTACACAGCAAAAAAAAAATTGAAAGTTTCAGGCCATGTAAAAAGGGAAATCATGTAACATTCAAATGCAGTAAATCGATTTCTGACGCAGAAATGTGTCAAATTTGATGCACATAATGGGAACATGACATCATCCGCAATAAAGCATCATTTTACTATCCTTATTACCAGCCCTCCTAATGGTCCATACAAAAACAAGGATTTTTACATGTATTCATGTAAATGTGCATCTATATCGTGTTATGCATCAGTAGCAAAATAAACAAGATGGTTTTAAACGTCTCCGTGTGCTACAGTTTTCGCGTCGGTTTTAATCGATTTCGTCATGGAAAAGATAATTGAAGTGCCGTTAATCCATCTCTTAGGTATCCATGATCATCGTTGGCGTAACCACTTTCGGAATACAGTGAGTAGGAGAATCTCCTGACGAGGTTGTTACTACGGAATATCATAAGTACATGTAGTAAAATAGTGCGCCTTTTATAAGATTTTATTTGAGTTGACTGTGGCATCAAGTGCGTAACCACAGCCCACCAAACATCATTACTGTACGCGAGCTTTGTTTTTGGAGGCGATCCTTGTCTGCTGAGTCTATTCCTATCAATCTATTCCTATCTATTCCTTTTCAATACTACGCCCAATATTATGCTTGACATGTAAACTTACAGTCGAACGGAAATATTCCTTCAGGACTGTTTTGAAGATTGATGTAATAATACAATTTCATGCAATGTTCCATTTTATGTCACGCTCCAATTATGTGCATGATATTTAATGTAAATCTACAAGAATTTTTCGAACTGTGTAGACTAGATTCCCATTTCACCTAATTTCCTTTTTAAAGGCATTCAGAATGAATAAATCTGAATATAGGAGAGAGAGTAGGAAGTGAATTCTCAGTTCCTGGTGCTTCACTAGATCTAGTAAGTAAAAAATATTACTTGGATTGGGCAAATCAAATGAAAGGGTCATGAGGTTTAGGATTGGAAGGTGTTAACCTCCTGATGGGAATCATAATATAAATGTGTAGGACCAGCGTCTGCTTAGCTGGGGCATATTGTACCCCATTTCCCTATCGTTTCCCTAACATATACCTCTACCTCGATGAATCTGTACCAGAGAGACTTCCAAATAATAACAGCCGGCATTTGTCGAGTTATGTAATATAAAAAAATAATGGACTTCACCACGCCGTATAGAGTAACCTGGCAAGGGGTTGGAGTTGGGCCCACAAGGCGGGATACTCCGCTACGCCGGCCGGTTTTCGGCGGAATACGATAGAAAATGAAAGCACGTTGTGGAATTATGTTTACTGAAGGACAAAAGATCAAACAGGGATGCGTTGTTAGGGTTATTTTCATTGCGGTTTAGAGCATTATCATCATAGCATGTTGAACATGGTGCATCCGTAACTATTTGTAAGGAATGTGTTGCTAGTCTCAGTGAGTCTCCAGTTAGCCTTGCGTGTAGATGCGTAGGCAGTAAATAGAATTCTTCGTTTCTCGTTTCAATTTACCATCTTTTCAAGTGGGAATCATTTTGGATTCCCCATGACCAAAAAAGCGGACAATCTTATAGAGCATAATAAAAAATAAACAGTGATGGGCCTGAAATCCAATCTGCGCGATTCAGAATCGCGATCTAGCCAAATATCTACGTGTGAAAAGAAAACTTATTTTATCACAAGTTTCTTTGTATATACACTTCAAATGAGTGCATCAAAATATTCCTGATTTTTTAAATATTTAATTTTAATCTAAGCTTCACGCATGCTTTTACCAAATACTAAAAAAAAATCACAGATTACTTTACTATCCTTTTATTTGACCATTTTTTTCACCACTAGAAGTACCGCGGTTAAACAAGAACAAAGCAATCAAAACTATTCATATACACGCTTTATACAGGAGATGGCGGCTTTGCCATGTTTATTCTGTTATCGTCAGAGGAGGTTTCATTAATCAGACTTTATAAACTAAATTCGGCAACAAGTTACCTACATTGATATGAAAAAAAAACCTGTACCTTATCTGATCATATACAAGCATGACAAGTTAAAAAAAAGCCAGAGTCGTCATCCCTCCTAAGCAATAAATTACTTTATTGAAATATTATTCATCACAACTTGCATAGATATTACGCAATGCGACAATCCAATTTAGTTTCTTAAGCAACAGCCTATTTGCCTTTTCAATGCAATGGGCAGCAAAAGAATTTGTTGAAAGCTGATCTTCAAATTCTGACTCGCAACAAATCAAAATTCTTAGTAATTGGTGACTTCAATGCCAAACACCGTTCATGGAATAAAGCTCAAAGCAATTCCAACGGCAACATTTTATTTGAAGATTGTTCTGCGGGATATTATACTATTCAATGTCCCAATGGACCAACTTGTTTTTCATCCACTCGAAATCCCTCGACAATTGATTTGGTTTTAACGGATTCAAGTCAGCTGTTTGGCCAATTGGTAACTCATGCTGACTTTGACTCTGATCACCTTCCTGTGACATTTGAAATCTCACAAGAAGCCATTTATAATCCAATCAGCTCTACTTTCAATTATCATAGGGCTAATTGGGATTTATATAAAACGTATATCGATAGGAATTTTGATGTTGATATTCCTCTCGAAACCAAAAGTGATATTGATAATGCTCTCGTATCTTTGACAAATTTAATTGTCGAAGCCAGAGGCATTGCAATTCCTAAATGTGAAATTAAATTCAACTCCATTATTATTGACGACGATCTTCAGCTACTGATCCGTCTTAAAAATGTGAGGCGAAGGCAATACCAAAGAACTCGCGATCCCGCGTTGAAAGTTATTTGGCGAGATTTGCAAAATGAAATTAAAAAACGTTTCGCTATTCTGAGAAATACCAACTTTGAGAATAATGTCTCGAAGTTGGATCCCAGTTCGAAACCCTTTTGGAAATTAACGAAAATTCTTAAAAACCTCAAAAGCCAATTCCAGCGCTTAAAGAGGGAAATAAAATTTTTATTAAGGAATGGCGAAAAGGCTCAAAAACTTGCTCAGCAGTTCGAGAGTGCCCATAATTTTAGTCTAGGTCTCACTAGTCCAATTGAGGATCAGGTTACACGAAGCTTCGAAGACATTCTCGATCAAGATAATGTTTTTGACCCTTCGTTGGGAACTAATTTGGATGAAGTGAGATCTATTACTAGAAAACTTTCCAGATAAATGGAAAAACGCCAAAGTTGTTCCTATTTTGAAGCCGGACAAAAATCCAGCTGAGGCTTCTAGTTATCGCCCAATCAGTTTGCTTTCTTCAATAAGCAAACTGTTTGAAAAGATTCTTTTAAATAGAATGATGGTTCATATTAATGACAATTCTATTTTTGCTGATGAGCAATTTGGTTTTCGCCATGGGCATTCAACCACTCATCAGTTATTAAGAGTTACGAACTTAATTCGGCTCAACAAATCTGAAGGATATTCGACTGGAGTTGCTCTTCTTGATAAAGAGAAAGCATTTGACCGTGTTTGGCATCAAGGTTTGATTATAATATTGATGAATTTTAATTTTCCTCTGTACATTATTAAACTGATCCAAAATTATTTATCAGATCGCTCACTGCAGGTAAACTATCAGAATTCTAAATCTGATAGATTACCTGTAAGGGCTGGTGTCCCCCAAGGCAGCATATTGGGGCCCATATTGTATAACATTTTTATTTCTGACTTACCTGATTTACCACCAGGGTGTCAAAAATCTTTGTTTGCAGATGACACAGGTCTCTCAGCCAAAGGGCGTAGCCTTCGTGTCATTTGTAGTAGATTGCAAAAAAGTTTGGATATTTTCTCCACTTACTTGCAAAAATGGAAAATTTCCCCGAATGCTTCCAAAACTCAGCTTATAATTTTCCCACATAAGCCGAGAGCTTCTTATTTGAAACCTTCTAGCAGACATATTGTCACTATGAATGGGGTTCCAATTAATTGGTCTAGCGAAGCTAAATATTTAGGACTTCTGCTAGATCAAAATTAACTTTTAAAAATCACATTGAAGGCCTTCAAGCCAAATGTAACAAATATATTAAGTGTCTATATCCACTTATAAACAGAAAATCAAAACTTTGTCTTAAGAACAAACTTTTGATTTACAAACAAATTTTAGACCTGCCATGTTGTATGCTGTGCCAATATGGACTAGTTGCTGCAATACCAGAAAGAAGGCACTTCAGAGGATTCAAAACAAAATTCTGAAAATGATTCTGAAGTTGCCTCCGTGGTATAGTACCAATGAACTTCATAGAATTTCTAATATTGAGACATTGCAACAAATGTCCAACAAAATAATTTCCAATTTTAGACAAAAATCGTTGCAATCTTCTATTGCAACGATTAACTCCTTGTACCCTTAGTATAAAATAGGTTAAGATCAGTTTAAGTTGAAAACAATTTCAGTTTAAGTTGAATTACAACTACATGGTTCAATTCAACCAGAGGAAAAATTCTAACTGCCAGAGGCAATTGAAATGTATTAATAATAACTAAAAATATAACATAGCAAATAAGGATGATAGTGTTAAGAAAACACGGAACACCTAGTCTAAGAGATGAATGCATGTATTAGATAATTAGCAAATAAAATTAGTTAAAAAAAAAAAAAAAAAAAAGTTTCTTAAGCAAAATCTTCGCTTAAAATTTTATACACTCGTTTTCAGGAAGAAATTGATTCCAACATAGTTTCTCGAGTTTCGTTGGATACACTTATTAAAATGAGAGATCTACATCAAATCAAGAAGTTATTTTCGAGCTTTTAAGTGCATAAAAACACTGTTTCCCCTGAAAGTCGATGTTCTACTAAATTCCTGAATTTATTACAAATCATTGCTTATCTTCTATATAATAAAAATGAGTTGAGATTTCCTTCCTGACGATTTAACTCCCGAACGGGTTGACCGATTAACAGATTTTTTCCCTAATCGATTCGTTTTGGAATCCGCAAGGTTTGTATCTACAAAAAGTTGGTAAATTTGACGGGGAATTTTGGGTCAGCTGTTGAGGAAAACAAAACAAACGCACGGAAATTGATCTAGAGTGCGATGCTGCAAATAGTACATTGTAACATTTGCAACACCCGGGCAAAGCTGGGTTTCTTTCGCTAGATTATTATATTATTATTCCTCTTTTTTCCTGGACATTTTAGTAATATAATGAAGTTTGAAATTCTTAAAAATGACAAGCTGAACACTTGTCATAAATATGCATGTTAGGATTTCTTTAAACAAGTTATTCGAACAAAACAAAAATCAAATCAAATGATATTTGAGCACACCAAAAGCTTCCGCTTAGAGATTGTTGGGATGATTTTTGACGTTTATATCTCTTGTTAAATTTTTTTCAAAATTGAAAATATCCCAAAATCACAAAATCGACTTGAGCCACCACCAAATTTTATCCGAATCAGCTGAAAACTTGACAGGAGGCTTGTTTTAGTACAAGAATTGTGATTCTGGACTGACCGGTTGAATTTTCGATACTTTTTTAAAACATGCAGAGATCTAATATACCAGCCAGGATTTTTTTGCGAGGTTTTTCGAATTAACGCGGTACCCAGCCCGAAAATTGTCAAGTCTTTTTGAATGGAAAACAATAATTTTATGGATGTGGGAACGATCGTTCTGCAGAGCAGAGTGTAAAATAATCGAACATTTTTGGTGAAGTCCATCTTTCTTCACTTGTCAGCTCACTTCCAGACACATTCATAGTCGGCTCTGGAATGTCAATATTCGGTTGAATATTAGTCATTGAATGTTTATGCACAGTCTACAAATTGATAATTTATCTGAACTCTGAACACGTTTTAAATGAGTAAAGTAATTTATCACTAGAACTGAATTTAATTTTCATCTGCAAAGCACTTTTAACGGTAAACATCAATATAAACAATGCTAATTATGTGTTTTTTCTGTACATGTAAGCACACTCAGTGACAGTCGAATGAATGAGTTTGTGGAGTAGTCGGCTGACTATGTCATTCTATGTTTTGAATATTCATGCGATGTTTGTCAAAATTCAGACCGAAGTTGCTTCATGAAGATGAATATTTTAGCAAATAGTCCACTTCGTAAATCCCCATATATTAGGCAAGAGACAGCACATTCACACCATCTTGCGCCACAAAAGGTAACAAACGCCTGAAAATAGTAGCCAAGAGGTGGGTAAATTGCAAAAATTACACTAATTTTACAATTTTTGAAAATTTGAATTACATTTTTCAAAATTTTATTTTTGAACTCAGATATCAAAATGGGGTCATAGGATGATTTCTAGCATATTATTTCAAAATGTTTTATTGCATATTGAATTATACGTTTAAGCACCCCTCGGAATGTCTCTTCACTACATTGTTTGCCTTTTGTGACACCGCGGCGCTACTGCGTTGTCTCTTCAAATCAGCCAGAGTGGACTATATTGGTAATAGAGTATATTTGATTTTAGGCTCTGCTGCAGAGTATCAAACTCCATACAATATGGGTATTTCTGGTATGGGATCGATGAGTAGAATCCAGAAATCGATATTAGGAATTCAAGATGACCAACTTCCGGTTTTTAAAACGACCGGAAACCTATGCAATAGAGATATTTCCGGAATGGGCTCGATGAGTAAAACCTGGAAATCGATGTTTAATACCGTTTTGTAATTCAATATGGCGGACTTCCGGTTTAATAAAACCTCCGGACACCCATCCAATATGGGTATTGTCAGAATAGGCTCGATGAGTAGTAGCCGGAAATCGATGTTTATCGCCACTTTGAAATTCAATATGGCGGACCTCCGTTTTGATAAAACGATCGGAAACCCTTTCAGTGTTGACCCGATTTTGTTACTCCAGATTTTTTTTTACCCCCGTTTTTGTCGCGTATTCGACCCGATTTTATCACGTTCATTTTTCATCACGTTTTTGAACCGATTTTGTAACATAAAAAAATTCGAAAATTTGAGTAATTCTTTTTATTTTCGTAAATGATTTTCTGTAAGCTTTTTTGACAAGAAATAACGGGTACCGTTCACACGTTTTGCATTTCAAATGTATAAACTGATTCATATTTTATCACCCCAATATTAACCAGGGTGGTGATACAATCGGGATATTATTGTACCATCGGCTGGAAACCAGTTCCTCAAAGGAATTCCTCCGGAAGTTCCTGAAAAGTATTCCTCAGGAGACTATACAAAAGTTCTTGGAAGGATTCCTCCTGAAGTGCCTCAAAGTAATTCCTCCGGAAGTTCCTCAAAGGAATTTTTCCGGAAGTTTCTCAGAAAAAATCATTCGGAAATTCGTCTTAGGAATTTCCATATAGGAATTCCTTCGAATATTCCTTATTGGACTTCCTTTGGAAGTTCTTCGCAGGATTTCCTCCGGAAGTTCCTCCAGGCATTTCTCTGGAAGACAATCCAGAAATTCTCCGGAAGATATTCCAGGAATTCCTTCGAAAGCTCCTCCAGGATTTCCTCCGGAAGTTCCTCCAGGAATTTCTCTAGAAGACAATCAAGGAATTTTTCCGGATATTCCTCCAGGCAATTCTCCGGAAATTCATGCAGGAAATCCTCCGAAAGTTCCTCCAAGAAATCCTCCCGAAGTTCCGCCAGGAAATCATCCCAAAGTTCCCCCAGGAAATTCCCCGAAATTCCTCCTCGAAATTCTCTGGAAGTTCCTCCAGGAATTCTTCAATGAGTTCCTCGAGAAATCTCTCCGGAAGTTCTTCAACAAATTCCTATTGGAGTTCCTCCAGAATTTCCTCTGGGTGTTCCTCATAAACAATTCGTGCAGAAGTTCCTCTAAGAAATTCTTCCAGAAGTTGCTCAAAGGAATTCCTCCGGAAGGTCTTCAAAGGAATTCCTCCGGAAGATCTACAAAGGAATTTGTCCGGATTTCCCCAAAGGAATTCCTTAAGAAGTTCCTCCGGATGTTCCTCAAAGGAATTCCTCCGGTCTTCCTCAAAGGAATTACTCCGGAAATTACTCAAAGGAATTCCTCCGAAAGTTCCCCCAGGAAATTCTCCGCAGTTTCTTAATTAATTCCTCGAGGAAGCTTCAAAAATTCCTTCATAAGATCCTCCAATAGTTCCTCCGAAAATTCCTCCTTCCCCCAAAAGATATTAAAAAAAAAAGTTCCAAGAAATCAAGCTTCTGATAAATTCAGTCAAACCTCCATGAGTATATATTGAAGGGACCATCGACTCATGGAAATATCGAGATGAGGAATATAAAATCCTTGGGAAGCTGTTTGAAGGGACCATCATAGTAACCTAGAAAATATTGATTATAATGAATAATTTGCTTCCATTTGCTTCGATATCGAGTCATAGAACATCGACTCATAGAGGTTTGTCTGTACCAAATTTCCCTGAATAATGCAAAATTTTCATCAACACAAGGAAATTTTCCAAAAATCAAATGTTATTGGCATTATTTTATTTTTATTTTTCTAGGAAATGATCAAAAATTGCTGCATAATTGTTCAATTTTCATACGGCTGCACGCCGATTGGTTTTAACGGTGCCAATGTTGAAGGAAATCGTCGCCGGCGAATCTTGAATTCTAAAATAGCGCCAAACACTTCCACTCATCAAGCCCATTCCGGCAATGTCCATATTACATGGGTTTTCAATCATTTTAGAAAATCAGAAGTCAGCCATCGTGCACCAAACACTAATTTCCGGCTTCCACTCATCGAACCTATTCCGGCAATTTGCATATTGCACGGGTTTTCAGTCATTTTAGCAAACCGGAAGTCGACCATTTTGAATTTCAAAACGGCGTCAAACACCAATCTCCGGCTTCCACTCATCGAGCCCATTCTGACAATACCAAGTTTCCTTACCAATCTGGCAATACCAAGTTTTTGTCAATCAAATAGAATGAGAAACTATTCACTTACCAGTACAATTTTCTAATTCTTCTCCATTGAAAAGGACTTTCGAATTAACGCGGTTTTTTTTAAGTCGCAGATTCTACCGTCGGATAGGGAATTACTGTCGGACGGTTTTTTGTACATCCTTTTAACTTGCTACCAACATGGAGTACAACGCGGGTTTTCTCGAAATTGGGACATCTTCATTCACAATATTTTTTGATACACGGATGCTTGAAATCCGATAAAATTTCTTGTTAGAAAACAATATACCTAAACGTCTAAACACCTATAAGTGTGACTCCATTGCTGTTAGATGCCCAAGAAAATCTGCATGTGATAAAAAATTCTTGAATTAAACTCTATTGTGTCAGTTCTAAAAGTTTTGGAATACATATCAAGTCCCCAAAACTATTGAACAATAACTGGAATCAGAAACACGCAACAATGTGAACTGGAAAGTACTAACTTTGCTAGCTTTGTACTATCTCGCTTGTTCTGTGTACAGTAATCAAAGATTTTTCAGCAGTGCGCGTGCTCGAGTATTGAAAACAATTTAAAACTTCTTTCGTTTCGCAATTTTGCATCATCGCTTACATATGAGTAAAATAGCGTCAGCTCAACAAAAGCAAATTACTTCCCAATTATTATCCGTTAACTTAATTTAGACGCTTTTTGAAAGTTGTACGATGATTCAAACATTTTTCATAATACATACAATTGTTTTTCGACCTCAAAAAGCGCAGGATTGTTTTTAACTGTCCTACTCAGGATGCAGTATTAGTATTTTAGATTCCCTATTAAAAGTCAATATTTTTAATATAAAAAATGCATCAAAAACATAAAACATCCACCGTGCGACACCAAAATCCACGACATTTAAGCACTTACATTGAATATATAATATTGTCTATAAAGTACAAATCGAAAGCAAATCAATCAAGAAATCAATCATTCGTCCTTAGTGTAGTTGCAGTGTAGTCAACACTTTCTGAAGAGGAGGGCTGATTTTTAAGCAAGGAATCGAAATCCACACAGCTATTTCTTGACTAATTTTATAAATTGAACCAGGCCGATGGGCTGAGCTACCACCATAAATAGTTTAACAGCGGCTCGAGAAGCGGACCCATTGTTTTGCACTACTTTTTTTTAACTTTATTCATTGTAATTTGAAAACTAAACACAGTTAATTTTGGTACAATTTTGTAATACACACGATCAAACGGTATTCGTCGGATGTCGATTTTTTTTGCTGATTAATTTAAAAGACTATGTTTCATATTTGTGTGTTGGAGTACAAATTCTTTCGATTTCGAACATTGAACTATTAGAGGCATTTAGTGTAACATTTCAAGGTGATGAATCTAATGAGCAATGTTGTTTTTGAAATTCATTTTTATTGCCTATTGAACACATAATGCAAATTTTCATCTGAGGTTCATTTTTTTGAAGAAACCGCAAAACGCATCAACACGTTTTTTACAAAAAACAAATCAAAATTCATCATCAAAATCAAAATTTGTGATACAGTTATACATGATGAACTTATAATCCTAATATAAAAAATCACGGAAATAAAGTTTTAAAAAAATGTGATACAGTCAAATTTTTCTAAAAACAAAATCAGTAATGAATACACAATTAAGTCGACGCAGTAAAAGAACTTTAAATTATCTCATCTCTCAAGGGAAAACATAAAAAATGGATTAATGTTTAATGGGAGAGGTCTATCACAAATCTGGATCAATCGGCAAAGCTCCAAAAACCCAGTTTTTGCTTTCTTTTTCTCTCGGCACACATCGCTACACCTTTTATGTGCTTCCTTTCCTAAACACATTCGATAAGGTCTTCCGAAGAAACACACCTGCCTTGTTCCTTGTTTCCCAGAAACATACTCAAACAGATCTATGTTATAATTAAGATGCGCATAAAAGAATCGCACGATATGTGTGTCGATTCAGTTCTTGGAAACCCCCTAGCCTTGGTAACCTGTTGCGTCATTTGCAGCATATAATGTATTCGCATCAGAAGAATTTGGGACCTTGAACGAAGTTTTAAATTATATGGTTATGTTGATATGATGGTTGCTCGGATAGAAGGGCATCATTAAAAACAGATTTTGCGATGAATATTTTCCACAATAAAAAAAGCAGAAACCGATTACATCATGAACAAAATACAAACTAAAAAAAACTTTTTTTTTCAACGAAATGTTTGGCTAGTCAAGTCACGACTACTACAAGCCATAAAAAAACGACATCAAAATTACTGTTGTATCAAATAATCATGTGATCCAATTTCAATACAAAACTGATCCTTAGAAGTTACCTAAATAAATATTGCTTTAACCTATGATATCCAAATATCCTCATCACCAGTCACCACTATCGTTATTCAAAACATGTAAGTGCTCACACTTAGCAAACGTTTCTCACTGAAAGCTATTCCATCAAACGTGCCATGAGCGATAAAACATAATAGTGTGGACTATTTCCAAAAGAGCTTTGTTTAATTTGACGTAGAATCAACAGAGTGCGTGATTTGGCTCGTCATTCAGATCGTTTTAGTCAACTCACGCAACAGACAGAAAAGCTGTACTTGTTTCTAACTACTTATAACGTCAGTTGATCAACATAGTTCGAATGAAAAGTATTACCTCAGTCGAAGGTGAAAATAAATTACGCTCATTTGAAAAAAAGTCCACAGTGCGGACCTTCTATAACAGCAAGAATAAGAATACTGCAGAAGTAGGAAACCGAGCGGCTTACCAAAAAGCGCACAAATTCGGTAACCTTGAAATAACCGAACAAAAACAAATACGCGATATATACAGGGCAAAAACAGAAGGGGGTAATTATGGAAGAGTTATGTATCAAATAGGAGATTGTGGGGCATAATTAAGAATAATTTTATAAATGTTTAAAATTATATAATTTTATTAACAGGAGCTACAATATAAATCAATCAGTACATACGCCTATTATTATTCTTCTTCTTGTTGGCATTACATCCCCCACTGGGACATTGCCGTCGAGTCGAGTCAAGTACGAGACACTGAAGACGGCCTTAATGTTGAAGTCGAAATACGTATCTGTGAAAGTAACAATCAAAATGTGGGATAGTACGAACTCGTCTTATGACAAGTGAAGACATTCCACTAAAAGCTCAACATAATTTTCTTATCAGATAAAACATTTATGTGCACACTTTTTCAGATTAAGGCAGTAGTGATATTGATGCTGTGGTTCATGGGGATGTGTTTGAAGATTAGCATTAGCATTAGCAGAGAGATCTGTCCTGGCCACGTCCTTGCGAATGCTGAGGAAGGGGAAGGATGGTTAGTTGCACACCTACTTAAGAAAGATGCAGAGAACTCTACGACCTCTCATAGGTGCCACGGGAGGTTTTGGGATTATGTGGAAGGTTACAACAGTATGAATCGTTTTGGTAGGACGTGAAACACAGATAGAACTAAGATAGAAATACAAAGTAGGAAAGGGACGAGCCTGGAATTGAACCCACGACCTCCTGCTTATAAGGCAGAAGCAATAGCCACTAGACCACCGAACTCGTGTCATGGGGATGTGTTTGAAGATGTGGAAAAATTCCAAGTCAAGTTAGGGGCCGTACACATACTACGTAAGCACTAATGGGGGGAGGGGGGTCTGTCGTTTTCTTACGCACCATATAAATAAAAAATCATTTGTATGAAAAAAATCTTACATGGGGGGAGGGGGATTGAAAATCCCCGAAAAATTGCTTACGTAATATGTGTACGACCCAAGGATGTTAACGATCATTCAGTAATTTGCGTTCGATCATTTAGTATTTTGTCAATAACACATTCCAGAAGCTGAATTTCAAAATATGTTGTATGGCGGACTTCTAGTGCGAAGGTTTTTCTACAACTCTGTCAAATGGTTCGTTGTTTGAATTCCACTAGTAACGGAGTTATAGCTATAGTTTCAGTAACTTAGACTAAATGATAACAAAATTCCAATCATTTAGTCTAAGTTACTGCAACTAGCGCTCTAACTCCGTTATTAGTTGAATTCTAATAACGAACCATTAGGTAAAGTTGTAGAAAAACCTTCGCACTAGAAGTCCACCATACAACATATTTTGAAATTCAGCTTCTGTAATGTGTTATTGACAAACTACTAAATGATCGAACGCAAATTACTGAATGATCGTTAACATCCTTGGTACGACCCCATACCATATTCGTATATCATAAGGTTTGATGATATTTGTATGCCCAGGGAAGTCGAGAAAATTTCCACCCCGAAAATTTCCTAGACCGGACCGGAAATCGAGCCCAGCCACCTTCAACATGTACTTGCTTTGTAGCAGCGCATCTTACGGCACGACTAACTGCACGTACACACGGTCGAGCATGTTTGACAAACTCGACTTCGCTTCAAGGAAATTAGACATGTTGATGCTGTTTTTGAACGTTTGTAGCTTGGCTCTACACATGGTCAAATGTTGGACCTACTTGTTTCTTTTCTTGGAGGTGGAATCAATGTTTAATGGATATGCTTAACCGTGTGTATGGGGAGTAAGAAGGGTGAAAGTGTGACAAACAAGTTTTACTAGTATTGTAAAAAAAACTTTGAAACTTTAGCATCGTTTGATTATCATATTTGATTAAAAGCACAAAGGTGAAAAGGTTGCATGTGGCCCCATCTAGCACTAAAACAAAGTGGAAGAATAAGCAAATAAAGTCTCGCATAAATAATTAAACCTATATATGTAGGTAAAGGCATAAGAGAAAATGTAAGTCAATCGAACATGTGGTGTCTCTAAACATATGTTCGAGAGATGGGCGATGGGTCGTGCATAGAATATGATAACGATCGCCAGTGATGAATTCCAAGAAGATATATAGGAGATATTCATGAAGAGATTCGTTTTGCTAAATTGCTACGTCCTCTGTTCATAAACTGCGCAGTTTCGAAACAAATTAGCTAAAGTGGAACACTGTTGGCTGGAAGTTCTTTTGATTGTAAATCGCATTATAATTGGATTACAGTGCTTCGGTTTAAACGACGTTAATAACGAGCTTTGCTGCAGTTTTAATGTTCTCTCGTTAAAACTTGCATTAATATAATGCATGTGAAAAAGTTTTCCCAGCGTCAAACGAAATCTGCCCGAGAAACTATTATGCCTTCCTTCTACCGAAGCTTGTCGTCTCTATTCCATGGTTAAATGCCACTTTGAAAGACGGTTACTTTCTATATACTTATTTCCCGTCTGGAGTTAGCAAAATATGATGTTTGCCAAGCCCAAGGAACTGCGACGAAAAAGTTTTCCTTCCAAGGTGCAACAACACTAAGGCAGAGCACGACAACTTCTGTGTTTACTGCCACGGAGGAAAATTGTAAGAATTTGCAACTAAACATTAAAAAAGTTAAGCCTGCATAAATTACATCTGGCCCAAACAAACCCGTCGAAAAATATGATTATTTACGCTAACTGCTTCCACCGCTAAAAGCACTCGCTTGCACTTTTGGGCATTACCAACAATCGTCCCGGGGAAAAGGCGCTAAAAGCAGTTTGTGTGACCTCATGGCATGGAGACAATCCTTATCCTTAGCACACCGTTTCAATATCCGCAACACAGTGAAACAAACTGACTAATTTGAGTGCTAGAATAATTGCGACGCAGAATTTTTTTTGACGTATACTATAAATTGAACTTTTATTTATTTATTTATTTATTTATTTATTTATTTGGAACAATCATCGAACATCGTGGTCTACATGATTCATTAAAACTAATAACTAAAACTAATAAGCTCAACATAATTTTCTTAACTATAATAACAATCAGTGTTGCCGAACATTTCGAAGTCGATTTTTAAAAATATCAATGGAACACGCAAAATCAAACATATAGTACACATTATTAAATACATCACACATAGAACGAATTGGTTCATTGAGTCCGTAAAGTGTACGGCGTGCAGGAAGTCGTAAAAAATTCCTAGTTCTAAGTGGTCTTTCTATGGCGTTTAGACAAATCATTGATAAAATATTCGGTGCATCAATTTTTGATATCAGCAATTTAGCTACAAAGATTGCTTTCGAATCCATTCGTCTTTTAAACAGTGGTTCCATGTTCAGAAGTTGACAGCGATCAGCATAAGGAGGCAATTCAAATCTGTTTGACCATGGAAGAAATCGCAAAGCGTATCGTATAAACTTAGATTGGATAGATTCAATTCTTGTAATCCAGTTATCAGTATGTGGGCACCATATAATAGAATTGGATTCTAGTACGGATCGCACTAGTGCGTAATACAAGGCTTTTAAACAGTATGGATCACGAAATTCCTTAGCAATGCGCATAATAAATCCAAGATTTTTACTTGCTCTAGCTATCATGCTCACATAATGATTATGAAACGTCATTTTCTTATCGAGTATTACTCCTAGATCCTTAACTTCTGACACCCTTGTCAACTTAAAGTTATCAATGCTGTATGGGTACACAATGTCATTCTTTTTACGACTAAAACTTATAACATAACATTTTGATACACTAACAATCAAAAGATTTCTAGAGCACCACGATATAAACAAATCAATCTCTCTCTGCAATTGTAGACAATCTTCTATAGATCTAATTAAGAGGTACAATTTCAAATCGTCAGCATATACTAATTTGCACCCTTTTGGAAGAAAACAACACACATCGTTAAAAAATACAGAGAATAGTAGGGGCCCTAAATTACTGCCTTGTGGTACTCCAGAAGAGTTGCAGAACATATAAGATTCTTCACTGCCAATCTTTACAGACAACATCCGATTGCACAAGTAGGATTGAAACCATTGCACAATATCTTGAGACACACCAAGGCGGTCTAGCTTAGCCAATAAAATCCGATGATCGATGCTATCAAACGCGGCCTTGAGGTCGGTGTATACTGTGTCAATCTGCTCACCTCGGTCCATCCCAGTTATGCAGAATGACGTGAATTCTATTAGGTTGGTGGTTGTGGACCGTCCGGGAAAAAATCCATGTTGCTCATCAGCGATATGCGGTTTCAGTTTACGTAACAATATTTCTCCAACCAGAATCTCAAAAAGCTTGGAACCGGCACAAAGGGAAGTTATACCACGATAGTTGCCGATGTCACGTTTTTTGAATACTGGGAACATGAACGAGCGTTTCCAGCATTCTGGAAACGTTTTGCACCGTAACGAGATGTTGAATACAATGCTGAGGGGTTGACACAGTACGTTTGCACACTTTTTCAGTATCAGTGACGGGATGCCATCTGGTCCAGGGACAGATGAAGGCTTCATTTCGCAAATTGCACTGTGGACATCGCTTGAAGAAAATTCTACGACACCCATTGAAATAATATTTTCAGGGACGTCTCGTAGGGCCGCTTCAATTATTTGGTCTGACGCGGAGTTAATATTGAACACACTCGAAAAATGATCAGCAAAGAGGTTGCATTTCGTTTCAGTTGAGCCAGTGCTACTTTCACCAAAAAACATGCGGGATGGGAGTCCATGCTCGTTACGTTTTTCATTGACGAACTTCCAGAATGATTTGGGGTTTTCTTAATACCAGTCTGTTTCTTTTCAATGTATCTCGAATAGAGAAAGCGGTTATATCGACGGTAGTTGGTGCTAGCAGACACAAACATGTGTTTGGTGAATGGATTGCGTGTTCTAGTGTACACCTTCAAAGCAGACGCTCTTGCACGTTTCAAGCGACGTAAGTGTGCATTAGACCAGATAGGCTTGCGTCGCTGTCGGAATGCAGGAACATGATGCACAAACAAAGAAGTAACAGCTTGGTTGAAAAATTCAATGGCCGAATCGGCATCATCCATATTTTCCATTGGTGTCCAATCAGTATTCTCAAGCGCCAAGTTGAGAGAAGCGAAGTCAGCTTTTTCAAAGTTATACTGATTGCTATCAAAAGCTTCCTCGAAAGTTAAGGGCAGTGAGATGTTCAAAGTGGCCAAAAGCGCTGGATGGTAGGGGTCAATTTGAACGATCGGACTCCACTCTTGAAACGGTGCATTCGGACGCAGTGTCCTCACTACTGAACAATAAATCGAGCGTTCGACCTTGGAAATTTGAAACCGTGTTGAGCTGCACCATATTATTGATGAACATTCCATCGACGAGTTTCGAGCTTGCGCTGCTGAACGTACTATTTTCAGCGTCCAAATGTACTTCACCAGATGGTACAACCGTCCAATAGACATGGGGCTGATTGTAATCTCCAACCAAAACATGAACATCATCATAGTGCATAGCCGAGGTTATACTGTTAACAGCAGATAAGTGTCTCTCAATGGTTGTGCCGTCGTTGGAGATGTCCGGAGCAAGATAAATAGCGCCAATCCAAATTCTCTTGTTACAGCACTCCATAGTTATCTATAGATGCTCTAGTTGGTCATCGATTACTATAGGTGCAAGAGAAGAACTTAGCCGGTTTGACACCGCGATTAAAATTCCACCTCCTCGTGATTTTCCGGTTTCGACAGGACAGCGGTCCTTCCGATAAACACAGTAATGGTTGCTGAACAACTGAGCTGAACTAATGCTATCATTCAGCCAGGTTTCGGTCAGCACGATGACATCGTATTCGTCGTCATACGATGCGGCGAAAAAGTCATCTATTTTGTTACGCAGACTTCTAACATTTTGGTAATAGATGCGAAAAACGTTCTTCCCAAATTTTGCTGATCCACCATGGGGGCGATTTCCTGAATGCTCGTATGTTGGACCGATATTGTTGAGTGCTGGACGAGGCGTCTGGAATGCACTCAGATTTGAGTGAGGTGCAGTAACTTGCCTAGCTTCGGCAGGCCATATACTATTCTCAAAATTACCTGGCAGAGCAGGGATAACAACTGCTCGAATGTTTCCTGCACATATATCTGTGTGGAAAACCTCGTCATCCAAGCCGGATTTTGTTGGGAAAGGTTTTTGAGTCTGCAAATCGCATATTCTTAAAACGGGTGCAATATCTTGCCTAGCTTCGGAAGAGCATATACTATTATCATTACCTGACAAAGCAGGAGTATCGACTGCTTGAGTATATCCACGGTCGCCGCAAGGCAGCTCGCCAACAGTTTCCTGGGTTGATAATTTGGGCTCATTACAAAAGGGTGTAGTATTCAGCAATGCTTCGGGTAGACATATACCACTCTTAATTTTACCTGATACACCAGGGGTCACTACTTGTACGGAGATTTCCGCACAATCCACAAATTCAGATTCTGATGATTGCTACGAGGTGTAATCAATTTTTTTCTTGAAGTTTGATATGCGTTTCCGGTAAATTGTACAATCTGAACTCCAAGCTGAGTGGGAAACATCGAGTTGATCTTCAGGGGTTGCCTTTTTCGCCTTATTAGCTAAGTAGCAGTATAACCTTAACACGAGGAAGATTAAAAGCTAACAGCTATCGTTATCAAAAAGATAGGTTTATTCTATATTATAGAAGTTTCTAGCCATATATGTGCCAGCCGATTGCTTCTTAACGGTTTTATTTTCATCAAAAAGAGTGTATGTGAATTAAAGCTAAATTCAATATTCATAGTACTCAGTCGTAGTAGCATAGCACATACTAATTATTATAGTATGTTTTAATAAGCTGGAAGGTAAAGCAAAGCATTCGCAACAATTGTTCAAAAGATATATCAATAATTGAGAACCTTCTTATCCACTTAGCAATAGTTAAATCTGATTTTGTCCTACTTTTCCCTGCATCGTCCCATCGTAGGCTGGGCAGATAGCGGTGATTTTTCTATTAAATAGACGACAACGTTTTCCGCCATTTGCAAGGTTTATGACAACACTTTAGTAAACCGTACTAATGAGATTTTTCTTTCTCATATGAAAACTTACGATTTACATTGCAGCCTGATGCGCAAAGAAGGATTATGCAACCGACACGTTCATTAGCGAATATTAACAATCTTATTTGCAAGGTGCGGAATCTTTACTTTGTAATTTACACAGTAATGTTCTTTATTCTTCCTTTTTGTGCTTTTGTATACATACAAGAAAAAAAAATCATTTGTTGTTGCATAATGCGCGGGGAAAGCGTCGTCAAGCAAAAGTAAAATAGCATCACTGTTTGACTTATATTTAAAAAAGATTATACATGATGAGTAGTTGGTCAGATGCAGTCGGAAGTACGGCGCTATAATCACAAACCGATGGTATGCGGTTTACCTAGAGTTCTTCTCCCTCCCAAATAAGGGGTATGAAGCCATTCGAAAACGAAAAGAATGGGAAATGGACTATGCAAAAAAAAATCATCTGCAGGAAATTTGCATTTTAATGGAAGCAATTAAGTGCAATCTTTCGCCGATGGCCACCACAACGTGAAATAAAAACTAGAATCAGTTATGTATATTACTTTCACCAGAATAAAGACATGGAAAAAGATGGAGTTGCTCGCCTGTAATACTAAAGAATTTAATCTTTTATGAATTCGATCATTTTTAGACATTCCTCCTTGAAGAAGCTTAGCTCGAAATTAAATCGAGATTTTCCCTGCAGTAAATTTCAACTTTGATCTTTAACAATTAATTGCATATTATTCGGCAACTCGGCCGTACGAAAACCATTTTGTTTTTTTGTTAAATATCTTGACTGTGCATATGCACAGCATATGTTTCGAAATGGACAAATTTATATGAAATTTGCGAAAAAGAATCCACGTGTCTTGGAGGGACGCAAAAATAATAAAATTTTTAAAGATTTGTAAATACATATTTAAAACCAACTACGAACTTTAATAAGGACTAAACAACTGCTCTTTTGGCTGTGTTAGTTGAAAATATAGTTGAATAAGGCGTGTATCAACATTACATAGTCATGGGGCAATGTGACATCTCTCAGCCTAGTGATACTGAGAAAGCCATATCCTTGTAAGCAACAATACATATTTTCAGTCGTCAATTAATAACAGTTGGAAAACAACTGTCTAAGACGAGTTTAGTATTTTCCATTTAATTCCACTACGTTTTGTTATCTTTGCAGATACGTATTTCGACCTCAACTGTGATTCAGTTAAAACAACTCATATATAACTTGAATTGGTCGAATACATGTTTTGAAATTCCGTTTACAACAAGTGTGCAGCTTGAGGTGAGTATAAGTGCCAAACATGGTTTTCATATTTAGCATTTGACTATTTGAGTATGAGCATGAGCATGATGTCCATGAATTTCGAAGTTGGTACTACATGATTGACCAAAACAATCGCATTTGCACAGGGAACCAATGGATGGAAGCATATGTTTCACTCTGGGATGAGAAGGAATTGATGATGCAATCACTCGCCCATTACACTGCAAGCCGAAAACACCTCTTCACTCGCCACGAGTTCATGCGGAATTTCATTGGCATCTGAGGGTTGGGTTCTAAGGCAGAGGTTCGTCTTGGTAACCGGGGTGCCAATGTGATAGTAATGAAAGGGTGGTTATATTCTAATTGGAAGCCGAAACATATGGAAAAATACAAAGCAGGAGGAATGGAAACGGACCTGATATTGAACCAACGGCCTTCTGCATATGAGGCAGAAGTAGTAGCCATATAGCTACCAAACCTGTTCCACATGTCTCGTATTTAATATTGAACAAAACTTTTGATTGCACACAAGACTCATAGGAAACATTGGAATAGAATTACCATCGAACGAAACATCCGCCCAATTTTGGCTAGAACTTATAACTCTATCAGTATTATCAACCGAAGCATAAAACCGCGGCTATCGATCCATTGTCATCATCTATCGTATTAAGAAAAACTCTAACAGAGTAATGTGGCGTCAAATTATTATTTTAGTGTGATATGTATAAAAATAAACTAAATACAAGAATAAACTTTTGACTCCATAGTCCAATCCGACATTGAATCTGGTCCATTTTAAGGTGAATCGCGTTGGAGCCCAATTTCAAATCTACATAGCACTTTTGAGGGCACATAACTTGAAAAGTAAACGACAGACAAAAGCAAAAAGTAGTTTTCACTTTTGCTCACTTGCAGCATACATGAAAAAATGGTTTCCAGATGTGCTAACCGCCTAAATATTCACATTTGTGCGAGCAAAAACGCGAGGTGAGAGATAGCACGGCCATTGTGGCTGCCATTTTTGGACGCCGCCGTAACTCACCTTAATAGGAAACGATGGAACAGCAGTAAGGCTCTAAACCCAAACAGCGACTGTAAGATTTTCTATCAATTTTGTATAAGATCCTACCAAAACCTGTATAACAACTGGGCATATGCAACATTTTTAGTTTTTATACAAAAAAGGTAAGCTTACAAACAAATATTATAAGAAAAGCTTGCAAAATTATAAGGTCTCATACAATATTTGTATAAGAATCTAGCATTTTCGCATATGCTCACTTGTTATCCAGGTTTTGGTAGGTTGTTATACAAAATTGTTAGAAAATTCAAGAATCACCCGTTGGGTGTAGGAAAACAGGATTATACGTAGTATGCAACTTCCGTTCAATTCAGTCACTTTCAATTTTTATTTTAGTCACGGTTCTCCATCGAATGCTTTTTGTATACAATTAAATTATCATAACTTTTGAGCTTTTATCGGGACAATGGGACAGGATTCCCCGTAGAATGCAAACAAATTGGTTAAATCTCGAACGGAATGGCGACGGGAACTGCTGAAGATTTTACAGAAAATATATGCACTAATTGTCAAATCTTGCCTTTACCGTTGCTGTTCCGTTCAGGACGTTGTGGATAAGGGCATAAACAGTGAAGAAGTTTTTTAAAGTGGTAGCTCATTATTTTCGATTTAGTTCAATAAAAGAGTACCTAGCACAAATCGAGGATATAATATATGAAAGATTATCTACCTACTCGCAATGAGCCAAACTTGCCTCCTTCCTTTGTAACAATTTCCAATGTACAGAAAAAGGATGTATCGCATGAAAGATCACGCGTCTCCATCAGGTTGCTCCCGCAATAAAGGATCTCCCAGATCTAAGCGATTTCATCGTCGCGACGGCGACAGCTAGTCTATCGTTAGGTAGCTGCAGGCAATGTCCCATTTACTCTTCCATACCAACAGCGACAGAATCACAGTCGCCAAGCGATAGAAACGCGTCGCGATTGTCTCGTTGCGTGTGTTTGGGAGAACCTTAAGGTGAAGGTGGGTTGAGTACCAAAACAAAGCTTTGAAAGTGTTGGTACAATGAAAACTGTCATATACTTTAGTAGTATTGGTGTAGTATTTATAAAAAAGCAAAGAATATTAGTAGGGTGGTTCAAAAAACGACCCAGCTCCACCACGCTCAATCGATTCCGTCCCATGCTCCGAGTGTATTCCAAAAGCCAATTTGAACAAAAACTGATTGGGCACAGGTTTGTATAAAAGCTAGTATGGGAAACTAAACCTTTCATTACACTGACTACAGTGCTTCTCTTCCAAACGCTGGCGAAAAGAGAACCTACATAGCTGAATGAAAACCGCACCTTGGGAAAGATCCTTTGATTACGTAACGCAAAAAATAGCATTTTATACCCCGCTCACTCCCATGTCACACTTTTTGTATGAAGTATCTGCTCCTGGTGCGATTGATATCACAGACAAATTCTGGCTATTTTGTTGAATTACACGTTTCACTGATGCTTTCTGAGAAGCATAATTACCATGCTAAGGATTGGTAATCTCGAATAAAATCGACTCATAACTATCGGAACGACAATTCAATATGCATTGTCTATGTAGTCAAAGCTCTTGAATATTTCATCCAATCATATGGTCTCCCCCCTCGCCATGGCCCAATGACGAAGCGCCACAATCAGAATAATGTAAAATTAAACCTCGCCATATCAACTGTCAATATTAGTTTGCTGCTGCCGCTGCCGGTGTTTACATTCGCTCCGCGATCAGCAGTTTTTAGTCGTTTTTTTCGATCAAAAATAGCAGTTTATATTAAGTTTTCGTTTCAAACAAGTGACTGATTTCAAAAAGTGATGTTTAATTGGTATTCCATCAACATTTCGGGCTGCTCATGTGCGGAGAAGTGTGTGAAAACTTGATTTTATCAATGCCCTTTGAAAGAAAGTGAAGTGCAGTGATAAGCCCACCAAATCGCGAACGGCTATTAAATTGGCACGAAACTGCTGATTTATTCTATAGTTCGAACCGAAATGCATAGGACTCTTTGAAGAAACATGTTAATTATCACGGGAAGTAAATAAATATGCTGTGAACAGGTTAGTAATTTGAATATTAAACTTTTATTCGATGCTGTTCGATGCATTCGAATGCTGGTGGGAGAGGAGTGCGGGAGGTGTGGTATCGACCCGTGGAAGGTCCGATGCCATATTGACGGCCATCGTGGTACTCTTCCAACTATGTCCTTAAGGCTTGCTGACGATTAATCATCGTTCTCTTGCTAGCTCACAGATAGAATAGGATTTGTTTTCATCGCTTCGGAAGCGATTCCCGATGAAAATAAAGCCTATCCTTCCATGCGCTTGAAAGGGAAAGATGATTAAACGTCAACAAGCCTTATATCTTCAAGCTGTGTAACGATAATGAATATAGAGGAAGAATGATCAACAGTAAGGCCGTCTTCAGTGTCTCGTACTTGACTCGATTCGATCAACCCGAAAGTTTCCTAGACCGGACCGGGAATCGAGCTCAGCCTCCCTCATCATGGTCTTGCTTTGAAACCGTGCATTTTACTACACGGCTAAGGAGGGCCCCCAAACTAATTTTATGACAATTCACATTTCACTAAAAGCTCAAAATAATTTTCTTACCCCAACATTGCAAAAAAACGGGGAGGGGGAGGAGTCCCGTAGCGTAGTTGGCTACACGATCGCCTCCTAAGCGAATGGTCATGGGTTCGATTCCCAGCCCCTCCACCAAACCATTGTCAGTCGCCAGAAGCGCAGTCCGTACGGTGGCGTCTTGGGGAGCGCGCCTCACCGACACCGCTGCCTGATGACGACTGACAAATCTGTTCTTCTCGGAGGCATTCCCTCAACGTTCTTCGATTAATGGCAACCGAACAAAGCAACAATCACTGAATTCACCACATGGACAAATGAATACAAAGGACTCACGATGATATGGACGGACTGGCAACGACAACAATAACGAATTATGGACATCTAAAAATAGATTCTGTGTGGACTCTGTACAGCAGAGTACCACAGTAGATCACGGCACAGTAGACGTTAAGAACACAAAGTACCTACCAAATAAATATTTCAATTTAAATATATATATATATATATATATATATATATATATATATATATATATATATATATATATATATATATATTTAATATATAAACATTTAAAAAAACATTTTGTTTTAAAATTGTGTTCTTCCATTTAAAAATAATGATGATAGGGCCAATTTGCAAAAATAATAATCAAAATACGCTAATAGACTTCACTAAAATTGTCACACTCTTTCACAGAAGATTAGTCTTAGTCTGATTCTTCGATATCTGATATCAATAAGGTGGAATTGGTTGTTTGTATAAAAAGTGAAAGCATAGAGGAACAGAAAACGAACCCCGAAATTGCACCTAAACTAGCCAAAAAGCATTTTATTTTTTAAATTTTTGAATAATGAAATGTTTATAGATGTTTATTACAGCTGGGGTAGCGCCTTTTATATAGATTCCCCCTACTCTCTCTGGTGTGGTAAAGATTAGTGTGTTAGTGTTGGTCATTCTTGAACTGCAACCGCGTTGTAGGGATGAAAAAATCGTGCCTCAAGCACCGCGTAGAATGAGATACTTTGGATTTAATTAAAGCGCACAGACTCTCACCGTTTGAATGCTGAAAAGTTAACAACGAGCGCGGTGTCCTCATAGAGAGGTTGTAGAGAAAAGTATGACCTAGAGGAGGAAACGTAGAGGAAAAGTGACCTAACTCATAAAATCACTCATGTAATCTTTTGTAGAACATTTATTCATGAATATTACCATTACAATTCAATACTAATTATTCATTGTTGAGCTGCAGGAGAAAAATGAGCCAAATCCCTTAATTTTCACTTAAATTTAACGATTTGCGATTCTTAGACCTCAACTTTAAGCTTTTGTCTGTGCTCTGGGGTCAATATGACCCCAGGCCACTATAAGTGGCTGCCATTTTTTTAGTTTTCAACCGATTCTCCTAATTTTTGGTAGTTTAGTAAAACTCGCCGAGATCTGTCTCCTAGGTGCAAATTCGCTTGAAAAATCTTGAAAGTATGCGCTATAGTGTACTTTTTTCAAAAAACTTACGTTGTCTGTGCTCTGGGGTCAAATTGACCCCAAATTGAAATTCCTTTTTTAATGTTTGGCCAATTTTGGATTTTTAGGGCTGTTTCGAAAGATAATTTAATCATCTTTCAGGTCATTACCGAAGATTGACTATAGGTGGGCGGGTACATCGCGGGGAGGGGTTTTCGTAAAAAGGGTACAAAAACGGTGATTTTTCATGATTATTTCATGCTTATCAGATATAAATCTGAAAACCCTACCCATTTTGAACTGCACCTTGTCAAAAAAGTACTGTACTTTGACATGAGGCATTGATTAGTTTAGATCTTGGTCGCTAGGTGGCGGTATATTTGAATTCATTATTTTAGACTACTCAAGATATTCCGGTATATAGAATTCTCCTCAGTGTAAATATTCTTATCGCACAAATTTAACGACACTTGGTTACGACCTGAAAGATGATTAAATTATCTTTCGAAACAGCCCCAAAAATCCAAAATCGGCCAAACAATAAAAAAGTTATAGCAATTTCAATTTGGGGTCAATTTGACCCCAGAGCACAGACAACGTAAGTTTTTTTGAGCACATACAGAAGGTTAAAATTGTCGTTCAATTCGTTAAGACAAAACAAACAACCATGCGTTCATCATTATTTCACATGCAATTCAGTCATTCTACACCTCCACCACCACCAATTTTCAAAACATATTTTAAATGCGCTAGAAAGTCATAAAAACCTTGTTATTTTGAATAATAGGAGACCATTGTGAAATGTAGGTATTTTTGTAAATTTTGCGTCTATACGTTAAATTGGTTAGTATTTTTGTTTATATTGGTGAAAACATCGAAAAAGCTCAAAGGGTGCATTTTTGGACTGTTTTCCCTTACACATTCTAGCCCTTGATTTCTTTAGATTTGACTTATCATAGTATTTAAAATTGAGGATAGAATTAGTGATGATGGTTCAGCTACTGAATTAAACAATCAGCGTATTTCAAGAAAATCAAATTATTATTTTCGGATCATTAAAGGGACAACCGTGAAGAAAGGCTAGTGGTGAATAGCGTTCTTGTTACTGGCATTACAAAGTGTCTGCAAATTATGCGAAAAGATTATACCAGTTTGCTTCTATAAGGCAAAAAAGATACAAATTCACTGACTCAATAGCTCTGTGGGCATCACAACTCAGCAAGCTATGACAAATGTACTTTCTGGCAATAAAAAAATTCTTGCGTGATTTTTTTAAAACGTCGTATGTCCTCTTTGGCTCTCTGTGTTTACTTTCTCTTTCGATTATTACATAGCCATACTAACATTTACATAAGATTTTTCAGCACAGATCTGGAGACAGAGCACGCTAGAATTCGTCTAGTCTAGTGCATGCTAGAATTAGTCTTTGTGAACGCTTTTTCAGGTTTTTTAGAACAAAAATGAACGGCTTTCCAACTCACCGGATTTTAATTGAATTTATCATTCTGTACGGTCCATCTTGAAAACAGAACCAATAATCACTGAATATTTCATTGAGACATTTGAAATCATACCACAATCATATGAAATATATGATACCGTCGTGCGGGGCTTTTTTTGACTTCAAGGGCTACTTTGGATTTTAGATTTCCTGAAAAAATTAAGCGAAAAAAATACCAAATTTGAAACAGAAAGTTAGCATCCAACTATCAACAAGATACCCAAATGGTTATAATGGCGATTTGATAGTAATTTGCGTTACAATTCTTATTTCAAAATGTCCAAAGTAGCCCCGATTTGTCAAGAGAGGCCCCGCTCGACGGTAAGTATCTGTATGAAAACGTGCGGCAATCGTGATAGTTTCCCGACACGTTCGAAGGGGTATAACTTATATTATGGGGATCATTTTGTAATGAACAAATCTCGCTTAACTTTTCAAAAGGTCCTAAGTAACATTTTTTTATGAATTAATTTGAGTACTGCAATCAAAAGCTTTCATATTGGCCTGTTGATTGCGCTATTCAAATTAATTCATGAAAAAAATGTTACTTAGGACCTTTTGAAAAGTTACACACCTAAAAGCCAAATTTTATTTCGGTAAAATTATTTGACGAACATGTTCTGTAAAATTTCTGTTAGTCGGAATGTCGTCAACAAATTTTGTTTCGCCGAATATTTTAAATTGTATTGCAGAAAATCGGCCATATAAATGTACTACTGAAATTCAGCAATATGTGTTGCGATCGCCATCGGTAAACTATCAACTTTACCGATTTTCGGAGAAGTGCTTGAAAATAGGAAAAAAATTGATTCTAGGCGGCGGCTACAGGAACTGTATTCATGTAAGTTTTAAATTCCGAATTTAGTCTATTTTGATCTTAAATGTTTATATTTTTAGTACATTTCATCGAATTACCAAAGAATACGATAAAGGCGTCCAATATTGATTACGACCCACGCTGCGGCATCGAGATTGCTGCCATGGATTTATGGACGTGATATAGAGTCTTTCAGCTAGCCATCTTTGTGCACAAAACGCGATTATAGATGACTATAGTACATGAATTGTTTTTATAATATTTTTACTTGTATATTTTATTGAAAATATTCCAATAAGGTTATAAATTTATTGTTTGTTCCGAGTTGTGTTTTATGATTATTTTATTTTAATTTACATATTATATTCCATTGAAAATGAAAAAAAAAACAAATTACATTATTTCGGTAAAGCACTTTGCCGAGCAATTCGGTAACACATTACCGAACGACCCGGTAAATTTTGACAGCTAGATGATTTCGCATATTTTACGACCAATCGGCAATCTGAACTTTTGCCGAGATTTTTACCGACATCTCAGCTGTTGGATTCTCGGTAATTAATTTTGCCGGCCTCGGCGAAAAAAATTAAGTGTGTAAGCGAGAAATCTAGCTTGTTTTATGCAATCCTATTATTATGTGCTTTGCAACAAAATGACAACCAGTTTACAAGGCCCTCTAGATGTGCAAAATTTATTCGCAGTACAAAAAGCACGTGCTATCAAAGCATTCATCGCCACAATCTACTACGTTGCGGCCGAATTTGAAAAATTCATCAAAATTTAGAATAATTATCAAAGTGTGAATGTATGTTTTTTGTTGCAATTGAAAATAATCGTGGGAGTATATTATTTTATGAGAGGTAAAATACAACATCTAGGCAATTTTCGGATTGGAAATTGTCTCGACTTCGCTGGGCATAAAAGTTTAATCGTGTTAGCCTCATGATATACGAATGCAAAAATGGTAACCTGGCTTAGAAACCTCGCAGTTAATAACTGTGGAAGTGCTTAATGAACACTAAGCTGCGAGGCGGCTCTGTCCCAGTATGGGGATGTAATGCCAATAAGAAGAAGAACAATACAATATACATTACTTGTTAGATTTTTGAATACGTTTTAAACAAAATGCAATTTTGTTGTACGGATAATTTGCAGACCCCCTGTAGAGCATTGAACATTAATTGAATATCATGAAGTTCGACATTTTATTAATTATAAAAAAATCCGACAGGGAGAAGTTTTTTGTTGCATAAATATTGCAAGAGAATTCATGCTAAGTATTTTATTCAAAAATAGATTTTCTTATTTTACCGAAAACTTAAAAAAAAAATGTTAATATTAAAATAGTGGCCGAATCGCCGAATAATATGCAAACTGGTGAAATTCAAACATCAAAATGTTAAAAAAAACATCGCCCTTAAAATACAACACATTTTGAAATTCAGCCACTAGAATGATTTATTGACAAACAACTAAATAATCGAAACCAATCTTGCTAGAAACAATATAATTATCATCCATCATTAATTTGTAGTTCATCTGCACTGCAATGTTTTTCTCCATCCACATCCTGCAGGAGATAATTTTGAAGCACCCATTGTTGAAAATGAATGGAGATACAACTGAGGGGATTAATATTGTGGAGTGTATACAATTTGATCAAATTTGAATAAAGCTAAGGTGATTTTTACATAATATGTAGATTTCTTTCCTATGTATTTCATAATTAATGTGGCATTCTGTAATTATTATATTATAATAAAGTCAATTACAATGAATGAATGAAAATAGAATTTTCGAACATATTCAAACTACATAATTATTCCACTGTTTACCTGTTCCAGGTCGAATATCATTTAACAATGCAAAACGATAGCTTTATTCAACTTCATTAGAATATGTTTTTCCTACGAAAGTTACACCTTAATTGATTGAGATATCTGATTTACGCATTATGCTTCCCAAAGGAAAATAATTACCAAAGGGATCCCAACCCTGCAGTATAAAATGAATTTTCCTGAAAGCAGCATTTCGGAATTGTTGTTGCACGGACCATTAGTAACAGTATCAGGAACAGTCAAAAATTAAACTAAAAATAATAATAAATAATTTGAACAGCTTTCCGATCAAATCTATGAGCATCAAAAAATAGTTTCGATTTGCCACTTGTGTCGTTTTGATTTGTCTGTGGTTTATTTACTTATATGACTTTTACCGTTTAAAATGATAAACTCTCAAACTGTAGCATTGCATATTATGTATCAAAAATACAATGCTTCTGAACTTATCTACTTCATTTTAATGTTGAAGTAAACATTAAAATGAAGTGGATAAGTTTAGATGCATTGTATTCACGTACGTATAAGTAGAATAAGTTTTTTGTGCGACAATTTCTAACAAATTTTGATTGTTATTGACTTTCAGTGTATAGAAACACTATAGTGTATTGTATATAGAGTGCTATTATACAATCTATCAAATTAATGGACTACTCGGTATTTAACTCCCATCGAAGTTTGAGAACCACCGCCCAGGACATCACATAATCCAAACCAAGACAAAGGAAACATAAAAGTACCATGAAAGGTCCCAAAGATAATCGACAAACTTTAGCCATCGGACATCGGAAAGGAGCATATAATATTCGGAAAGGAGGTTGGGATGAATAAAGTTTTTCAACGCAAAAGATTTTTTTTTTCTTTCAACTCTATCCCACGAAGAAGGGTCGTCATCTTGCCTTTTGTAGCTATAGACCATCGCATCCTGCTTTCTATGCGGGCCCGAAACTTTCTTATCATATTCAATCCACGTCACAAAGGAAGTCCAACAGCCGACTAAAGTGCGCTCCCTGGACCAGGCCGTCCCTTGGGTCGATCATAAATGTGCTCCGTTTGGTTGAAGGATAGGGTTGTTAGATTTGCTTTATATTTATAAAAAGGCAACTTCAAGTGGGGTCATAAATTATTAATCTGGATATCTCATGAATGAAAGGTTCTTTCAAAACTTAAATGAATCTTGCAACATGTAAGACAACAGTTTTCTGCTTTATTTGGTACGCTACACATCTCTAACAGGTCCAGTCAGTACATAATGTTTCTGAGCCATTCCAGATGGGTGAACATTGTAAATAAACAGAACAAACTATGGTTCTCAGATGCTCGCTTCAAATATTTGCATTGTGTCATCTTCAGCATAAACCACTTTCCTAAATACGATAGCCTACCTTGAGTTTTAAGTAATAGTTGAGTATTTAGCAGAACTTAGGTCTGGTAAACGCTATTCGGAAGAAGGGAATTTGATAAAGTTTCAGTCGACTGGATTTGTGCATTTGATTCTAGCGCAAGGTTGTCACAACATATCGCTACCAAATTCTATTTTTATTCGTAACTCTACTTTGCACAAAATAACGCACAATAACAAGTATCTAATTTCTTAATTTTCATCTGGCATTGTTTACCTGTTGTGTACCTTTGTTCCTATCAGACCATATAATTATTTAAAACTGGTGGGTGGGTGGGTTTTTTTCGTATCTAATACGTTTATATAGGTACACAAAAAAGATGCGACGTATGTATTTGACCATTCGATTTTTTTATGGGCAGACTTCTTTCTTTCTATTCGATTCATAATATGCCTAAATATTTAATGCACCCTGTTCTTAAAATTAGTCTATGCTCCAGGACCGATTGGCGATTTAATGAAAATGAATATTTTAAAAGCAAATTCAAGGGAAATGATGTATCTCAATTTGTTCAGTTTGTTCAAAAAAACAATTTCTTATTAAATATTTCATAGTAAAAAACATCAAGATTAGCTTTTCTGTATGATATTTTATTTTTAAGTAAAACAGCGTAAGAAGGTATTAACAATTTATAAAATACAGGAAAACGAATACAGCAACGTTGAATCCAGAAAGCCCACGAAATCTTACACACAAAGGAAAGCATACAAACAGGTTTCCCCAGCAGGATATTGCAAAACTAATTCAAAAATTCACAAAGGTTCAATGTACAAATGTTCAAGATTCCAACAAATAAGTTATATCACAGGTCATTTCTTTACAACAGTAGATAATGTTTAGGAGATAGCGATAACGTAGCACATCCGGAAACTGCTTCATTTTTCATCTCTCGGTCTGACATTCATCCTATCCCAAAACAAAGAAAATAGCATAACCATTATTTGAAAGACTATAAAAAATGTACTTCAGCCAAAACATTTTGAAATACAATAAAACTGTGTAGGGTTTCTCACCTCAATCCCGGCATAACATGCGTAGATGTGAATTGTTTAATCGGAGACGAGCCAGCCTCGGGCTGCAAGTCTCTTAAATAAAGACAAAAAAAAATTGTTTAATCCATATTTACCGAAGGAATCAGCTTGGCCATGTTAATTTTGAATGCGTTTATCTCCTGTTTAAAAATATGTAATACTTGCTAACCATAGTTTAGAAACTTTATATAAAAGTTCAATTCTGTGAAGATGATCTGTAGGGTACAGTGGATCAAGGTCATCATTTGCATAATACGGTTTTACTTGTTTTGTCGCTTCTTGCGATGTGTTCTGGCATAATTGCACCACGCTGGTAAGCAGGGCTTGCAAAATTCGTTTAAAAACGAACGAACACTTCGTTTTCAGCACGCAGTGAGGTTTAAATTTCGGTGTACCGATTGATGTTCGCTCGATGACGTGCTGCTTGCTGTACGAACAAAGAAAGAAGCAAATACAAAGCATTCGTTTTATATTGTGTCGCCAGCACTAAATTGAATTCCGACTTCCGACGTTTCACTTCCGAGCTTACTTCCGACATCATGAACGTCAGAACAAAATTTGAGTTTTCCACCAAAACATTGTCGGAAGAGCGTTTGGCGCTTTGATGTTGCATGAAGAAGGAGAAGCAGAAAGATGATAATCGAAAAAATCTCCACGGAAACCATACGAAGAAGTTTTTAAAACTCTGCCCAAAAATTCTAAAAGCAATTTAATTAAAAAGGTAAGCAGTACGGGGTTGGACTTTTCTTCTACTGTATAATAAACACAATATTTTTATTCGGAATTTTATTTTGTGATATTACACATAATACACAGTAGAAGAAAAGTCCAACCCCGTACTGCTTACCGTTTTTAATTAAATTGCTTCTAGAATTTTTGAGAAGAGTTTTAAAACTTCGTAAGACGATTATCATCAACATCAAAGATTCGAAGTGAAATCGACTTCCGAACTTCAATTTGGTGCCAGCGACGTTGTCAGCGACAAAACAAGCTCGATTTTGTGACAGATAACACCGTGCAGTGCTGCATATTTATTTTATTTTTCCGTGTGAATCTCGTCGGAAGTGGGCATTGCTGCCAGTCCATCAGCGTCATACAAACAGTTTTGGTCTAAATCCACAATACGCTCTCCCCACAGTTATAGAACGCCTATAGACGTTCTCAACATTCAATTACTTTTATAACGCCACAAAACCCAATCTAAAATGGGTTTGATTATGAGAAAATTAATGAACTTTTAATCGATGGCGAATAATCACATTATGGAACACTTTGTGTTCAAAATGGCGGCAATTGCAAACAACGCCGTTTTTATGCAAATATTAATATTATTTTTAAATCTAGGATAAGCACATTCTTGACGTTTTACCATGCAATCACGCCGCTAAACGCCGCCTACAAGGTACTCTCCCAAATTTTATGCCGTCGATTAACACCAATTGCAAGACAGTTCGTGGGGCAGTACCAGGCGGGATTCATGGGCGAACGCTCTACCACGAACCAGGTGTTCGCCGTACACCAGATATTGCAGAATTGCCGTGAATACAACGTGCCCACACATCATCTATTCATCGACTTCAAAGTCACATAATTGCCAAAAACGGATTTCCGGATAAACTGGTTGATCAAGGCGACGATAGTTCGGGTGTAACTGGATCACTCCGTTCGATATCGACACCAGAAGAGAAATTTGGAGACGTATTGCCCGTTGCATCAATTTTTAGACTCTGGCGCAACTTCGTTTTGCTTTGAATTTTTAGCGTGCACACCAAAACACTCAAAGTATCTTTGTAATTGTTTTATCATGTTGTTATTTATCGGACACACGTGTTTTTGTTTACATAAACAAACAGCAAACAGTGTTAATTCATTTTTGTTTGTGACACGGGGAAAATATTCACGCAAATAATTTGCGCGTAGGGGTCTAATAAGGCGGAATCTGCGCAATATCATGGCAGGAAATCATATACGCACTTTGGACTCCATATAACGCGTAGATCGAATGAAGTTCGCTGACGTACCAAACTTACTGTCTACAAAACTGTCATTAGTCCGGTAGCCCTCTACGGATATGAGCCCTGGACGATGCTCGTGAAGGACCAATGCACACAAGGAGTTTTAGAAATAATAAATTCTGTGCATCAAAGGCGAGAATCATCCATCGTTTACACCGTGAAAATCCGACGAATTCGATGGGCCGGGTACGTAGCCGGAATGTCGGACAGTAATCCGGTGAAAATGGTTCTCGATCCGACGGGCACAAGAAGGGAAGATGCGCAGCGATTGAGGTGGAATACGATTGGTTCCATAGGGTTATCAGTTGCTTGGTATGAAATTTCTGGTACAGCATGAGCTATACACTGCCCCTATTCGCATAAGCGTCCCATGTCAGTTTTCTTCAACTTCAGTAATATGCCGTTGAATTTTTTAAACTCGATTTACATGGAAAAATACAATTTTTTTATTAAATTGATAAAACCTGCAATCTTTCTGAAAATTTGGCATATCATTCTTTATCTGTATACATTGCTATGGAACTATTAAATTGACCATAATTATATTTAGTTTTTGTGCAAAAGTCTATCAATATCTGGAATGTGACTGTTATGCGAATAAATAGCAAGATGGGAAAACATAAGTGGGTTTTGATGTTCAAATTTCTTGAATGAAGTTTATTATTTTATCAGTTTTTCTTTTATCAGGCTTATTTCTTGAAGAAAATCGTACGTTAAATGCATCGTTAACATATCCCCGGAAAACCCGGAACATCTCCGGTGGCCTAGTCCCATCATCGCGATGTAGGTAACGCGACCCCGGTAAGGTAGCTTACTGAAGCCTCTCAAATACCACGGAAAATGGAGATAGAAGAAAAAGAGAACGTTATTTTTGTTAACCGACCCGGCAACGAAATAAGGACTATGATTGGAAACTCGGTACCTGGAATGTAAGGACCCTAAATAAACCTGGACGAGTGAGCCTTCTGGCTCGCGAACTGAAGAAGGTTGGAGTGAACGTGGCCGCTATTCAAGAAGTCCGATGGCCTAGATCCGGAGAACGATTCCAAGTCGTGGACCCCACGACCAACACTGCAGTCAAGTATAATATCTATCACAGCGGCGGCGGAAAAGCAAGCAGATGAAGCGAGTGATGCGGTGGAAACCCATTAGCGACGAATCTGTGTGTTAAGGATACGGGACAAATTCTTCAATTACAGCCTAATCAACGTTTACGCACCGACAAACGATAAATCCGACGACGTGAAGGACACGTTTTATGGATGTCTTGATAAAGCCTATGGAGAGTGCCCAAAGCATGACGTGAAAATTGTTATCGGAGACGCTAGCGCTCAGGTCGGTAGAGAGGACTTTTTCCGACCCATAATCGGTAGGGAGTGCCTTCACTCAGCTACCAATGAGAACGGCCTACGGCTAGTAAATTCCGCTGCTGCCAGAGGGATGGCCATCAGTAGCACCTACTTTGTACGAAAGAACATCAGAAAGCACATCTGAAGACACCCAAATGGTGAAACTTGCAACCAGATAGACCATGTTCTGGTGGATGGGCGCCATTTCTCGGATGTTATCGATGTGCGGACATTCAGAGGTCCGAACATTGACTCTGATCACTACCTCGTTGTCAGTAAAATTCGATCACGGTTGTCAACTGTATCGAACGAAAGTTCACAGCGAACGATGCGTTACAATATCCAGCGATTGTCGGCGGAAGGAGTATCGGCTGAGTACCGCCAGAAGCTCGACGAACGGATAAGTGCAATCAACGTTAGCGAAAACGATCTATGGGAGTCGATCCATGGAGCGGTGAGCACAACAGCACGAGAAGTGGTAGGCACTGCCCAGAGGCGACCCAGGACGGGTTAGTTCGATGTGGAGTGTCAGAGAGTGACAGACGAGAAGAACGTTGCCAGAAGCCGGATGTTGGTGTCGGGTACCCGATCGTATAGAGATCGGTACAAGGAAGCAAGAGCAGCCGAAAAACGAACCCACCGCAGGAAGAAAAAAGAGTACGAAGAACAAGTTATTAATGAAGCACAGGAAAAAATTGAGCAAAACGATATGCGTGGGTCTGTCAATGGCGTGCGGAAAAAGACAGCGCCATCTCCCGTCATATGCAACGACCAACAAGGGATTTTGCTGACAGATAAAACCGAAGTGGCTGCCAGGTGGAAGCAACACTTCGAGACTTTGTTGAATAGTGGAAGTGACGGTGCATCGGTGAACAGAATAAATATTGGCGACGATTGACAAGCTGTGGAGTCTTCTTCTTCTTCTTATTGGCATTATATCCCCAGACTGGGACAGAGCCGCCTCGCAGCTTAGTATTCATTAAGCACTTCCACAGTTATTAACTGCGAGGTTTCTAAGCCAGGTTACCATTTTTGCATTCGTATATCATTAGGCTAACACGATGATACTTTTATGCCCAGGGAAGTCGAGACAATTTCCAATCCGAAAATTGCCTTGACCGGCACCGGGAATCGAACCCAGCCACCCTCAGCATGGTCTTGCTTTGTAGCCGCGCGTCTTACCGCACGGCTAAGGAGGGCCTACACTAAATGCCCTACACTAAATGACCTACACTAAATGAGGTTAAAAAAGCTGTTAAAGAGCTGAAAAACAATAAGGCTGCGGGAAGGACCAGCTCCCGGCTGAACTTCTCAAACATGGTAGTGAGCAGCTTTATGAAGTTCTGCACCATATTATGTCGACAATATGGGAAGACTATTTAAGAAAGGGTACAGACTGGAGTGCGCCAACTACCGAGGAAAAACCCACCTTAATTCGGCGTACAAAATTATGTCCCCTATTCTGTTCAACAGATTGAGACCGCTTGAACAGTTCTTCGTCGGAGAATACCAGGCAGGTTTTCGTGAGGGTCGATCAACGACGGATCAGTTGTTTACCCTAAGACAAATCCTTGATAAATTCCGGAAGTACAACTTGCAGACACATCATCTGTTTATTGATTTCAAGGGGGCGTACGATTCAGTGAAACGGAATGAATTATGGCAAATTATGCTTAAACATGGTTTTCCGGCGAAACTGATACGGCTGATTCGTATAACGTTGGACGGATCGAAATCAAGTGTAAGGGTTGTGGATGAAATATCGACGTCATTTGTTACCTTAGGTGGATTGAAGCAGGGCGATGTACTCTCGAATCTACTGTTCAATATAGCGAGGGAGTAGAGCTGTGCGCCGCCGCGCCACGCCGCCGCCGCCGTCACTTATTGACGTACGCCGACGCCGGTCAAGGTGTCGGCCGCGCGCCATACGCCGGTTAGCTCCACGCCGCCGAATTTCGTATTTCACGCCGATGATTGGCCAACACAAAAATCAAAGTATGCAGTGCGTTTGCATCTGCCGAAACAAGGCAATTTATTAGGCACTAGCAGACCCGACGAACTTCGTTTCGCCTAAAATTGATTTATTCTCTGATTAATTATCGAGTTTATGCAGAAATTTCTGTTTCATTTGTATGGGAGCCCCCTTTTCAGAAAGGGAAGGGGTTTCGAACCACCACAGAAACATACCTTCCCTTCCAAAACCTCCACATGACAGATTTGGTTCCATTTGCATGATTAATTCTCTAGTTATAAAAAATTAGAGTTTCATTTGTATGAGAGCCCCCCTTTCCAAAACGGGGAGGGGTCTTGAACCAGCTTAAGAACCTTCCCCGGCCCCAAAAACCTCTGCATACAAATGTTCACGCCGATCGGTTCAGTAGTTTCCGAGTCTATAAGATTCAGACAGACAGAAATTGGAAATATCGAGGGGTGGAACAGAAAATCCTTGGAAAGCTGTTTGAATAGGGACCATCACAGTAACCTTGAAATATATTTTTTTTATGGCATGATTTGCTTCCATGAGTCGATATCGAATCATAGAACATCGACTCATGGATGTTTGACTGTATCTGGCAATTCGTCCAAGAATTTTGGAAGAAAATGGTGTAGGAAATTCCGAATGAAGTACTAGATGACTTTCCGAGGGAATGGAATGTCTTATGGAATACCTGGAAGTTACAATGGAATTGTTAAAACAATTTCCGAAGAAATTTTGTAGAAATTGTTAAATATATGTATGTTTGCATGTTGTTATCCACCATCCTGGCTTGAGTCTTGCTCTGCATACGACTCCACACAATAGAACATTCGAATTTAATTACCATTCTGCTTTCAATACACTTATGAAGGGCATACAACGGAGGTGGCGGACCCGTAAGCAGAGACACTTACGCGAAGCCCGCTGGATAGAGAGGATATCCTTTCAACAGTGTAATCCAACAGACTAATAAATAGATTCACATTCCTTTTTGAGCTTTCCGAGTAATGGTTTCTTTAAGGAAGGGCGCGGTAAATCCATTACAACTGTGAGGAAGTGTGCACATCTACATGGGTAGAATTTTTTTTTAAAGTACTCCAGAGAGAAGCTCTGATGAAATTCCTATCGGAATTGTCAGAATTAATCTTAGAAGAATTTTTGAAGTAATTTTCAGAAAAATTCTTTAAGAAATTTCCTAAGGTCCTGAGAACGTCCGGAGTAATTCCCGAGGAAAATTTTAAAGAAAAACCTGAATTCATTTGTGGAGGTTATTTCAAGGAATTCCTGGAGAAATTCCTGATGAAATTTTTGAAGGTTTACTTGAATGAGTTTCTTACTGACTTACCGAATTAATTCCGTAATATATTTTTTAAGGAATTATTTAAGGTATTTACGAAAAAAATCTGTTGAAATTTTCGAACGAGCTCTTGCAGCAAATTCCAAAGGATTTTTTGAAAATATCTGAATATCCACCATCTCATAGAGTCAAAACTGAGTTTGTTTTATTACTGTCCGGATTTTCGAAGAAATTTTTGGAGAAATATAGGAATTTTTGAGTCGGAAATTACTCCAGGAATTTCTTTGAAAATTTCTTTAGAAAAAACACCAGGAATTATTTTGGACATTCATCCAGGGATTCCTTCAGAAAACTCTCCGGAAAGATCATTTATTTTTTTTTAGAAATTCCTTTGGAACTTCCTCCAGGAAATTCCTTCAGTTAAGCGTACAAAATTCCTACAGGAATAATTCCGGGGCGAATTCTAATTTAGAGAAATTTTTAAAGGAATTTTCGAAGAAATTTCCAAAATTATTTAAGTGTTAAACTTATTGTTCATTAAAAACACTTAAACAACGGTTCAAAAATATTGAAGGAGTTTACAAACGAAATTTGCGAAGATTTCCCACGCTTCTTCCTTCCACAGAAGGCTTTTTCTAGCATAAGAATCGTGGACTGACCAGTCGAATTTCTTCATACTTTTTGAAAACATGAATAGGTCTAATCTACAGGAATTCTTGGAAGAGTTGTTAAATGAAGAAATTCCTATAGGAAGTTCGGAAAGCATTCCTGGAGAAAGCTTTGAAAATAGAAATTTCGAAAGAATACCAAAAATATCTTCCTAGAGTTTCCGGAAAAATTCTTTGATGAATTACTGGAAGATTTTTTATTAGAAATTCATAGAAGAAATTCCCGAAGAAATTAAAAAAAAATCCTAAAGAAATACCTTAGTCAATTTCCTAAGGTTCCTCCTGAAGGGATTGCCGAATGTATTCCTAATGCAGTGTCCGTAGGTATTCCAATAGAAATTCTCGAAAGATTTCCAATTTTCTAAGAAATTCTTGAAGGAATTTTCAAAGGAATTCCTAAAAAAGAGTTTTCGAATTCTCAATTCCCAAAAGACTCCGTAAAGGTATTTCCGAAGCAATCCCTAAAGTAATTTCTATGGTAATTCTTGAAGGAACTTTTGGAGAAATTTCCGAAGAAATACCCAAATAAATTTTCAAAGGAAATTCTTAGAGGAAGTTATGAAGGAAATCATTGGGAAAATTCTAAATTAATTCTTATAATTCCTTTTTCGAATTTTCTGAGGAATATCCAAAGGAGTGAGGAGTTTCCAAACAAATTTCTGGATTTATATCCGAATTTCTTTTCAATAAACTTATGTGCTGTGATGCGGCAAAGTCGTAGTAGAGGATGTAATGTAAACTTTTGCTGTGGAGATACAATCTATTAGATTAGGATGTTCACCCCGTCAGTCTTACTGGAGCAAGTGATTACAAAAAAAAAAAACCTAAAATTCATTAAAAGCATCATATGCTTTGCCGCGTATTTTTTTTCTCTGCGCAAAGTTCTTCACGCCGATTCACGCCGCCGCCGAATATTGCTTACGGCGTGACGCCGCCGACGCCGCCGCCGCCGGTGTAAAAATGGTCTTACGCCGCCGCCGTTCACAAATACTTCGGCGCACAGGTCTACGAGGGAGCGATTAGGAGAGCTTGTGTGCAAAGAAGCGGTACCATAATCACAAGATCGCATATGCTCCTGGGATTTGCGGACGATATCGCTATTATCGGGATTGATCGCCGTGCCGTGGAAGAGGTTTTTGTGCCTTCTAAGAGGGAGACAGCGAGGATTGGACTCACCATCAATACCAGCAAAACGAACTACATGGTCGCTGGCAATCAACGTGGGTTCATTAGTTGTGGTGGTAGCTAAATGGTACTGGATGGTGAAAAATTTGAAGTGGTAGAAGAATTTATGTATCTTGGAACATTAGTGACGTTCAATAATGATGTTGCCCGCGAGGTGAAAAGGCGTATTGCAGCTGCAAATAGGGCTTATTACGGACTTCGTAACTAGCTTAAGTCCCGTAGTCTGCAAACGAAAACAAAACTCGCGCTGTATACTACTCTGATTCTTCCGGTGGCTATATACGGCCATGAAACATGGACGTTAAAGGAGGCTGATCGGAGAGCTTTCGGAGTGTTTTAGCGTAAGGTGCTGCGGACAATACTCGGCGGTAAACAGGAGAACGGTATCTGGCGGCGTCGCATGAACCACGAATTGTACCAGATGTATAGAGGGCTGGATATTATATAGCTCATACAACACGGCAGACTAGGGTGGGCTGGTCACGTTATTCGTATGCCGGAAGAACGTCAAGCGAAGATATTATTTAGTAGAGAACCCTTAAGAGGCCCCAGGCTTCGTGGAAGGCCGCGTACACGATGGCTTTTTGCAGTTGAAGAGGACCTGAGGGCGCTCAATGTTCAGGGCGACTGGAAGCGATTGGCCCAGGATCGAGTCCAGTGGAGAAGGTAGGTTCATCGAAGAGCTGTAGCCCATCAAGTACCAAGTAAGTAAGTAAGTCATCGGAGAATAATTCGTACACATGTCGTTGAGGTTGTTAGATAAAACAACATCTAGAGTTGATCCTGCCCTCTGCCAGTGCAAGAACGAAAAAAAGTAGGTGGTTATAGCTTGGATGAGCTGAGTACCGGCCTTGATGTTTTATAGCAATTCCACTGACGGCTGGTTGCATTAAAATCGCCCACCAGGGACGGGGGAGTATTCTCCTACATGAGGAGTTGTAAATCGTTGCAATAACGTTGCTGTTCTCTAGTAAGTTTTGAACCATTTCCAATCGATTCGATTAATTTCGTGCAGATGTTTATTCGATGAAATGCCGAAAATTTGATGAAATTTTTTTTTCTCACAGACAAAGATCCAGACAAAATCTGGATATAAAAGAATTCGTTGGTCTCTCGAAGGACTGATCCACCATTCCAGTTAGCATATTGATAATGGACGCTATCAGACATTTTAGCTGAGGAATTCTGATAGAGGAAATAACGTTTAATCTGACGGATTGTTGTATTCGGGGGCTATCAGGCTTTGGATAGGAACGGCGTCTGAACGGCGTCAAACGACATTCTACTAAAAAGCTCAAAATAATTTTCTTAATATTTTACAGTCTATGAACATTTTTGCCTTAGATATTCTATCTGCCATAGTTTCTATTTCAAAAACATAAAAATTTATTAAATTGGAAAAGTGACTCTTGAAAGAACAAAGTTGATTAGGCATACGGTGTTTCAACATGTTCATAGACAAGATTTACTTGTACTCGTCTTTTTAAGGACAGTCTGCTCAACTAAACTTCAATCAACAAGACTAGTATTTCTATTTTTTGCATAGCAAAGCTAAAGTAAAAAGATCGCCAATGCCTTTTTCTTCAGATTAGTGCCTACGAGAACTCGACGAGTTTTTCGATTACACTTGTTTTTTTCTCTACGGTAGTTTTTTCTACTTTCATGTGATGATTCAGCCTGTTCAACTTGTGGAATATCGAGAGAGGTTTAATATGACCTAATAAAACCAAACCTTTAATAAATAAGTTTTGAATTTGCAATACGGAATCCTTTTTGTTTAGAGAACGTCCATAAACCAACCTTGCTAGCAGTTGGTTCAAAATATCGGAAATTAAACCTGCCACTCCTAACGTTAGCCAGTCTTCACACTAAATTTTTAATTATCGAGCTCGGCAAAATCGGGCACCGCTGCACAGTGTTGCTTTTTGCCGATTTCGTGCGCTATTTTAATAACATCGTTTCTGTTGATTTTTTCGCTGTAGCTTGTTTGGAGAAGACGTTAGATATGAAAAAGGTCTTTTTTTGAGAAAATCTGTGAAATGATTAATCCACCTAAAAGTGAGATAAAAATTTTGCTCAACCATCGGAACCAAATATGAGTCTAGTGTCTTCAGAAAAGTCGTAGTGGATGGTATTTCAAGCAAAAAACGCACGAAATCGGCAAAAAGCAACACTATGCGCTGTAGCTCAGTAAATTAAAAAACTGAATCTCGACAAAAAAATCCGTTAATTACTGATTTACTGATCTTTGCGGTGGCCAAATTGGGATAATGAACCAAAAATGCTGAGATTTCGGCGAAAAAAAATAAGTGCGTTGACTGACTAAAGGAAAAAAAATATTTCAATTGAGGATCCAGATCGCACATACTGCTAAGGGAACGTCCACAAATTACGTAACGCTTAGAGGGGGGAGGGGGGGTTGAGTGAAGTGTGACGATCCATACAAAATTTTCAGAAGCTTCATACAAAAAGTGTGAAATAGGGGAGAGGGGGGGTTGAAAAAGTCCAATTTTTGCGTTACGTAATTAATGGATCTTCCCTAACTGATAATTGAATTCATAGAAATGATGCTGTATCGATCCGAAATTATAAAATTTCAACAAAACAATGCTCGATTGTATATAGAGGAGCATGCATTGCAAAAATAAAACGTTTGGAAATTGGGTGATGTGTATCGCGTCGTTGATTCGAATTATTTTACGATACGTAACATTGTAAAAGAAAATCAAACTTGTTACTATCAATACGAACCACGTGTTCACCATACAAGGAATAAGGAGTCAATAAAAAAATTCAATCAATAATGCATTATCTTAAAAAAATTGCAATTGCATCTAGTACTAATAATTATCATTCAAATACCTAGGGGATTCAGTTAACGGCGTAGGTTGCTGTGTATCTGTTTATGGAAATGTTTCATAGGCGATTTGAAATATGTCCCTAGTGATTGAGTGTGAAACATTTCTATAATCAGATACGCAGCAACCTACGCCGTTAAGTGTACACCCTCTAATCCTTTCGAAAATGCCATGTTTCCATTAGTTACGCTTTTAATATATGCACCTGATCAATACATTTATGTTAGCCCAAAAGAGTAATTTGATAGGTGAAAACATATATAACGATACTTAGAATCACATTTCAGTATGCATTGGATAAAACAACACGCCAACCGGACCATTTAAAGTCTATATACGGCTCTAATGATTTCTTAGTTTTTTTCAACAACTAATAGACATACATTTCCCCGTTCTAACATACATAAAGCTAACAACTACATACTAACATCTCTGATGCTGTGGAAAGCACTTTATCCCCATACTTTCCTTAAATTATTTTTAGACAATTCGACAACGAATACATATTAGAACCTTCGTATAGGTGGGGACAGGGTACGACTATGTCGTTTACTATTTTTGGCATCTTATCGGGAGACTAAACCGTAACACTTTCAATATTGATTCCTAGTGTTTTGTTTCTATTGTTAGAATATTTCTTAGTTTTTTTTTATGAAAGAGCACTCGACGTGACGTTCACAGTCTAACCATTGGCATGTATCTGCCCTAAGTCATTTGTTTCGTTAAAATTACCGCAGCCGTTGACACATCGACCGGATTTTGTCCTAACTGATAAAACTCGATTCGATAAAACTGGGAAAAGGAAAACCAAGTCCCCCGTGGATTGAACTTAGAACCACCAGCTGTGGGACTGTTGGCACATGTAAAAGTTAGTGTTTGTCGATAAACGATGATTTCGAAAGGAATGTTTGGAAACATTTTCTGTGTTTGCTCGACTGGAAGAGTTATGATTGCTGTTCGATACGTAACGTTTGCTAATACAAAAATCAACATTTTGAGCTCGTAAGTATGTTTTTGTTCTTGAGTGAATATTTTGTAACCGTGATGTTTGATTTTTGCAGAAGTATAGGCACTTTTAAAACTATATGTGTAACGTTGATTCCACGTCATGCTTCAGTTTTTCTATGTATTGGAGTTCCTCAGGCATACCGAATTCTAATACGATCAGATTATGCTTTTGCAAGCAACATTAGAGTTAGCAGGTTACTTACATCACCATACAGTCATCACATTCAGCACCGCCGTCATCCTCGCAGTTACAATCACACAAACCACAGTCAGTTCCATCTCCATCGGCCGTTTCATACTCACAGCACATGCAGCATGGTTCTTCTGTCTGTTCGATTGTGACTTCCGGTGTAGAAATCTACAAATAAAACGAGCGTCAAATCATTGATTCCCCCCAGCTATCAAAGCACCACCCACCGGTTCGCTCGTTATCACTCCTTCCAAATTGTTTGTCGCAATGCTGGAGGGTGCCCCAGGAAAAAGCATTTCCGGCGGAAATAGGTAGGTATCGTAAAAGTATGCGCTATGAGTATTTTTGATGTGTTGTTTGAGCTTTTCCAGCGACGGCATTGGCATATCACAGAGTGGACATTTGAAATCCATTGTTCTAACAGAACAGCTTCCGATTCACTGTCCAGTATGTTTATCGAGTGGTTATAACTGACTTCAAACTTTGCACCCAGTATTTCAATGTATCTATAAATAGCGTTCGTTATGAGATAGCATTGCGTTCTGCAAAGATTTTTCCTATCGCGATTTTCCAGGAATCAGCTGTCTACCAGAAGGGCGTTTATATGTAAGAGATAAAAAGAGTACAATATTTGTGTGATAACCATTTCAATTGCCTAATATGAAACTCACCTGATGCTGAATTCAAAACGTCGTATGATACTGCTTGTTAAGAGTAAATATTTAGAAAAAATGTTAACATTTTACGCCTGCAATTAGACCTCAAAGTTGATGTATGTATGATGCGTGTTCAGAATGAAAGCTACTGACAGGACACACAGATTGCCTCACGAGCGTTGTTTACGCGTTCAACCACCCTCCGCCCGCTTTCGAGCATAGAGATGGCGAAAAAGCTCATGCGCTTGTTCGAAAGCACTTCTAGCAAAGCACAAACAGCCTGTGCGATGTTATCTATGGGTGCGCACGGGAAGTATGCAAGACAACGAACATCATAAAAATCGAATATTATGGCGATGTTCGAATGCAATAATGACCTAAATGCGTAGGGGAATTCCCCCAGTGCTGGACACATAAGACATTAAAGGAAAACTCTTAAACTATTCGGAATATGTTTAGTTGTGTACCATATAAACAAAATATGATGTTCGATCACGAACTGTGCTCATCGACGTAGCTGCTGTTGAAGCCTAACAGTGCAGCGTGTGTGCGCCTTTTATTTTGTGTCACTTTTGTTATTCACTGTTCTCGCGCCAACTGCTTGCGTTATGTGCATAGCAGTTGGCGCGCTCTGTAAGTCCAATTAGAATTTAAATTTGAATGTTTGTGCACACGTCCCCAATAGTTGTAACATTATTATATAATTGTTCTGCCGTACTAAGAGTCGCCTATAAAAGGCGACTCCTCAAACCATGTGATGTACAGTATTCGTTATCGTAACCTCCGAGCTGGCACGCTGCCTCTCGGAGGTAATAAATAGTTAGTTAAAAGTCAAGCAGTTGTTCTTAGTCGTCGTCTGGATCCTGGAGAAATTCAACACAACGTAGGGTCGTCCCACCCTGGACGAAACATATGATTATTGATGATTCATAAAAACTATATTTGATTATTTGAACACATTTTTCGACGATGTATTTTGATGAAGAATATTAGTGAAAAATTTCACGGTTTTGAAAAATGTCCGCTAGTAAAGAAAGGCTAAGAAAATTATTTTGAGCTCTTTTAGTAGAATGTCTTCACTTGTCATAAGACACCACACCACAAGGTACTGGTGTTAGGTGGGACGCTAAGCAGCCCTGACACGACGGCCCTCCGACGAGACAGGAGGTTTGCGCAGGCCCAATAAGCCGCCTGGAAAACCAATAATTACGAACAATATAAGAGATAAATAATGCGACTCGACACAATCGGCAACGACCTAGGCGACGAATAAAGGATCACGATTGGAACATGGAACTGCAAGTCGCTAGGCTTCGCAGGTTGCGACAGGATAATCTAAGATGAATTACATCCCCGCAACTTCGGCTTCGTAGCGCTGCAGGAAATCTGCTGGACAGGACAGAAAGTGTGGAAAAGCGGGCATCGAGCGGCTACCTTCTACCAAAGCTGTGGCACCACCAACGAGCTGGGAACCGGCTTCATAGTGCTGGGTAAGATGCGCCAACGCGTGATTGGGTTGTAGCCAATCCTCAATTTTATCCTCAGTGCAAGCTGAGGATAAAAGGCCGATTCTTCAACTATAGCATCATCAACGTGTACAGTCCACACGAAGGGAGACCCGACGACGAGAACGAAGCGTTCTATGCACAGCTGGAGCAGACATACGATGGATGCCCACTGCGGGACGTCAAAATCGTCATCGGTGACATGAACGCTCAGGTAGGAAGGAAGGAAACGTATAGAACGGTCATCGGACCGGATAGTCTTGCATACCGTATTGTACGACAACGGCCAACGATGCACAAACGTTGCAACCTCCCGCGGAATGGTAGTCCGAAGCACTTTCTTCCCCCGCAAGAATATCCACAAGGCCACATAGAAATCACCTAATCAAGTAACGGAAAACCAAATCGACTACGTTCTAATCGACGGTAAATTCTTCTCCGACATCACGAACGTCCGCACTTACCGCAGTGCGAATATTGAATCCGACCACTACCTCGTTGCAGTATGCATGCGCTCAAAACTCTCGACGGTGTACAACATGCGTCGAAGTCGGACGCCGCGGCTTAACATTGGGCGGCTACAAGGCGGTAGATTAGCCCAAGAATACGCGCAGCAGCTGGAAGTGGCACTCCCAACGGAAGAGCAGCTAGGCGCAGCGTCTCTTGAAGATGGCTGGAGAGATATTCGATCCACCATTGGTAGCACCGCAACCGCTGCACTTGGCAGAGTGCCCCGGATCAGAGAAACGACTGGTATGACGGCGAATGTAGGCAGTTGGTAGAAAAGAATAATGCAGCATGGGCGAGATTGCTGCAACACCGCACGAGGGCGAACGAGGCACTATATAAGCAGGCGCGGAACAGACAAAACTCGATTTTCCGGAGGAAAAAGCGTCAGCAGGAAGATCGAGACCGTGAAGAGACGGAGCAACTGTACCGCGCTAATAACACACGAAAGTTCTATGAGAAGTTAAACCGTTCACGTAAGGGCCACGTGCCACACCCTGACGTAAACGACGTAAACGTAACGGGAACCTTCTTACGAACGAGCGTGAGGTGATCCAAAGGTGGCAGCAGCACTACGAAGAGCACCTGAATGGCGATGTGGCAGATGAAGATGGCGGTATGGTGATGGACCTGGGGGAACGCGCGTAGGACATAATTCTACCGGCCCCGGATCTCCAGGAAATCCAGGAGGAGATTGGCCGGCTGAAGAACAACAAAGCCCCTGGGGTTGACCAACTACCAGGAGAGCTATTTAAACACGGTGGTGAGGCACTGGCTAGTGCGCAGCACTGGGTCATTATCAAGATTTGGGAGGAGGAAGTTTTGCCGCAGGAGTGGATGGATGGTGTCGTGTGTCTCATCTACAAAAAGGGCGATAAGCTGGATTGTAGCAACTACCGCGCAATCACATTGCTGAACGCAGCCTACAAGGTACTCTCCCAAATTTTATGCCGTCGACTAGCACCAATTGCAAGGGAGTTCGTGGGGCTGTACCAGGCGGGCGTTATGGGCGAACGCTCCACCACGGACCAGGTGTTCGCCATTCGCCAAGTACTGCAGAAATGCCGCGAATACAACGTGCCCACACATCATCTATTCATCGACTTCAAAGCCGCATATGATACAATCGATCGGGACCAGCTATGGCAGCTAATGCACGAAAACGGATTTCCGGATAAACTGACACGGTTGATCAAAGCGACGATGGATCGGGTGATGTGCGTAGTTCGAGTTTCAGGGGCATTCTCGAGTCCCTTCGAAACCCGGTCTTTCGTGTCTGCTATTCAACATCGCTTTGGAAGGGGTAATACGAAGAGCAGGGATTAACACGAGTGGTACAATTTTCAATAAGTCCGTCCAGCTATTTGGCTTCGCCGACGACATAGATATTATGGCACGTAACTTTGAGAAGATGGAGGAAGCCTACATCAGACTGAAGAGGGAAGCTAAGCGGATCGGACTACCAACACATCAACACATCGAAGACGAAGTACATGATAGCACAGAGAACAGACGTTGAAGCTGCACTCGCCATGTTGTGATAACTTTTTACTGTTCATTTTAAATAACTTTGGAATGTCGCCGTTATCCCGTGCATAATCAGCGCTAGCGTCATCAAAAATGCCACTGTGCGCTAGTGTCGTTATGCACGCAAGAGCATACCAGCGCCATCGTGTTGTCAAAATGAGATTGTGAGTTGCAATGTCGACGTCGATGGCGTTGAGGTTCGGTGTGTTTGTTTACACATGTTTTGCAAGAAATTTTGTTCGAGCCTCCATGTCTGTTCTCTGTGATGACAGGAAGAGGTTCAAGAGAAAACAATGTAAGCCACCCACCGCGAGTTTGCATCGGTGGTGACGAAATCGAGGGGGTAGAAGAATTTATGTACTTGGGTTCACTGGTGACTGCCGAAAATGATACCAGCAGAGAAATTCGGAGACGCATACTGGCTGGAAATCGTACATACTTTGGACTCCGCAAGACGCTCCGATCGAATAGTGTTCGCCGCCTTACCAAATTATCAATCTACAAAACGCTCATCAGACCGGTAGTCCTCTACGGACACGAGACCTGAACGATCCTCGTGGAGGACCAACGCGCACTCAAAGTTTTCGAAAGGAAAGTGCTGCGTACCATCTATGGTGGGGTGCAGATGGCGGACGGTACGTGGAGGAGGCGAATGAACTACGAGTTGCATCAGCTGTTGGGAGAACCATCCATCGTTCACAGCGCGAAAATCGGACGACTGCGGTGGGCCGGGCACGTAGCCAGAATGTCGGACAATAACCCGGTGAAAATGGTTCTCGACAACGATCCGACGGGCACAAGAAGGCAAGATGCGCAGCGGGCAAGGTGGATCGATCAGGTGGAAGACGACTTGCAGACCCTCCGTAGACTGCGTGGTTGGCGACGTGTAGCCATGGACCGAGCCGAATGGAGAAGACTCTTATATACCGCACAGGCCACTTCGACCTTAGTCTGAATAAATAAATAATAATAATAACATGTTCAGACAATTAATTGCATATTATTCGGCAACTCGGCCGTACGAAAACCATTTTTTTTTGTTAAATATCTTGGCTGTGCATATGCTTATGCTATATGTTTCGAAATGGACAAATTGATATGAAATTTGCGAAAAAGAATCCACGTGTCTTGGAGGGACTCGAACCCTCAACCTCCTACTCTCTAGATAGGCGTGATAACCCCTACACAACAAGACCACTTGGTCACGTTTGCGGAAAAGCCATCAGAATCCGAGTACCAACCTTCACCGCGGTTAGCTCTCTTTTTTGCAAATTGAATATCTTTCGGATGCTTGATTTGTCCAATCTCCACATGTGCTTTACTGTTGTATATCCACAGTCAAGCGAGTGCACATTGTTTATTAAACGAGAGGATCGCACTCCATGCACCCCAGCAACGGGCTGGGCGGAATGGTATAGAATGCGAATCAATCGCACTCTGCTGTGCCAAAGGCTTGCTTGGCTAAAGCATTTGATGAGTTTGATTGCCTTTATTAACATGTCCAGTAGGGTGGCTCAAATTAGTATGGGAAAAACTTTTTCAATTTTTTAGATGCGCCGCCCTCTTATTCGGTTCTATTTGATGATCTATTAATGCTCTGGAAAATTTTTTAGCCAATCGGTCAACGTTTGGGCGGTGCTAAACTCGTTGGAAGTTTATATGCAAAAATGTAAGCAGAAACATCCAAAAACAGTGAATTAAAGTTGGACGGCACAACTTACGATGAAGCACTATGATACTCATTCAGATCTTGAAGAATTTAATACAGAATGTTATGCTAAAAACCGCGAGTAGATTAGAGTTTGCCCGGCTAAGTTATTGGCATTTCTCTGAAGTGGGGTTTGAGTAAATTTCGTTTCTTTTACCTTTGAAAAGAAATAAATTCACCCCTACAACACTCCAGCAAAATGCTAATATCTTTGCGTCATAAACTCTAATCTTCTCGCGGTTTGGCTAAAGCATTTGATGAGTTTGATTGCCTTTATTAACATGTCCAGTAGGGTGGCTCAAATTAGTATGGGAAAAACTTTTTTAATTTTTTAGATGCGCCGCCCTCTTATTCGGTTCTATTTGATGCCTTAATGCTCTGGAAAATTTTTTAGCCAAATCGGTCAACGTTTGGGCGGTGCTAAACTCGTTGGAAGTTTATATGCAAAAATGTATGCAGAATCATCCAAAAACAGTGAATTATAGTTGGACGGCACAACTTACGATGAAGCACTATGATACTCATTCAGATCTTGAAGAATTTAATACAGAATGTTATGCTAAAAATCGCGAGTAGATTAGAGTTTGCCCGGCTAAGTTATTGGCATTTTTCTGAAGTGAGGTTTGAGTAAATTTCGTTTCTTTTACCTTTGAAAAGAAATAAATTCACCCCTACAACACTCCAGCAAAATGCTAATATCTTTGCGTCATAAACTCTAATCTTCTCGCGGTTTTCAGCACAACATTCTGTATTTTATTTTACAAGAAATGAATGAGTATCATGGTCCTTGATCATAAATAGTGCCGTCCCACTGCAATTCACTGTTTTTGGATGTTTCTGCATCAAGGATTGTAATTGTCGCTGAAAAATGCAAAAAACAAGCGACAAAAGAGAATAGCGATAACTCTTTGTCCCCATCTGCAGAGGATAAAGACATTGTTGTGTTCCATTTTATTTGCAACAAACATGGAGAGATAATTGTTGTGAACTTTTCAAACTGCGATAACTTGTATATTTCAGAAGAAAAACGCAAATCATGTCAACAGATGGTTAAGTTTATGTCTAATCTATGATAACTGATACTAATTTAACCAAAAACATCATCGGAAACCGACTACTTCTCAAAATGCGTGACAGGCGATCATTGTCCTATTCTGTTGCAGTTTGGGACAAACGCTTATTGCGAGTTGAGTTTGTCCCAACATTTACAAGAGAGGATAATGTTGTTGTCATTGGCAATGTTGTTATTTTACATTCCTTGTTCTGCATACATTTTTCCATATAAACTTCCAATGAGTTTAGCACCGCCCAAACGTTGACCGATTTGGCTGAAATTTTGTCCAGATCATCAAGGCATCAAATAGAACCGAATAAGAGGGCGGCCCATAAAAAAAATGAAAAAGTATTTTTTTAACCACCTTAATGTCCAGCCATTATATAAAATGATTTTTGTTCAAGCAAAAGCGTCATAGATGCGGGAACGACATCGCCATAAACGACACGGGACAACAAAAATAAAAATAAAATAATAACAATCAAACAAAATTAAAATATTCTAGCTAAGTATTACTATTTTGGTTGAGCATGGGTCAGTCGCCTGACACCCGCGTTGAAAAATATGTTCCATGCGTGCCCCCACATAAAATAATAACGTGTGTTAATTTCTCTGTGTGTTAATCACTAATGATACTAAAAGATTTAAATGGAATTAGGTATTGATCCCGCTTATCATTTTAACACCGCCAGGGGGAACTTGGCCGGTCGGTACCCACTGCACTTTTCTTTCCCTTTCCACAAACAATTACCATCATTTGTGATATTTCAACGGGATTCTGGAAAGGCAGACAATCAATGCAGTTAGATTGCCAAGTAATATGTGCACATCGTAGCACTGGTGATGCATCATAATCGTATATATACACGAGTAATAAGGCAAAGACAAAGGTGCTGTTTGAACGAGATGGCGCCACAACATTTAAAGTAAAATGAATTTCCTTGTATGGACAAATCATCCGTTCTCACCAACTACGCATCGGATCAATATGAAAGCTAGGCCAAAAAGCAACAAATAATTTTTAGATTTTTGTTCCCACGACTTGTTTTACAGTTCTAAACAATAAAGAGATTTCATTGTACCTCCATACTAAATTCTAGCTGTATACTTTCAATTTCTTCAAGACTGTTCTCCACCTCGTGTGTGTGGAAGGAACGTTGAAACCTTACGATATCGAACAGCAGATGTCACTAGTGTATATGCAATATTACATTGATACAAACACACAGCAACACCACCTGTCGCCTGATAATGGAAATATTGCAATTATACCGTCAGGTGTAGTGGCTGTTGTTAAAATATTTAGGAAGGGCCACAAGCGGAATTTTTGCTAGAACGCAACTGACGATCTCCTATTGCACTATATGATGACATTGACCGGAAGATTAGATAAGCATTTCCCCCCAACAAAATTTCGAGCAAAACATGTGTAACAAACGCCATTGACGTCGACATTGCAACTAACAAACTCTGTTTCACATCACGATGGCGCTGGTGTACTCTTGTATGCAAAACAACACTAGCGCACAGCGGCATTTTTTGATGATGCTAGCGCTGATTCTGCACGGGATAACGGCGACATTCCAAAGTTATTTCAAAATGAACAGTAAAAAGTTATCACAACATATGGAGTGCAGCACAGTGCAGCTTCAACGTCTGTTCTCTGTGTTACAAGGCAGAAGCGGTAGCCACTATACCACCGAGCTCGTTCCCATCTCAAAAATCAGTTACTTATAAAAAAATACAATTTACATTTGAATTTGTTCATAAAAATTTCTCATGTGAAAACCTAAAAATTCGTATTTTAAACATGTTAAATGTTAATAAACAAAAGAATTCGAGTTGTGATTAATTTATGGCGTTGTGGCGAACTTCATTGAGTGATTCCTAATGAAATTGATAAAAACACGTCTTGAATAACAAAAACGGTTGTGAATTTTGATCTTATCTGAGCATGAATCTTTTCAACAACAAAATTCTGAGGCTCTGACAAAGTTTACAAGAATTCAGTAAACTTCATCTAGATCATGACGAAAAACCTTTGTTCCAGAATTAAAGTAATATATTTCATGTTGAAACTAGAGCCTGGTGTCGTGGTCGACAAAAAAATTTTGAGATCAATTAGTTTAGTATTCATGTGTGTAATCAATGAAGCCGATATGAACTTAATTTCATAAATGAATAAACATTAAATAAAAAATCTACTACTAAGGCTCTGTCTCATTTCCCGAATTAAATTTAATTTTACTTAAAACTGACAGTTCAAAATTAAAGAAATCACCCGGCCATAAGAATGGCTGCGTGCTACCCAGCAAATCCAATAAGACATCGATCAAGAATGATTCGATATGTGTCAAAAGTAATCCTGCTCATCCAGCAGGGTTATTCGATAATTATTGAACTGTCACTTCTAAGTTTAATTTGAGTTTAATTATCCAATTGAGACAGACCCTAAGAAGAATTGGCCTATTGAGGAAATCTAAGGGTTATCTGGGATTCCTAATTTAAATTCCTTGCTATTTGGGCGCTCATTGAAGAAATAATTCTACTTTTTGGTCGCACTTTTTAAACAACAAATAAATTAAATTAGGAACCCCAAATATTCCTAATAATCTTTTAAGAAGTTCAATGGAATAATGTTGATGTGTCAGATCATGTAATTTTTCTCGATAGTTCCAAATTATATCCATCAGGACTATTTTGAAAATTTTAAAAAAATGCCGTTTTTTCTCAAATACAGACAAAACAGATTTTTATTTTAAGCCTATAGAGATTTACTAAAAATCTGACATCCTTGAAATAAATAGATAAAAAAAAATTCGGTGTAGATTCTGTACAGGAGAACACCACAGTAGATCACGGCACAGTAGCGGTTAAGAACACAAATAAATATAGGACGAATAAAAAAAATAGATTTACGCACTTTTTTAAGTTTTTTAATTACAGTTTTTTTTGCAACAAAACAAATGGGTTTTTCGTAAAGTTGCCCCGAAATTAGTCAAAGAATTGAAAATGTTGACGTTAGTGTTATTAGCCGCGAGAAACCAATTTTTTTAGGGGTGTCCAGTTGGCGCTTAAATTGTCAAGACTGGACCCGAACAGAAGTTTTGCCTCTACTAGGGCCAATACTTAGAAGAACTAGTCTATGTTGACCGCTTGAACACTATTTGTTTGAGTGAAGCTAGTAGAATCTCAAAATTTCTGTTTTTGTATACATTTCCCTTTTCCCTTTTTATTTACCGTCAGTCTGTCAACAAGCAACCAAACACATAATAGAAGCTCTAAAGACACAAGGAATGTTTTCCGTGAAGTAAAATAATATATTTGTAAAGAATTTGAATAGAAAATTGTGTTTAGAGTTTCTTGGAGCCGACCTTCAATATCTAATAGCAGTCTATGGCTGGTAGTGACCGAAGCCACTCAAAATAGTGACTTTAGTGACCAAAGCTGACGAAAAAAGGGACCAAATAGTGACTTTCAGTTGCAGAAAAAGTGACCAAATAGTGACTTCCACTCTCAATTGCAAGTTCGATGAGACGAAATCAAGCGTTTTTGGGTCGAAGGAGAATATTTTTTCGTAATTTGTGGCGGAAAACATCTATCACTCACCACTCTTTTCTCTTGAAACGAGCTCACAAGAAAAATTAAAATCGTACTCGGTAACTTTTATCTACTCAGTGTAAAATTATTGCCCTCTCTTCTAACCCCACGGAAATTTTACTCAATATCAGTAAAAAGCAGAACAACTCAAAACTATGAGTAGTCTGCATGCAAATCAATTTTTTACGCCACTGGAAGTGATCGAAATATGGTTATCACTCTTAACACCTGTTTTTCTTTCCTAAAAATTATTTCTCGGTGAGAATAAGCATTCTCTTCTCGTGAGAATAAGTGAAAATTACGATCATTGGATTAGTTCGACCTCCTGCTTGTAATGAGGACCATGCTCTCCAAATTTTTAAATATTTTTATTTCAAAATACGTAGATTTTCCGACTTGATGTGCGTATTCATAAACAATTTTTGCTATCGACAGCGCATGCAATCTTCAAAATTGGGGAGACTTGATCGCCTTTCTATGATATCTACTCAATAAATATTTGTTTAGAGCAAACCCTTCATTACATCTGTCAAAATCTACAAAAAAGCCGCTTTAGAACAAATTATATTTTCTTGAATTTTTTAGACAAATTTTTATATGGATGCCTAATGAGGGATAACGGATAAAGTCTCCTCAAATTGAGGCAATAACTCAAAACTCAAATATCCTGAAATTGTGGTGGAATGATGGCATTTTTATCAGTGAAGATCATTTAGCATATTTATGGATGAAGTTGTTCTAATTTTGCGTGGCTACTAAAATTATTTTCTGGAGGAACAAAACACAGTAAATAATAGAGTAAATAAGGTTGTCAATTAAAAATAACTCACCACATTTCGGTTGATTTTGTAAATCCTCCCCACAAAATCAATAATTTCCAGCTTAACACTGATAAGCAAGATAGTAAATCCTATTTTACTGTTGTGGGATTAGATCCATTAAATTGAGCATTCTGAACGATTCACAGGCTTTTTACAAAATGAACAAAAATGCGAGTGTTACAAATATGCGATCATGGGCAGTTTAGTTCTTGGTAAAACAGGGGACAATCAAGTCTCCCAAGGAATCAAATCTTCCCACCTTCTCCTACTGCATAAAGTTTGAGTTTGAGCTTGCATGACTGTATACCAAGTTCTAAACTGTGACATAAAACACCTTCAATTAGCTACTGGTGAAATGCCAATAGGAGCAGCGAATTAAAAATAGTTGAAAATAGTGACTTTTTGCGAGAAAAAGTGACTTTAGTGACTTGAGGTCGAAAAAAGAGACTTTTTAGTGACCAACCCGAAAAAAGTGACCAAGTCACTAAAAAGTGACCCGCTACCAGGCCTGCTACACTAAGAAATTAATGAAATCATTTATAGGATAAAATCTATACTATTTTAGTATTAATGAGATTTATTTATTGCTCAGTTTAAATTGTATACTATCGCAGTATACAAATTAAACTATCAAAGATTTGCGAGGAAGTATTTTCTCAAGTATATTTGGTGTTGACAGTTTTCAACTTCTAAAATAAACGCTCATTAAATTCAGAAGTGAAACTTATTTTAAAATTTTAAAATGCATGGCGATGGCAAGCGCGTCACTTGCGCGAAAGGTAAGTTGTGCAGAACAAATATAACATCAGTCCACGCTTTCTTTTGCGTTCCAATTCCAAAGAACATAAGGTCAAAATGTTTCCTTGTAGGCAATGCCGGAGCATTGATAATGCCGCCTCCGAAAACCAGGGACCAATCATCGGATAAACGATTTCCAGTTGGACTACGAAATGCCGCGGCAGGATTGATCCAAATTCTATGAAACCGCAACGCGGCAGATAATGCTGTCTTTCATGATCTTTCCAGCGAGCTTAAATGAGTACCCAAACGGTATGTTGTGCGTGAGTAGTAACTATTAGTTAAGATTTAGTTTCCATATGTCTTTATAAATAATGTAAATGCGAAATAAAAGCTTATATTTACGATCGTATTTGTATTTCCATTATGTTATGAATAAAACAAAACATCTGATCAATGCAGAATCCAGCTAAAATACTAGCCAAATGAAGTTAAACTAATGTTGATTAAATCCATATTATACATTACTCACCATAAATCCAAGTTATACTAACGCGGTATAGTGCGAACTTAAACTATGGCGGGGTCAACCAGGCGAATAGCCAGTTAGTATGACTTTTAACCTATTTGGCATTTATTTTTTCCAGAGTGATATGTTGACATCGGGTGATACGTTTGCCACCTCCAAGTAACACTTGAATTGGGGATATTATTCTGATAGTTATGTTATAATTAATCGAAATATTAATCTAAGAGCTTCCCTTATTTTGATGCGGTTTAGTAGAAGTTTAGAAGTAGTTTGGAGAATCATACCTATCTTTATGTCTTCTACCAATTGCAGTGATGTCTGGTATTACAAGTTTTAATAGTCAAACAGTAAGTTTACTTCTAATTTTGTCGAATATTTCGTAATGGGTCATTTTATTTTATCTTCTTTAATTCACCTATCACAATGTCTTTCTTAGTTTTTTGTTGTGTTCTCTACGTAAATCAGTTTGAGTCGATACTCAGTGTAGATAATGTTGCGTCGTTCCTTCATTTTATTTGTCTAATACGATACCAGGATCGTTTCCGCATAGATGAAAAACCTAGTATGAAAAACCATCGCTTTAAAGTTGAGCGAAGATAATGAAATTTGCCCTACCGTGTCTAATCGTCTTAAATCCTTACAAGCAAGTGTAAAATAACTATCATTGTATAAGTCGTGGTCAGCTATAGGATTCATTTTTCGGTAGCAAAATAAAGCTTCATCACGCCTATTCCCTATCTGTTAATAAAATTTATCGAGAATGAAGCCATTATTAGATTGTTCGTATACCATAGTTTTCATGTGTGGTATTTTATATTATGGCTCTTTAATTTGAGACATAACAAAATAAGAGAGGCGCCACGCTCCTAGTTTTGAAAAAACTTCTACTCAGTGAATCCTATTATTGTCAATTTCCTATCAATGTCAATAAAGTTGATTATATTTTCTCTATATATACCTATCTAGCTAGATTTAAGCGTAACTACGACCTACATCTTCAAGGAACATCAGAAAAGTATTGCAAAAAAGGAGGAGATCTCAATTCATTATTACTGAGGAAAGAGGCCCATCTCACTGCATTACTATTCCAAGCTCCAAGACACGAAGTCCGTTGGTTCACATCACATGCACATCCGTAAAATCAGTGCGTCAATGCCAAATTGTGACGCAGCATTGAACAAAAATAGTCAACATGTGATACCACCACGACAGGATATGTCTTTGGTTGCCATATCAGTGCTAATGGCGTAAGCCCACCCATCGCGGCAAGATCACATATCCGAGGGGAGGGATTAGCCGCGAGAAACCAATTCAGCATTTTATGTTCCATAATGCAAAATTTTGGATGCCTCCGAATGTTATTTTTATTCTAGTTCAGTATCTTTGGATCGGCCGCAACTCTTTTTGGGTCATTGGCACAAAATTTGATTGCTAGCATCTTAACTAAAGATGTGGATTGTTGAGGTGAGTGCACGAGACTTTCTCGCGCAAGTCCTGTTCCTTCGACTGTATTTTCAAAACTATTGGAAATTTCGTATTTCGCAATAAAACTCATGCAGTGTAAATAACACATGCCGAATATAGGGGAAAGTGGGGCAAGATCGCCATATGCGGCAAGACAGCAAATGTTGATTACGACCTTGGTGAGCATTATTTTCACATCATTATCACGAGGAATGGTTAACAATAATGTAAAAGTGTTATAAAACTGAAAAACGTGTGGCAAACTTACTTGTCCTTGAAATATTGATTTTAAGATGGTGTGATTGAAATTCGAATTTTCTTATAATTTCGTGGTAGCATAATTTAAGGTTTAAAGCTTATACTTCTCGTTTTCCAGCATAAATTGATATTTACCAAGCTTTTTACTTGACTATAGCTTATCGACAGTAATAATTTGAGGAGGCATCATAAAAACACCTTTTTTAAAACCGGTTGAAAATATACTGAAACTTCATTAATCAGCGTTTATTGATATTTGTGTCAAAGACAAAGCATTATAAAGGCTTCATGAACGAATCAAAAGAATTCAGATGAGTTTCACTATTTTACAAGGGTTACCGCTTAGAATGGCCAACTTGCTCCCCTAATCAACCCAGGAGGCGAAATGTTATCGTCTTTTGAAAGTGATGCAATTAGATTTCGTACTCCATTTAAATATATTTCGGGGAATTAATGTCATCCTTGATGAGATACACACGGCACAGATAAGTAAAGTAACACCACCATCAGGCGAATTAATTTAGGCTTTCATCGTTAATATTTCCTCTTTTAATCAATTTTTGTTTATTTGAGCTTTTTTTTAACAAATTAAACCTATATTAGTTCGAGTATTGTCGTAGGCCTTACAGCTAAAAGCGGTTTAAAATATTAACAAGAGCTAAAATTTATAAATAAAAAGTATACTTTTGTAAATCTGTACTAAAGGCAAACATAAAACCAGCACAAACATCAAAATACTCTACTACATAATCACACAGTCACAATCGCAATCGCAATCCCCACAGCCCCCGGCGTCACCACCGGCATCTGCCCCAACATCCCCACCACAACAATCGCACTCGCAGCATCCATCATCTGGAACAGGGGCCGGCTCGATTAATACATCAGCGGAAGAAACCTACAAGTAAGTTTGAAGTAGTCACTACCATCCTTCGACTTATTCCACTCAACTATCTTACCGGTTCTGTGGTTACAACCGTGGCAGGAGTTTCGTCCACTACTACTGCTGTGGATTCGCCGGGATAAAACAAAACCGGTGGCACCAGATAGGTGTCATAGTAGTACGAGGTATGTCTCGCCTTTATGTGTTCGGCGAGTTCATCTTGCGCTTCGAAGTACGTATCGCACAGCGGACACTTGAAATTTAGATCCATTTCACACAGCGAATGACCTCACCTCTCAATCACCTATCGGAAGCTATACTAACGGCAGGAAGTAGCTTTCGTAATACTAGGCCTTATCGGAAACGATTAGGTTTATGCATATGCTATCACATTTGAATTACGCACCATTATCTGTAGTTCTTCATTTTTAAATAGAGGTACATATATTATCAATCGTTTCGGTATGATGTCATTAGTTTATTGGCAAAACTCTCTTCACTGTACAATCATTAATAAAAAATGCAACTAATCCGCTACTCCAAATAAAATACGAAACATACCGATCCAGCTAAAACAATTTACTCCGTACATATTGACCCGATTCTTGTGACTAAACTCGATCTGTACACTTGCGCTATGTGTTGGGTTGTTTACATTGAATCTCAACTTATCTACCCCGTCGTTTTTTTCCTGGCCGCGTGGTTTCTCCTTTCTACATTTTCTACACAAAATTGCTCACACACACAAGACGCGACATTTGAAACATTACTAACGCTTCAACTTAACGTGGATACAGAAAAAAAACTTATTTTACGGAATGTTTATTGCGTAAATACAAAAAAAAACGCTATGATTTTTTTTAAATCACTCATATGAAAAATTTCGTTTAACTCTTTGTGGTCCTGAAATAGCGTCATAATTGGTGTTTGACTTGTTATTATTTCTAATAAAGTTTCTGGCTACTTAATGGTTTAATGCCACATCAACTATTGAAAATGATCACGATCGGTCATTGCGTTCCAAAGTTATGAAGAAAATAGTGCGTTGAACCATATAAGGTTGGTTGGTTAATTCACTCGCTATACAGCGTTTGCAGCACCCGTAAGGTAGGCAATCATATATAAACCAAACTAATAAACCAAACGATTGAATCGAGAAAGGCATCATCACTCCTAGGTGGATTAAGATTAGTTTTAAGAATAAATTCGCATTTTTTATTCTGTTTCTGTTAAAAATATGATTAAATTAAATAACTCGTTTTCTAGACATGATGTTTAATTACTGATCCATTAATTCAATAAACTCTCTTTTCTTATGTACCGTCATCGCGTTCCGTCTTTCAACCCCGCTGACTTAGAGACGGTTGGGAACCAAGAAAACATCGCGGTCGACTGTTTTTAATTACACTTCATGACACAGCTGCAAAGGGATTTCCCTGAAAGTCGTATTCCTGGCACCGAGCAAACTGCTGAAATCTATCATTAATTTCTCGGAGATTCGCATCAGCGTGAAGAACGCTGCAAGCCACGAAACTGAGTTGCATACCGTTAAATTAAATCAATTAGGAATGTACAGTGTATAAATAAAAATAGATAAAATACTGGTTCTATACCATGCGATATATATACTGTACAAGACTATGCAGGAACGCCTAGATATGATTTCCGATTGGTTGTTTGAACTTTAGAATATTTCCATTTGTCGGCTTGATTCGGTCACATATTACAAGCAATACGGATACACTTTACTATAGTCAGGCTGATAGAAGTTCGGGATAATTTAATTTAGGTGTCATTCTGTTTGAAGTTTTATGCATTTAAATGTTCTTTACGAATGTAAAAATTATGAGGTGTAAACATTTTGCTGTGTTGCTTTGCTTGCCAGACTACAGTGAGATGAATATAGGATACACTCGAGGAATGACTGCGTCACATGGGATAGAAACATTTATACATACATACATTGCACCTATGCAAAATAAAGTTAAGGCCAACAAGTTGGCTCAATAGTTGCTTGAAAAATCGCAGACTGATGTTTGATACTCATTTTAAACGAGCACGTGCTCTTAGTTAATGTAGCACATCAGATACGTAGTGATTTATTGCGTAGGCTAGCAGCACATGCTTAGAGGAAGTGCGAGTACCACACCCATAGGGGTCATACCACGGCACCCTTGAATGAGACAAAATATCCGCTTTGTGATGATTTTTAATACAGTAATATCCCGATTTTATCACTCCCCTGGTGAATTTTGAGGTGATAAAACAGGGTATGTGACAAAATTGGAAAAAAAATATTTCCAATTTTTTAATTCATTCCACAAATATGAATAATTGTATGCCTTGGAAAGGCCAAATGCGTGAACGGTACCCGTTATTTCTTGTCGAAATTGCTTACAGATTATTACCCAGGTACCTACTCAGAAGTCGTTCGTAATAAACTACAGGCGGTGAAAGTTATTTCATGAAAATCAATGTTGTTTGTGGTATTATTTACGAAAATAAAAAGAATGACAAATTTTTTTGGGGTGATAAAATCGGGTCGAAAACGTGATAAAATCGGGGGTAGACAGAATCGGGGAGTGCCAAAATCGGGTCAACACTGAAGTCTATACGATAATTAATGAAAAATATTGCTACTGGATACAGGAAGTTTATAATTTCACTCCAATTATACATGGAGAATTTGAAAAAAAGAACAGTGCGTGCTTGTTTTGATACAATTTTCGCTCGGTTCGGCTCAGCAGCAGAATGCTACACTACGCGAAAAAATTATAAGGACACGAATCAAATGGCCAGTTATCCGTTGATCATGCCCGTACCCAAAATATATCATTTGGAGTGTAAAGTATATGTGAAATGCTGCTAAATTGGTACGAATGTAACGAGTTTTGTATTCTAGACTAATAATTAAAAATAGACTAATTTTTTTCGCAGGAAATAATTATAAGGACAGGAAACAGTTATAAGACAAAATACTCAACAAAAACGATGTTTATTAAATGAGATTCACAATGATTAATTAGGAGTCACTCCTCCGCTGTTTTAATGACTTCCGTCAGTCGTCTCGGCATATGATTTAAGTATCAGTTTATTATTTTGCATTGATCCATTCTTTGACGATAGCAGTTCGGAGTTGAAGAACGGCGTCAAACATACCCTCATTTTAGAAAACGTTTAGAGAAAGTAAGCCCCAAACACTCTCAGTTAGATTGAGATTTGGGCTACGCGCCGGTTATTCCGTAACAGGAATGTTACTGTCCACCAGAAACGGTTTTGTGTTACACGCAGCATAACAAAAGATATTGTCATGTTGAAATATAATTCACTTTCAGTAAATGGAATCGAAACTTCTCCTAGAAACTGTACATTAGGGCAGTTCACATTTCAAAAATGTTCGAAAATTCCAACTCCCATATGTCTATTAGCATCATTTTGATAATTTCTGGCAAAATTTCAGGCAATTCGGTGGCCATTTAGGGGTGGCGCGTTTATATGGAAATTTGTATGGAAAAAACTTAAAATTTATTCAAATCCCCCTACAACTCTTAAATCGTGATGAATTCAAATAAACATCCCTAACCTTGGAGTCTATTTGAGCTCAAGCAGTGGATAACTCATTAATTTTGATTTATATTTCCACTGCTACGCTGAGGCTAATTACATCATTTTAGCCATTTATCTCATATTCACACTGTCAATAGAACCGTTCAATCCACTCATAACTAATGTGTTATCCGGAGGTCTCCTTTAAATAGATTCCAAAAAGGGAGGTTGGGGATATTTATGTGAATTCATTACAATTTGACAATTGTAGGGAGACTTGAATAAATTTTAAGTTTTTCCCATACAAATTTCCATATAAACATAAATTGACTTCGCGCCACCCCTAAATGGCCACCGATTTGCCTGAAATTTTGCCAGGACTCCTATATTATAAAAATGATGCTAATAGACATATGGGAGTTGGAATTTTCGAACATTTTTGAAATTTGAACTGCCCTACTGTACATACAACAATAATGAACCGAAATCTACATAAATTTTATGCCGAGACGACTGACGGAAGTCATTAAAACAGCGAAGGAGTAACTCCCCATTATTCAATGTGAATCTCATTAAATAAATATCGTTTTTGTTGAGTATTTTATCTCATAACTGTTTCCTGCCCTAATAATTATTTCCTGCGAAAAAAAATTAGTCTTCTTTTAATTATTAGTCTAGAACACAAAACTCGTAACATTTGTACCAATTTCAGGGTTGTTACGGAGATCCTGGAATATTTTCCGCGCCAAATCCGCGCCGACTAAAAACAAATCCGCGCTATTTCCGCGCGACATGAAACTTATTCCGCGCCAAATCCGCGACCCTAAACTAAATTCTTAGCAAAAACACGTGAAATATCAATTTCAGTAATCAAAATTTACTGAACGTCTTCTTTTCTGGAATTTTCCTTGATCGAACTTTATCAGTTGCATTGATATACAAGGAATGTTTAGGCCAGATTTGAACGATTATAGAAAATCTTGGCAAATAATAAAAAAAATCTTCAGAAACCGCAATTTCTTCAGAATTAAAAAAAAAACTTTGTTGTAATTATTGATCACAAGGCGTAGAGATTAAGGGATTAGACCACACAATTTTTTTTAAAACAGAACTTCTGTATAACAATTATTTGAATAACAAGAAACAAATAATACAAAATCTGACCTAGTTGGATTTATACTTCGAAAAATTTCAGAGGAATATTTCAGCAGAAATATCTTCGTAAATTTTATGGAATAATTTGCGTGGACTCCCGCAAAAAATAGTTCGGAATTTGTGCCGAAAGTCATCCTTAAATTTTTGTGACAAGTTTCTCTAGAAGCTCATGCAGGAAATTCCAGAAATTGACATTTTAGCGCCAATTCATCCGAATTTTTCCCGCAGGAACTCCTGTGTTGATTTTTAATAGAATTGATATCAAAATTGTTCATCCCAGTAATTCAGAAATTATCCTGTATATGTTTGCAGAAATCCAACTGCTTGTCGCCGTAATTTTCCCTAGAACGTCTGTGGAAATTCCTCCGGATATTTATGTAAAATTTCCCCTGAGAATTTATGCGGAAATTCATTCGAAAATTTTGTCATAAATTCAAGTAAATTATACTAGAGAGACTACATGTGGATATCCCTTAATTAATTCCTGCAAAAATCGTTTTGGAAATTCTTGCAGAAATTGATTGGTGACATCCTGCGGAAAAACTCCCGGAATATCTTTCGTTTAGTTCAAGGTGCAATATTTAGGATTTTTTTCAGAAACTCTTGTGATCATCATATAACAGGAATTTTGGAGAAAATCGCAACATAAATTCTCACAGTAGTTTTCCTGTAAATCTCTGCAGAAACTCTTGCGGAAAAAACATTAGAAAATTTCCTCCTTGAATTCCTGTGGAAATCGTTTTGGAAATCTCTGCAGACATTCTGTGATGAATTCTTGTGGATAAACGTCCGGGAACATTCCTGTGGATTTTTTGACAGTAATTCCTGTGGTCAGCGCTCTAAAAATTCAAATAGAATTTCCTCCAAAATATTTCTTTATGATTTTTTTGGATTTTAAATTCTGCAGAAATCCTCTTTAGGCTGTCAAAATTTATTTATTGAATTCCTCATAGAATATTTCTGAAAATTCCTCGAGAGGTTTCGATTTTTTTTATTATTCCTGCAAAGGAGTTATCCAAAAATGTCGCAAAAAATTGCTCCTGAAATTACTACAATTTTTATTCAGAAATACTTTTTGAAAATTGAATTTTAATAATTCAACGAATTTCTGCGGAAAACTTATTAAAATAAGGCATCTGCATAAAATCAAGGCACATTTTTGTGTATTAAATTTTTAGAAGAATGTTATGGAAGCAATATAAAATGTTCAATACAATATGAGAATTCCTGACAAAAAAACTTTCGAAAAATGATATGATACATCATGCTATGTGATTCATCGTAAAACATCAACCAGAAACTGACAAATATCTCGGAACTACGACGAAATAAGACGCGTCATGTTTCAGAATAGCTTAAAAATGACAACAAGTAGCGCCCCTCTCCTAATAACATTTGTTTAATGAATACTCAAAACTGTAATCATGGCATTCAATAAGGGCTTGTGGGCTTCGTGGCCGTGCGGTTAGCGACGTCAATCGTTTAGAGGCATGGGTTATGGAGCGTGGGTTCGTGGGTAAGGAGAAAACTTTTCGTGATCGAAAAATTCTCCACCGGTCCACTAGGTGTTATGTGTCCTGTCCGTTGTCTAGGTATTAAGTGTTCAATATGTACGACCTCTGGTCAAAGACGGTGTTCCTGTCTTTTAAATATTCGAAAAATAATGTGAGTAAATGACTTCAAACGTTACTTTTATAGAATATGCTAACGGTAATAAAGCCCATCTATTTAGACCACTAATTTTCAAAGAAACGTCCTTAGATTTAGCAATTTATTTGTTAAATTTTCATCAAAAACTAAATCCGCGCCAAATCCGCGCGAAGCCCTAAAATCGTTAAGTAAATCCGCGCTAAATCCGCGAAAACCGCGAAATCCGCGTAGTCGTAACAACCCTGCAATTTAGCAGCATTTCACGCATACTTTACACTCCAAATAATAGACTCTGGGTACCGGCATGATCAACGGATAACTGGTCATTTGACTCTTGTCCTTATACTTTTTTCGCGCAGTGTATTTTACGGTTTGCGCTTAAATGAAAAGTTGTTGTAATTGTGGATTTCGATGATAAAATCTGCATATTCCTTAATATGAGCGTCTTACCTCCAGTTCCCTTACACGGTCTCATAACTTTGTCCGACAATGCACGAAAAATAGAAGATAACGGGCGAATTCATCGGAACCATTGCAAATCAGCTAAACTAATCAACACCGGTGGGAAATTTGTTCGTGTTTCCATAGGAAAAGAAATAATGAAAACTAATCAGCGCGTAGAAAGTAAAGACGCGGAAAATTACACTATTCTGGGCGTACCTACAAGGAGTTTTTCCAACAAGTTCGCCCTAAATGTATGCCATTTCTATAACTAAATCATATAATTAGGGACATAATGCAATAGAAATTGCATACATTCAGGCGATAATATCGGGCTACGGAATGGTGCGTTGACATCCGCGAAGGAGCGCCTAACATAGCTCTGGTCCTCACAAATTTCAATACTCACGCTTCCTCGGGTCTTCCGATGACAATTGACCGCCAGCTAAGGGTTGCATACTTAGCTGGTAGTGTAGCCTGAGCACTGTTGTCCATCTGCCTTCAGCTAGAGTGAGAGAGTGCGTCATGTGGGGTCTGCCTAGGATGTTGTGGGGTTCTACAGTGGGCTCTGTTGAACTTCTATAAAAAGCTGCATGTGTCCCCAAGCAGGCCCTATCAATGCGACCGTGTGCCGCTCAAAGCGCACTAACCTAGTCCTGGTGTTGGGTGGGACTTAAAACAAATTTGACCCGACTGATCGAGCGTCTGTTCACCAAGGAAGTGCGGCTCCAACAGCGTCTGTTCTGGCATCCAGCGGCTGAGTATGAAATGCTATTCCCCGGAAGCTATACCTCAGATGGCAGCCCCATCCCTGTGGATAGGGAACCTTGGGCCACCAACCTAGTGTTCCCGAAACATCAATTTGTTCGAGAATTCGATAATGAAAGAATAAGGACTGATTTTACGGCGACGACTCTTAGTGCGAAACAACGGACACGAATAGGAACATGGAACGTTTTAACCCTACTCCAGCAGGGTAAAATGGCACAACTTGACAATGAGGCCGCATGAAGCTTGAGATCCTGGGACTGAGTGAAGTCCGTTGACCAAACTTTGGAGAACACAGAACGCCGTCGGGACAAGTTCTGCTATACTCTGGTTTACGAAGTGGGAACCTATAAGTGAAAGGATAATCGTTGCCAGACTTAGAACACGGGTCCGAAACCTTACTATAATACAATGTTATGCGCCAACCGATGCTGCCGATCTGCAAGACAAAGAGAACTTCTACAGTCAACTCAATGCCGTCGTAGATAGAATGTCGAAGGGTGATATTAAGATCTGTTTGGGCGATTTCAACGCGAAGATCGGATCCGACAACTCGAACCATGAGCGCATTATGGGACGCCATGGTCTCAGAGAAATGAGCGAAAACGTAGTGCTGTTCGCAGAATTTTGTAGTAATAGCGACATGGTGATCGGGGCATCGCTTTTCCCTCATTGACCGGTTTACAAGGTCACGTGGGTCTCCCGTGACGGCTTTATAGAAAATCAAATCGACCACATCTGCATGTGTGTGTGTGTTATTACAATCTAACTCCCACTGTCTGGCAGTGGCATTATGGATAAAATATTCGTGCAACCATTTTAATTTAATATAATTGCAAGAATCTTAGATCCGGGAGCTAGAAGGTGATAGCTCTATTGTGACTCCTATAGCCCTTTTCAAGAACGCAAGCATTCCGAAGCTATAGTCGTATACAATAAGCCCCGCGTGATTACACCCACATATCATATGGATATCTGAAGTGCATTCATACTTCCTGGATCAAAATCAATTATTTGATCCTGGCGCGTATTAAGTAATGAAATCAATCAATATTTGGAAATGCATTTATGATTCATCATAAATTACTTACCATTTTTCCAACATTATCCCTACACTAAACATGTTTGCATTTGCATTCCTTGATCACATTCGAAAGACAGGATCATTCTCCTATAGCAGAATTCGTACGACTGAACATCTATCATTCGAACATAGAAAAGTGTTAACGCAATACACTGATTGCAAAAAACATCATAAGATGCAGAAATGATGAGGTTCCGTTGGAATTTTCCAAAGAAAAATTTAAATAGGAAGCATGAAACAAGCTCACAGCGTATTCCAGTATATTTCCGTCTATCCATGCTGCCATTAACATGAACCAAAGAGCTCCCAGCAGGTCCATACGGTCGTCATCGCTGGTTTCGAACACCGTCGCTGCAGTCTCAATGAATCTCGGCCTAATGGTGATGTCGTTGTGCGCAGCCGGTTTTGTGATTGGAGGGGAGAATCTTCCGGATTTTCGTAATGGATCCATAAGCTAACTTCCAGATTATTCAATTCAGCGCGTATTTATTTTGATACAGGAAACATAATCGTAGGAAACATAGCAAGAACATAATGAGACAATCCCACAAAACTAATCCATTTCCAAAAAATGGGAGAGACTTTTAGCTCCCATGAAGCTTCCACATTATACACATTTTTTACGTATATTTCTTAGAATAAATCACAAAACCGCACTTTTTTAACAGAACACTCGCGCAAGTTGCGATATACCTATCCGGTAGTTTACGAAACCTAAAACCGGAAAAATCCTAGCGGTAGCACCAGCCGAAATAAAAACTTTACGATATCGAAGACAAAAATTCGCTGTCAGAAAATCAAACACAACCGACCGCGCGCAAGGCTTGCTTCTATCCTCCATCAAATCGATTACATCTGCATCAGCAGAAAATGGAAACGGAGGCTTCTTGATGTACGGAATAAACGTAGTACCGATATCGCGTCTGATCATCACATCCTCATCGGCGAAATACGCCTACGCATTGTGCGGATTCGTCGGCAGGAGGAGAGAGTTGGACGACGGTTCAACACACGCCGACTGGAAGATGCCACGGTGAAACGGTCCTTTGTTGAAGAACTGGAGACGCGTGCTGCAGATAAGGAAGGTGGCAGCGTGGAAGACCAATGGACCGCCATCAAGAATACCTTCATCGCCACCAGCGAGAACAATCTGGGCGAACTGCTCACCCAGAGAAAACAATGGATGAACGATGAGACTTGGAGACGGCTAGAAGAACGAAGAGAAGCCAAAGCCACGATAGAGCGATCAAAAACCAGAGGAGCCAAAGTCTTAGCCCGTCAACAATACTCAGCTCTTGAGAAGGAAGTAAAACGCTCATGTCGACTAAGTAAGCAAGCGTGGGCAGACTCTCTGGCCGACGAAGGAGAAAGGAGAGAGAGGACATCCGCCTCCTCTACGATATCTCACGACGCTTAAGCGGGGGAAGATGGCTGCAACGATGCCTGTGAAAGGCGCAAATGATCGGTTATTGACCGACCCAACTGACCAGCTGAAACGCTGGTTCGTGCACTTCGAACAACTGTTTCAAGAGCCAGCCAGGCCATCACCTAGGATCCGACGTATAACACGCGTCAATACCGAAGCTCCATCACTGCTAGAGATTCAAACAGCCATCCAAAGCACGAAATCGAATAAAGCCCCAGGGGTCGATCGCATATCAGCCGAGATGCTCAAAGCTGACCCCATGACATCCGCTCAACTACTGCATCGTTTATTTCGTAATATCTGGGACACCGCAACTTTCCCGGTCGACTGGATGCAATGTTTCTTAGTGAAGGTGCCCAAAAAGGGTGACCTGTATGTATGCGATAACTGGCGAGGCATTATGTTGTTGTGCACCGTTCTTAAAGTTCTATGCAACATTATCCTAGCCCGGATTCAGGAGAAGATCGATGCGACTCTCCGGCGGCAGCAGGCCGGATTCCGTGCCGGAAGATCCGGTGTGGACCATATTTTCACGCTCCGTATCATTCAGGAGCAGGTCAACGAACATGTGGGGCGCCCTGAGACGCAAGGGGGTTCCTGAGAAAATCATCGGCCTCATCGAGGCACAGTACGAAGCCTTCTTGTGTAAAGTACTGCACAATGGGTCCTATCCGGGTCGTACCTGGTGTGAGGCAAGAATGTATTCTATCACCATTACTGTTCCTCATCGTAATCGACGAGATTCTGGTATGTGCGATTGACCGCGGACTGTTATGGCAGCCTATAACCATGGAGCACCTAAACGACTTCGAATTGGCTGATGACGTCGCACTCCTCGTGCAACGGCGCTCTGATATGCAGAGTAAGCTCAACGACCGCACCGTAAACACGGTGACCCCTTCCAGTTTGGAGAATGTTGAAAGCTTCCAATATCTTGGTAGCCGAATGGCGTCAGACGGCGGTACCAAGATCGACATAGGCGCACGGATCAAGAAAGCAAGGGCTGCCTTTGCGAGTTTAAGAAATATCTGAAAAAAACAGGCAGATAAGTTAACGCACCAAAATACGAATTTTCAACTCTAACGTGAAATCTGTGCTGTTATACGCTAGCGAAACATGGTGTGTATCAGTGGAGAACACTCAACGGCTGCAGGTGTTCATTAACAGATGCCTGCGGTATATAATTCGGGCCTGGTGGCCCCACAACTGGATCTCAAACAACGAGCTCCATCGTCGTTGTCACCAGAGGCCGATAGCAACAGAAATTCGGGATCGAAAGTGGGGCTGGATCGGCCACACTCTACGTAGGGGCGGAAACGAAATCTGTAAACAAGCACTAGACTTGAACCCAGCGGGACATCGCAGCAGAAGCAGACCCAGAAGCTGTTGGCGGCGAAGCCTCAATAAAGAAATAAAAGAAGTCGATCGAAATCTAACCTGGCAACAGGTTGAAGTGATAGCTGGGCAACGCTCAGGATGGAGATCTCTCAAGTCGGCCCTATCCACCAACGGAGGTGTACAGGATTCATAAGTAAGTAGTAAAAGGCGATAATATCGTTTAAACTTACGTTCTGCTAGAGTGAAATTAGTAGTGATTCAGTTTCATTCCAAATTTTCGACCACTATTCTAGTTTGAATCTGGAGCAAAACAGAACAAACTCGATGGTTTCCCCAGCACTGTTCCATTCATGTTTTTCAAATTTTCAATTAAATGAAACCATTATGTTGCTGCCAAGAAAGGCGCCGTAATTGCAAAGTGGATTGATCCGTAGATAAAATGACGCATTCATACCCCAAAACAATTGAAACATATTTGAATCTCGTGATTCATTCGTGGTTCAAATCTGCAGAAAATAGAACTGAGCGTCATACCAGTTTTATTTTTTTGACAGTTGACTGGTATAAAAAATGAATCTAAAACAGCTGCTGGGAAAATTGATGTTTCAGATTCATATTCAAACAGACAGCCCCGAACGATTTGAATCACTGCTGATTTTACTCTTAGACATTCCATTTATGTGCATTACTTTTCATGTAAATTTCACTAGCTTTTTCTATCTGTGTGCTCTTGAAAATATGCCCGGACATCTGTTCACCAATGAAAAGCGTCTGTTCGAAATGTTATGAGTAGCTGATCATCGCTCAAGCGATGGACTTGAAGGAAAACTGTACATGTATTAAGATCCGCCGGAAATCCAGACCTACAGAAATGTAGGGGCTGATATAGGGCGATTTTAAAAGTGGAAAAAATTGATTAATTTCTTTACGAAAAACTTACAAAAGAGATCAAGAGCGGGAATTTTCCAAGGAAATCAATGAGAATTGTGGAACACTTCTGTATATGGCTATTGAGCTCGTTTGCCCCAATGCTTCATATATCACGAATTTTCATATTTTTTGTTATTTCATCATTAAGACATTGTTCTAAAACTGTGTTTATTTCATCACTTTGGGTCCACTGAGGGGCACTTCAAATAAGCATCAAAATGCATTTTATGTGAAATTTTTATGTATTCTGTAGTAATTAATAATATTTACAGACAATTGTTGATATTATTGTCCCAAAGTGTTGCACATATATTAATAAATGTAGCACAGCTAGAGAAGTATAGCCATATTTAATACCTGTCATAAGACGAGTTTATACAATCCCATTGAATTCCACCACTTAATTGTATCTTGACAGATACGTATTTCGACCTCAACAGTAAGGCCGTCTTCAGTGTCTCGTACTTGACTCGACGAGTCAAGTTACGTCAAGTCGAGTCAAGTACGAGACACTGAAGACGGCCTTACTGTTGAGGTCGAAATACGTATCTGTCAAGATACAATTAAGTGGTGGAATTCAATGGGATTGTATAAACTCGTCTTATGACAGGTGAAAACATTCCACTAAAAAGCTCAAAATAATTTTCTTATCATATTTAATAGATTTCAAGATTTTTATTGCGAATAATATTAATTAATTAAACCAAGTTTGAAAACAATATTGTTTGAAAAATATATATTATTTTTCTGACATCCACCTACGGTTAGATTTAAACGAAGCTGGAAAATTTTTCGATCATAATTCAATAAATAACAGTCTACACATATTATTGCTTATTGGCCCTCATACTTGTATGCTTCTAAATCCATCCAATGAGAATTTAAACGATAAATCTTTTGTAAACCTTTCCAAAATAGAAATTAGATATTAGAATCGATATTATATCGATATTTTTCATGTATGCCGCAAAATTGTTGATAGAAATCAGTTGTCTATGAAGCTTTCGGGAGCCGCAGTTCTTTAGTATGAAAATCACGGTGTCTCTATGAGGGAATATTATTTTATAAAAATCAGTATCTCTGAAACACCCACCATGCGAAAGTATATGGTCTTCTCTTTCATGTCATGGTTAATCTACAATAATCTATCGGGGGATCTAGAACAATTTTTTTTCGGTATTTTTAGCGCGAACTTCATGTAAATCTTATTCACCACCAAACACACTTCGATCAATGGAAAAAGGACTTCCAATAGAACATTTTATAATTGCAAAGGAAAGAGAGCCTTTATTATCGTGTAGTTGGAGATAGTTCAGAGATACTGATTTTTTTTAAATAAGTCGTTTTAGACAAAGACACCGTGAAATAATAGGATTATAAAACTCTCACAATTATTGAGATGGCATTTATTTTTTATACCAATGGGAGGTAGTGAACTCGCCGAAAACGAACTTGACGTTGTAACGACGGACTGCAATGTGTGTAGCTTGCTAACAATAGAATTTTTATTTCGTAAACGTGCCTCCTCTAGAAATTGATACTAAGATTATCTAGTGTGTTGAATTTGATAGATTTTACTTGGATATTATTCTGCAGTAAGTTTATTGCCCTTTAACATGGAAAGATTTATTCTTATTAAAAAAAATATTTATTTACTTATTTATTTAGTACTGATCCATCTGACTACAATGTCTTATTGAATAAAAGAAATACATTATTTGTCATACCACACGAAAAATTACGCCTACAACATTCACGAACGACACATCATCTTTTTGAAGCGCGTGCTTGTTTGATCAAAATCGTAAAGATCTTCATCTACCATGAATATTCGGATCATCGACGATAGCGGCTAGATAGCGACTCATTGTAGCCGAACACTGTTCGATAATCATCACACCTTATTGCGCTCTTGTACTGTGCGGTTGTATGTTCTCTTTGCTGAAGGAAGTCTTTAATACTACTACCCATAGCTATTTTAATTTCCACAGTGCTTCTCAGCTCTATTTGACAAATAGTATTTGTACCTACTGATCCCGTTACGATCTTTGCTTGGACCCGTGCCTGACGAAAGTGAGCATATCGAATCCACCTCTAGCCCAGGTGTTTCGATTCATGCGAAGATGCAAAGGATTCCGCCATTCCACCCAAAGTACTGTAGAAGGACGATGAAACACAGGAATCAATTCTCACTCGGAGTTTCCTTCCATTTAGGTAAGAGCTCAACAATGATGAAAATTTTGTGGAGGTACCGAGACGAAAAAGTTTGGTTAGCAGCATGCTGGGTTTGATTTTATCAAAGGCTGCTTTCAAGTCGGTGTAGATAACATCTACTTGAGTCTTGTTTTTCATGGCATTCAAGCGCAGGTGTTAGTAAAAACTGGCAAGTTCGTAGTGACCGACCTTCATGGCATATAACCGTGCTGATCGATTGAGATGTAATTCTTCGATTTACTAAGAATCACCTCACTAACGATTATCACCATTTAGAAGACAGGAAACATAGATGATTGTTTCCAAATTTCCAAGATACCATCATTAACCCTTTCAGGACGGATGGGTCATATATGCCCAGCGTTTTGGATTGGCTGTGTAAAATCACAGAAGAGATAGGTCACCACTTTCTTTAGCAAAACTGTTCAGCATAATGTTGCCTTGCAGGAAAAATATCAGGGATCAAGTTTGACCACAGAGAACAGACATGGAGGCTCATACAAAATTTTGTTGAAAACGTGTGTAAAGGTCCGCAGCGCCGCCAACGCAGACTGCCCGACATACAAACTCAATCTCACCAAGCGATGGCGTTGGCTTACACTACGTAAACAAGGTGATACTGCCATCTAGTGACAATACGGACTGAACACTAGCCACCACTAGCGCTAAAAAGTAAAATACGGCAAAATTTTCACCAACATTATTAGCACACTAGCACCGCGCAACGGGGGCATAACGACATACTTCAAAATGACCAGTACAAAGTTTTACACAACTTTGCGACGTAAGATGAACGTCTGTTCTCTGTGGTTTGACTAGACCCAGATATCCAAAACCTTGGGAAGATTTCGCTTCTGAGAGCATGCAAATAAATCTGGCATGTTTGAATCCTAAATCACATTGTTTGATAGTTCTGAATACTCAGACAAGTTGAGCCATCTTGAACGTTATGCCTGTGATTAATTTTCAGGAATACGAGATGTTCAAGCTATGTACTCCAAAACGTTCTCGAGTTCAACCCACGGTATCTATCAGATCAATCGAGGCTTTTGCCAATATCCCCATCGTCGGTATAATTTACCCAATCTGGTTCAATAAGCATATACGCGTCATGCAAATTTTCTTGAATATGGGATGCGAAAGGTACTCCGAAACGTTCTGGAGTTCAGCCCACGGTATCTATTAGATCAATTTAAGTTTTTGCAATGTCCTCATCGTCGGTATACACCCAATTTGGTTCAGTAGACATACACGCATCATGCAAAGCCTGTTTTCTAGAATACGAGATGCTCATGGTACTCCCAAACGTTCTGGAGTTCAGCTAATGGTATCTACCGGATTAATCAAGGATTTTACAATGTCGGTATACCCCTAAAATATTCTTGAGTTTAGTTCATAGTATCTTCCACATCAATCAAGGCATCAGTTGTTTTTTACCTGTCGTGTTCGACACACGCGACTGCAGATAAGCTCTGCTGAATTATACTTACTCGGTCGGATTTTGGAGCTATTGTTAGCACATTAGCTTTCTTTTTTTTCTGGTTTTGCGTGTTTGGTCATTCGGATTCCTTTTTGTGAAGCTATCCAAAAAGAAACGGTACGACATGATTGAAATTATCAACACGGTGCAGTTTTGCTTTCCGGCAAATTCCCCACGCCCGACATGGAACGAAATTACAAATTTCGTGAAGCAACTGCTGGGTGATGTTTTAAGTATCGAAACGGTTTATAATTGCGGACAATCAAAGTGTTTGTATTAAATACAAAACGCAGGAAGCGACGACGGAATCGTTTATGAACATCGCGAAAGCAAAAAAAGAAGGTAGGTAGAAGTGTGCATGACGATGGCAGGTCAAAACGTACACTATGTCTGGGTATTTGATCTCCATCCAGAAATAACGGATGAAAAACTGTTTTCAGCTCTTGGAAGTTACGGAAAAGTGGACCGAATCGTACGTAAAAATTTCCTGCTAATGTGGGCCTCGATCATGTTTACACGGGTGTGAGAGGTGTGTACATTGATCTTGGAAAGGAAATTCCACCATCGATTACAGTTTGCAACAGAAATGGAAAGGTTTTTTACGACGATTTGAAAGACAAATGTTTTTCTTATCAAGCGTAAGGACACCGAAAAAAATCCTGTCCAGAACGAGTGATTCGGAACCAGTCTAAATCATATGCTGGAATTGTAAGAAACGTTGAACAGCACCAGGAATCGGACCCAATAGTTGATGAACTTATTGAAAAGAAAGTAATCGTGGATCTAATTGAACAGGAACCGGAACAACAGCTACACGCAAAAATCTACGACGAGCACATCTACCGGACATACGGAATTGCAAATGCAACTCAGCTAGTAACGACTTTCAACACAGCGATGGAGGAAGAAATTAGGAAGTTAGCGGCGAACCAGCGTCGGGCCCAATTCGCCAAATCGGGATCGACGGAACATCATCTACCAAGAAAAAGCTCTAGAAAGAGTAAAAAATAAATTTGTTCGAAAATTGCAATATTTTGTAACTTTCAATGTTATAACAATGATACATCGGCTCCGTAAAGTTTTTTTTCAGCGCCTGAGCCTAATAAATAAACAATAGAAAAAAATATCAATCGAGGCATTCGCAATATCCTCATCATCGATCAGAAAAAAATATTTTAAGCTCTTTTAGTGGAATGAATTCAACCGTCTAAGACACGTTTAGTACTCTTCATTTAATTCCACCACGTTTAAACATGGTGGAATTAGATGGAGAGTACTAAACTCGTCTTAGACGGTTGCTCATCATCGGTATTTACCCAATCCGGAGTAATAAGCATATGATCCTAATTTCAACGAACTTGAGATACCATGTCCAAGGTGCTCCAAAATAATCTTAAGATGCACAGTGATAATAAAGTTTACCTGCGATTTGTTCTGCGTACACGGCCTTGATCAAGTACAATCAAATCTCCATGAGTCAATGTTCTATGACTCGATATCGACTTATAAAAGTAAGTTATCCCATATTAAAACAAACTGGGTTAACTGTGATGGTCCCTTCAAACAGCTCTCCAAGGATTTTCTCTTCCACATCTCTTCCACATTTCCATGAGTCGATGCCGTTTGTCGACTCATGGAGATTTGATTGTAGCTCAATCGTTACGGTTTCCAGGATGTTTTGTTGAACCTAAGCTAGCCTAACCCTACCTAACCTAGTAGCTAGTAAACATAATGAGTGAAACTCTTTCGGCTCAATGGATCTGTTCAATCAAAGTTAATTGCATATTTCCGGGGATTAAACCACCTGACTTGGACGTTAATTTACAATGTTATGAAACTCATATGTGAATATGTACGTTATGTGGAAGATATTGATTTGGAAAATGTATTGGAGGAAACCACTTTCCCTTCGATGGGACTCGAACCCATGACCCTACAGTACGCTAGACTGGTACTTTTAACCAACTAAGCTACGAATGACCTCTGTCGGCCTTCGCAACCTAGTGGCTACTGAACGAGCTCGAAATTCCCAAATTGGACGCATAGTCAAATCACTTTCTCAAGCCAACACTACCACATGTGTATAGTACACGTTCACATTAGAGGACCGTGAGTATTTAGAATGTCTGGCGGCTGTACACATTCTTCATCAGCAACTGTACTGATCAAGTGAGGTTGTGTAAGCTATTTGCCAGTCGGTCGTCAAGCTCAGACCCGACCGCATTGCGTAGGCAAGAGCAAGCAAATCAGGTTCAGTTCAATCAAAGTTAATTGCCTATTTCCGGGGATTAAACCACCCGACTTGGACGTTAATTTACAATGTTATGGATGGATCAATGGATCTGCTGGAATGTTTAGTAATGCACGGATACATCGTTCAGGGTTTGGGTGATCGGTTGGATGGCATGTTCTTAACTCCAGGACGTCGCGGAGAAACAAAAAAAAACCCGTAGTAGTTTCTAAAAGTAATAAGTGAAATCATATCGGCTCAATAGACCTGCTAAGGCATTTCGCAAATTACGTAACGCTGAAAGGGGGAGGGAGGGGGTCAAGCCGAGCGTTACGATCCATACAAAAAAATTAAACCTGTCATACAAAGTGTTACGAGGGGGAGGGTAGGCGTCCAAAATCACTAAATTTAGTGTTACGTAATTTTAGAAAGAATCCTAAGATGTTTAGCGCTGTACGAATACATTGTTCAGGGCTTGGTTGATCGGGTAGATCGCATGTTCTGAGCTCATGGACATTTTGGAAATCCTGAAATAGGTTACATTAATTCAAAACTCGATAATTTCAGGTCTTATGATCACATAGATAATTTTGGACATATTATCAGATTTGGACATTTTGATTCTAGAAATATTTTCTGATGCATTCAAGGATATGTACTCCAAAACAGGTTGGACGGCCTAGGACATCCGAAAAAAATATTTCAACACCTTTTTAGTTCTTTCTATAGTAGTTTTGGTAGGATCGAGCGGAAAACCCCAAATCTGTGCGATAAATCAATGTAAAAAAAGTCGTCCTGAAAGGGTTAAGTGAGCGGGAGAAGATTGAAGAGAGAGGCTCGGCAAAAACAGTGGAACAGCGACAAAATAAACCAGATGAAAACCCATCTGGATCCGGAGACAGAGAGCTTTTCAGATTCTTAGCGGATGACCATTGCTGGGGTGACCACGAATGTTGTTAGGCTAATCAAGTCCAAAGAAACGTCTAGCGAGGCGGATGCAGCTTCAGCATCGCTGGCAGAGCTTTGATTGAATACGGATTCCAAAAATCTAGCGAAGAGTTCACAACATTCCGCAGATGTTTTCGCTTCAGCGTTGTCATACATCACATTCTTTGGAATAGATAAGTTTTTCTTTTTACTATTAACGAATTTCCAAAAGCTTTTGGGACTACGTTTTAGATTGGTTTGCACTCTCACAACGTAGGCCTTATACAATTCCGAATTCAAGCTGCGATAAGTATTACTAGCACGTTGAGAGAGAAATAACGATGACTAACTGCTAGCAGGACTCCGCCGAAACTTGTCTTGTTGCTGTTAATACGATTTCCGTCAAAGTGAAACACATTGAATGACGATGCGATTTTTTTCCGAGAATCGATGCAATCGTTTAATCCGACTCGGTCAGTATTGACGTCGTAGTTGCAATCCGCCACAGCCAAAAACAAATTGTATAATCTAGGATTGTAGAATTAAAACAGTCGTGGATGAACTAAAATCCCTCTGGCTAAAACTAAACTACTGATGGTAAACTTAACTTGGAATCTAACTACAGTCGATATCTCTTCCTATGTCGATGGTTTCCTCAGTCCCTTCAATCTACATACATTTGGGCTTTCTACATCTCGATAATCTCCCTATCTCGATATCTCTCTATATCGATGGGTTCTGATCATATTTTGTTCAGGATTCACGCTCCTTATGTCGATATGGTCAAATTTTTAGGCTACTAGACCATCTTTGGACAATAACAAACATCAACAACAGGAAACGACATTTGTTTTGTTGACGTTTTTCATAACAACGAGCTTTTTTGAATCTAGTACCCATTTAAATTTTCCTTCCATTCCTCGATCTCTCCCTATCTCGATGGTCCCTTCAATATCGAGATGTGGAGAGGCGACTGTATAACTAACCTCATGTCAACTGTATATTCTCCTTAGAAAAGTCGAGAATCTTTCGATGAGATTGTTTATGCTAACTTTCAAACTAGCCAATTAAGAGAAGACTATCGTAAATCATTATAACACACCTTTTGGGATATATTATAATCCTCGAAAATATTCTAATAAATCCCACGATTTCAGCTTTTAGCTTTGCCCGACAAAAAGCTTTGAAAGTCTTTCTAACATCCGAATACCCTTTGGCACACTTCTTGTATGAATCGTCTGTACATTGTATATGTAACGCCCGTTACATATCACTCAACCCACTCCACCTTTCCCCCTCTAAGCGTTATGTAATTTGTGGACGTTCCAATAGATTATAGTGAGATTGCTCCCGTTTAAATTACATGGTCGTTCCAGGTATGAGAATAGTCGCAACCGACTCATCTCACGTCATCCCACTTATAGTATAAGCCAAATTTGATAAACAAGGATATTTTTCTTTTATGTTCTATACCAGTGAGAACATCCTTACCCATACTGTAATTACTTATTATCTACAAGTTCGTTTCTTTATTCAACAGTTTTCATCTTTCAATAATAATTTATCAATAGTAAAGAGTTCAGGTCATCATATACAATTAAAATCCTGAATACGCAGTACCTAATACAGTTTCTCCGACCATTTTCTCTCAAGCTGAATATTGAGAATAAATAAATGAATAATTGTGTCACAGAGTAAATTTACTTCCAATGCAAAGGAGTTTATTCTCTATAAAGGAGAACCGAAAACATTTTTTTATTATATCATCTTCTCTCTTGTGAACTCCTGTACATACAAATTATTTGCAAGGAAAGCTTCCCTGTCAGAACCGTTAAGCGTTAAAATTTTGGTTTCTGCAATTTTTGCTAGTAAAACATCTCTCTACAGCCTGTCACGCTTTATTCCGTTCGGTGTTCGGTGAAATTACAAAACTAATAAACACCAATATTTTCTTTCAGAAGGAAATTGATTTATGGTGAAGAGTGTGGAAAATAATCACTGATTGCAAGTTTTGACGGACTACGCTTGCAGTTTTTATTTCTTATAATTTTCTTACATATTAATCACATTGAGAATATAGTAAAGAATTCCATTTGCGAATCTTTAAGATTTTTCGTACAATCTATTTTTTCAGTAATCAATATCGTATAACGTAAATTTGGGATTATTGGAGTTGAAAATTGTAAAAACAACACTAACGTTACTTACAAAAATGAAAATCAAAAAGAGAAAATAATAAATATTGGCGTTGGAAAGCGGGATGAGATCCAAAACAAACCCAAAAACAGTGTTTTAGAAAAAATAAAACTATGACGAATATAAACCAGTCACTTTCAGCACATGAATTTAATGGATTAGGAACAACTATAAAAAATAGTTGGATGATGAGTGTGGTCGGGAGAATGCGCCTATAACACATAACATATTTTAACTAAGCTAGCCTATCGTGTTTTCTTTTACTAACGTCTAGCAGCATGATGGGTGAGCGTGTGCAAGTGCAGCTGTGGTGATAAGTGGCGATGGTAGTGCGATTTATTTTAAATTGAAAAATAATTGCTAAATCCTCGAAACCAAATTCCTCCGTTTCTCGAATCTCATTCGTGTGCTTTTCCAAGGGAGAAACGGAAGGAATTCGACATATGACATATGCGGTAAATCATACTTTCTTTCTCATGTGGATACCCAGTCCGCACGTACAATTTCGAAGCGCATTTTGATTGATTTCTCACAGCGAGCAGCGCCCTCTAATTCGCCGCCACCCGCCGTCGCCGTCACACCGTCGTCAATTGTTTGGGGCAGAACCGACCGCTCAAAGAAACGCAAGAGTTGCAACCGAATTACGCTTCTACGCAAGCCCCTCCCTAAGTGTTTGTGATCGATTTTTGCGTACTAGGGTAATTTGCAAATTAGTCGGATGTGTATGAATGTTAAACAACAGAATCTTTTCGAATCCTAAAAATGTACGAAAAAATACATATATATGTATGAGTTTATAAAGAAGAGAAATATGGGGTAGGCCTGGGAGAAAAACGAAAAAATGTTGTTAAAGACAGATAAAAAGATGTAACACCAGAGTCACTTCGAGTATAGAACGAATTAGAGCTGTAATGACTAGAATAATGACAATCGATATCATGATGATATACCCTCATAAATATATCTGAAATGTTTTTTTTTTCTTTTCATTTCGACGATTGCAAAAAATTTTTTTGGATACTCTCTGTTTCAACAACAACGAGTTTAAGATTTTATATCAATTTCATTATTTTACAAAATGTCAGCTTAGAAATCATCTGGTTTTTCAAAAAGGAGAACGATAAAGTATCTGCATAGATAAAATAAACCTTATGGGTCTGAATCCAAAAATAGCTAAGAAATGCTCTAAGTGTTCAATCGTTTTATCTGCGGTCGTAAGTTCGTTCGAAAACACTGATGTTCGTTCGTTGGTATAAATGTATTTTGATTATCGAAAGCGTGTTACAAGAAAAAGTCCGCATGATATGGGTGATCGCAAAAGCAAAATTTGAACGTGGAAAGCTTAAAAAAATAAAATAATAGAAAAATAATAAATGAACCAAAACCGAAAGCTACAGCAATCGGAACACGGAGAGATAAAGATTAGTAATCAGAAGCGTATTTACCACATGTAGTTTTCGGTTTGCGGAGCTCGCATGACGCCAACGCCACCGCCCAATCGGCGATAGTTCATACAGCCACAGAGTCGCCACTGATTCGTTTCCGGATCGTAAACTTCAATCGTTTTCAGATAGGCAGTACCGTCGAAGCCGCCCACGGCATACAGTTGACCGTTTACTACCGCTAGTCCAACCTGAAAATGAAAAAAAAAACGTTTTTAATAAAAGGTTTGGAGCACAATCCGCATTAAAAACACCCTCAGTTGAGGTTGCTTGCTATAGCGCAAACGTTCGCGAATATTTTCAGTTTTTTGATTATTTTTTCGTGATTCACGATCGAATATCATACGGCCAATACGGGATTGTAAAAGACACAGATAGGTAAAGATTGGCAAAATTCGGTGGAAAAACAACTGAAAACGGTAATGTTTCTAGTGTACAGAGTGCTCCTACCGACAAAACAAACCGACGCAGCCCGGCCGTCCGCTCGGCATAAAATAATTTGGAGAAAAGTTTTGATAAATCTGAAAATTTACTTATGACATGCCGTGCGGAATTTTTTTTCTTCATTTTATTCCAAGGAGACGCTCGGTGTTTTACTCAGGGAGACTTGTGCGGTTGTAGTGGAACGAACTTTTCTCGTTGATATAATGTACCGTGCCACGAGAAAATTACGCGCGTCCTGAATGTCCTGAACGCGCCTATTGCAAGTTCTGTAACAAGGTTCTATACTATTCCCCAGAAAACCGTTCCCCAGAAAACCATACCCCAGAAATCCATTTCCCAGAATGTACCATTCCCCAGAAAGTACCGTTCCCCAGAAAACAGAATATATAGATAAACATGATTTCATTTTCTTGTTTTCTTACAAACATCATTGCAAGACCATAATTAAAATCATTTGTCTTGATGAGTTGGATGTGCAATGGCCATTGTGGTAATTATTAGAAACTATAGTTTCAAATACAATGTGCCTTTTGGCATAATGACCATAAGGTGCCCGCCAGAGTAAGCTTCCAGCCAGAGTAGACGCGCCTACGCGACGTCGCGCGAAAATTGCACGCAAAGGAAAAACAATCAATAATAAGGAGCTGTCCAATCGTATGGGCATTGCATTTCGCGTCTAATCAGGCCGCACCCTAACCGCGATGCGCGATGTCCGACTCACGCAAAGGAATAACAATTATTATCAAGGAACTGTCAAACTGCACTGTCACGTCTATTCTGGCTTAGCATAGCATATGGTCATGTCTATTTTGACTTCATCCCAAAACAGAAAAAAAAATCTTATTTTGAAGCATGCCTTAATTGAGGAATCAAATAGGGACCCAAGCATTTGCTCGGAATAAGGCAATTAAATCAATGATTCCTTCTTTTAAAACGCGCATTTTCCCTGTACAATATATTTGTGTTACACACGCGTTTGTCCATAATAAGGCACAAGAATATAAAAATGAGTGAATAATTCCTTCTTGAAAGGCACGAATTTGCCCGAAATAGGATTAACGAATGATTCCTTCTTTTAAAATGCGCATTTGCTCGGAAAAAGGCAAATGAGTGATACATTCTTTTGACTAACACATTTGCCTGAAATACGCCTTCTTTCAAATCACGCGTTTGCACAGAGTATAGCAAACAAGTGGATGATGCCTTCTTTTGAAATATGAATTTACCCGCACTAGTAAAAATCTACAGTTTCATTGAACAAAATTAAAAAAAAAAATACAAATACGGCCGTTACACGCATAACTCTCCCATGTACAAAGGAATGCCCGTTTACTATAAGCATTTGTCGGAAATAAGGTGAATCATAATTGAACGCTTCTAGAAAAGCACGCATTTGAATATAATAAGGTCATTTTTTTCAATGACTGATTTAGGCTTATAACGGGTGTCAACTAAAACATTGGAATGACTTCAATACTTTTCTATCACAATAATAATGCTTTCACCGAAATATTACTTTATGTGAATGAATTCTTACAACATGCCGTCGGAACAGGAAGTATTGTGGCGTGCATTGTACACTTTATCAAGTGAACCAAGACCATGGGAAAAGTACACGGTCGAACATTTTAGCGTGAAAATGTTTCGAAAACTGTCATAGCATTTTTTGGTCAACTAAGCTCTATTGTATGCAAAGGTAATTGTAAGGCCAAAATCACGAAGCAACTCATAAGCAGGATCGGAAGCAGTTTTTCGAAATTCGATGCGGCAGAGCCTTCCAGCGGTCATGTCATACCCGCAAGACTAAGCTGCGCCGCACGGCGAACCATGGACCATATGCTAATATTCATTAGTCTAAGTTTGAACACTAAGGGAATAATCTAAGCGAATAATCTATTATATCAGATTGAACTGTACTTTTTTGTAGTTTTTTCCCGAGCCGTTCTTTTTATTCCAGTTTTTCAGTTGCCAAAAATATTTTTTCTTCATTGCAGGAATCTTATTAAAGGTATGAAAAAAATCTGGGATATGGTGCATTGAGGGGAATGGTTTTCGGGGGAATGTTTCATTTTGGGAAATGGTTTTCTGGGGAACGGTTTTCTGGGGAATGGCTTCCTGGGTTATGGTTTTCTGGGGAATATTATAGAATCCTGTAACAACCATCCCAAGAAATGCCCGGTTTATACGAAAAAAGGAGGAGATTCAGCACATCCGGGTGACCAAAGCATTCCCTACGCCCAAACCCGGTGAGAACTGGAGCTTCATACCGTCCCAACCATTTTTACCTTTCTCGTATTTTTTAATTGGATTTGGATTGGATTTGGATTTTATTTGGATTGGATTTGGATTGGATTTGGATTGAATTAAAATCGAATTAATATCGGATCAAAATCGGATTTGGATGTAAGAATTGTAAGAATGATAGCTGGCTCTGTTTACTTGTTTTTAAAAAAAACCTCTAATGGAAACGCAGATTTTATTTTGAGGTCGGCCGATTCAATGTTTTAGTTTTGTTATCATACGACCCACAGAAGAAACAGACGAAAACGAGCCAACCCCACAAGTAAGCAAAAACAACTCTGACCTGCTTGAATGAGGTAACGATTTACATATTCCAGACACCAACCGGGCTCTCCTTAGACGTGCGGTAAGACGCGCGGCTACAAACAAGACCATGCTAAGGGTGGCTGGGTGGTTTCGATTCCCGGTGCCGGTCTAGGCAATTTTCGGATTGGAAATTGTCTCAACTTCCCTGGGCATAAAAGTATCATCGTGTTAGCATCATGATATACGAGTGCAAAAATAGTAACTTTGGCTTAGAAACCCCGCAGGTAATATCTGTGGAAGTGCTTAAATGAACACTAAGCTGCGAGGCGGCTCTGTCCCAGTGTGGGGATGTAATGCCAATAAGAAGATGCCAAAGGAATGCCAAAGGAATCCAGCGACGATGACCAAGGATGTTATCGATCATTTAGTAATTTGCGTTCGATCATTTAGTAGTTTGTCAATAACTCATTACAAAAGCTGAATTTTGAAATGTGTCGTATGGTGGACTTCTAGTGTGAGGGTTTTTCTACAACTCTGCCTGAACCCCATGATAAATTTTTATTCAAAAAGCCCCTTTTCGGAGGGTACTAGTTCTGTTGATGCAACACAACACACAATGATGTCACAACCAGTGGTGCAATTTATCAACAACGCCTGCTGAGTGTGATTCTTTTGTTTTGTATTTTTCTCTGCTCCTCTTTGCCTATGACGGTGCCTTTCAGTCAGAACGACAAAGCAGGAGTAGATTAGCAAACTCGGTTTGCCAACAGCGGGCTGAAGCTGATGATCATTCGTCACAAATTTCCTGTCATTGTCTTTCAAGTGATAGTATTCACCCATGCATTTATATAGGGCCGTCGCATTCACACAGCAGCGAGTGAACTGAATAGACTGTCAGTGCGGGCTGCGTGTGCAATGAGAAGAGAGGTCTTTTGTTTACTTTATCTTTGATTGTTGCTGCTAACCATTTTCAGTTTTCACTGCTAGGAAGGGGTCTACTACGAAAGGCCGAATCACAAAAGGCCGAATCACGAATGGCCGAATTACAAAAGGCCGAAAGCAAAAAAGGCCGAATGCACAAAAGGCCGAAACCACAAAAGGCCGAATCACAAAAGGCCGAATGAAAGCGGCCTGTCGATTTTATCCAGACTTTTTTTTATTCAAATACTTAATATAATTTAGAATATTCCGATCATGTTATTTCTCAGTGAAGTCTTGTGAAGTCAGTTTGGAGAAAATGAAATACCGCGTTACTGTAAGTTATACAGCTTTTAGTCAAAAGCATAATAATTGGAAAAGTCGATTTGTTTAGCTTCTGATGTCGCAATTAGATCGTGAGTAGTGCGCATCATTGCAACTCCTACATTGATGCAAATCGGCAATTCGATTCTGTGAGCCATGAATCCGGTGGAAGTTAACTCAGGCTCTTGCATTAGATTTGGGAATTTAACTTTTCCCAATACTACTGATAATGATTACATCAGCAAAGGAAAAAAAAGAGAGCTCTTGGATTAGGGAAGATCCATTAATTACGTAACGCAAAAATTGGACTTTTTCAACCCCCCCTCCCCCCCATGTCACACTTTTTGTATGAAGCTTCCGAAAATTTTGTATGGATCGTCACACTTCACTCAACCCCCCCTCCCCCCTCTAAGCGTTACGTAATTTGTGGACGTTCCCTTACTCCGTTACTTAAAAGTGATAATATTTATACGTATGTTCATCCTTTCATTACTGCAATGAAGATTGATCTATCACGCAATATATAAGGATTCAAATTGACTATATAAACACCGTCATACAACTTCTGTTAGGGCCCCTCCTTAGCCGTGCGGTAAGACGCGCGGCTACAAAGCAAGACCATGCTGAGGGTGGCTGGGTTCGATTCCCGGTGCCGGTCTAGGCAATTTTCGGATTGGAAATTGTCTCGACTTCCCTGGGCATAAAAGTATCATCGTGCTAGCCTCATGATATACGAATGCAAAAATGGTAACCTGGCTTAGAAACCTCGCAGTTAATAACTGTGGAAGTGCTTAATGAACACTAAGCTGCGAGGCGGCTCTGTCCCAGTGTGGGGATGTAATGCCAATAAGAAGAAGAAGAAGAAGATACAACTTCTTTCAATTGAAAGATTGAGCTTCGACGATGAACTGACGTTAAATATCTCAACTGAATAAGATTGATTAGATCGCTGCTAGTAGTGGCAAAACACGTGGACAAGTTTTTCTTAATGGGGCAGCATAATGAAAGTAAACGTAAATTTGTGAATATTCCAAGTTCTCTTAATTTGAAGATTGAAGCTTTTGTAATGATTCGGCCTTTTGAGATTCGGCCTTTTGTATCATTCGGCTTTTCGTGGTTCGGCCTTCTGGGTTTTCGGCCTTTTGTGGTATGCTAGAACATTTTCGGCCTTTTGTGATTCGGCCTTCTGTGGTTCGGCCTTTTGTGATTCGGCCTTTTGTACTGATCCCGTCACAACACAACATAAATAAAATAAGCGGGAACAGAGTGTTTTATCAAACCCCCTCGGTGGGGGACGCCTATCCGATTTTGGGCCTCCATATACAGATGTGCTCAACTTGCGGTTAGCGGCAGTATAGTCAGGACAGGACAAGACCTACAGTAAGCCCTGTTGCAACTGAATCAGAAGGATTTACGTTCATAAATAGTCGGAGAGGTCTCATGCTAACTTACATCGTAATAGTTTAAAGTCATTTTTGTCATTTTCTTGTCATAGTCAAATTATTTAGCCAGTTTTTATGCTATTTATACGTCTATTGTCATTGTACGCGCTCAAAATCGACCGAAGCAGTTTATCCGACTCACATGGAACATGTTGCCCAATGCTTCATCGTAGAAACTGAGCCGGAAGTTTTTTTTTTTTAACAATATAAGAAAGTGGTCATCCCCGATTTATAAGAAAAGACAAGTTAATAACTTTTGAAGCAGTTTTCCAGCCGTACAAGGATCATGTCGTCCATTAAGACACTGTTGAACTGGCTCAAAAGACATTACATTTACAACTCTAATAGATACTCTCTCCAATTATCTCATTCCTAATCACATAGATTTTTTTAATCTTTCGTTTATTTTGGAGGCTCAATTGCCGAATCATATAGATTGATCTGTACGATGTCATTCTTGTCTTTATGGTCAGAAGGTATGAAGTATGCGTTCCTTGAAATACTTTGTTTGCCTGGTTCATCCAGTTATTGGTTCATCCTGTGTCAATACTATCAAACACAATGTAAGTTATGTCTTGTAAAAAGTGGAAACTGTTCGTGCATTTAGTCTATTTTATTGTTATTCCTTTGTCAAGGTATTACTATTATTATGTTCTAATAAGTAGCTTGATCGTTTCCAAACTAACTGTCATTATCTATCATGTACTAATGATCAGTTATGAGTCAGCTATAGGATTCACTTTTCGGTGGCAAAGTAAAGCTTCATCACGCCTATTCCCTACTATTAGTAAAAATTATCGAGAATGAAGCCGTCATAAGATTGTTCATATACCATAATTATAATGTGTGGTATTTTTTATTATGGCTCTTCGAAGTGAGGCATAACAAAATAAGACTGGCACCACGTTCTTAGTTTAAATAAAACTTCTACTCAGTGAATCCAGTAGTAATTTCCCTACGAATGTCTTGAATACATTGTGTATCAATAAATGCCTAGCTAGCTAAGTGTAAGCGTGGCTACGTCTCATCGTCACAGGGAACGCATCAGAAAAGTATTGCCGAAAAGAAGAGAACTCACATCATTATCACTGATGTAAAAGGCCTCTGCCAGACTGCACTACCATTCAAGGCTCCAAGACACGATGTCCGTTGGATCACATGCAAAGTCCGTAAATTAGTGCGTCAATGCCAGATATGTAACGCGGCACCAAACAAAAATAGTCAACATGTGATACCACCACGACAGGATATGTCTTTGGTTGCCATCTCAGTGCTAATGGGGAAGGAAGTCCCAAAGTTTGTATAAATTGAAGATATATAGTCAACCAAATAAAGATTTCTTGCGTCATGACTAATAAACTTCGTTGGAAATTAAAGGAATATAACTTAGCTACGTTACAGCACCATCTTATGATTTAATCCCGGTTCCAGGTTCCCGTCGGGCCAAAAGTGGCCACAAACTCATTCTGATGAAACACTGGCAATATGGGTACCAAAATTCATGAAATTGTTTCGGAAGCATGATCTGATAAGTAATTGGACCATTGGATGGTTTCACAATGGATGTGTATCAAAATTCATTAAATTGTCTCGGAAGCATGATCTTTTGGATTATTCGGCCATAAGATGGTTTGACAATGGACCGGTCATTCTCAAACAGGTTTCCGTGGGGCCCCTCATTTAGAAGAAACTCTTGCTATCTTCTTTTTCCGTTATTTCTTGTCAAAAAGACTTAAAAATAAAAAGAACGACTAAAATTTTCAAATTTTTTTGAGGTGACAAAATGGGTCAAAAACGTGACAAAAGCGCGACGTGATAAAATCGGGTCGAAAATGTGATAAAGTCGGAAGTAGATAAAATCGGGGAGTGACAAAATCGGGTCAACACTGTGTCACTTTTCACTTCTCTCTTCTCATTTTTCTTTTCACTTCACTGCTCACTATTCACTCCTCACTTATCATTCAACCCATTCGGCCAAACGGCCATCCAGCCTGATGACCCAACTTCCCATATTCTTGGAAAAACATGTTTCCGAAAATATTCCAAAAATTTGGATGCCAGGATGTCTTTTAAATGAGTTTGTGGCCACTAAAAGCCTTTCGGGAACTTGTTCTAGGATGTCTGCTCCGGTTGATATCCATCTTATGGTTTCAACTTTATTGATAACAAGAATTTTGATACCCATATTGCTAGGGTTTATTCTAAATGATTTTTTGGCCCCTACGGGCCCTCTGGGAACCTGTTCCAGAATGACCGTTCTGGTTCATATCCATTCTATGGTCTCAACTACATGAATAACATATTTCCGGAGCAATTCCAAAAAAATCACATGCACCATTGACTTATTTTAGGCAAATGGCTACTTTCAAAAAAGGAAAGGAACCTCAATTCCTGTTACTTGATACCGGATTAATACCTTCTTTTGAAGAAGGGATCGAATCCACCAATGTCTCAATCTGGGCAAACGCCAACTTCCTAAAGACGAATTCACCTTATTCTGAGCGACACATACTTTTGAAGAAGGTACATCACCATTCCTCAATTCAGGAAGGCGCCTACTTTTGAAGAAGGGCTCCCATACACCGTTGCCTAATTCCGGGCAAACGCTCAACTTCAAAGAAGGTCTAGGCAATTTTCGGATTGGGAATTGTCTCGACTTTCCTGGGCATAAAAGTATTATCGTGCTAGCCTCATGATATACGAATGCAAAAATGGTAACCTGGCTTAGAAACCTCACAGTTAATAACTGTGGAAGTGCTTAATGAACACTAAACTGCGAGGCGGCTCTGTCCCAGTGTGGGGATGTAATGCCAAAAAGAAAAAGAAGAAGAAGATACTACACTCTAATTTTAATTATTACTTTTGCATGTGCTAACAATTATCCTAATATTTGAGACGGGGGCGCTCGGGATAATGCGAAAGAGCGAACGCCAGAGATCATGTTTATAGAGACCAACGGAGAGAATGAAAGCAAATCTGGCCTCACGAGCTTCGTGAAAGGTTTGTGAAAACGTGATGAGGCTTTTAGTATAAGCAATTGTTTTTTTTTCTGTAACACATGTCCTGTCTATGGAACTGACAGGAAAAAGTTGGGAGAATTAATGACACTTGCCCGGAATAATGCGAGAGAGTGATTTTCACCTTCTTTAAAAGCACGCATCTGCCTGGAATAAGGTGGGGAGTAAATGACACCTTTTTCAACACGTGATTACCCAGAATATACCTCCCATGGGAAATGTGTCAAACGCAACGCAAACGTATCCTATGTGTGGGGCTCTTAATGCGAAATAGTGAATGTTTCCTTTTTTCGAAGCACCCATTTGCCCGAACTAATGCGAAAGCCTTCTTGTAAAGCAACTGCCAGGAATAAGGTAGAAGAGTAAATGACACCTTCTTTTGAAGCACACGCTCGGAATAATGCGAGAGTGAATGTCTCCTTCTTTAAAAGCACGCATTTTCCCGGGATGAGGCAAAAAAGCAATTTTTTTCTTCTTTTAAACAACGCGGTAGCCCGGAATAAGACGGGTGAGTGAATGACTCCTACTTTAGAAAAAAAAAATTAAAGCTCTTTTTAGTGGAATGTATTCAACCGTCTAAGACGAGTTAAGTAACCTCCATTTAATTCCACCAATTATTTCGATATCTTTGCCGATACGTATTTCGACCACAACTGTTGTGGTCGTCTTCACTGTCTCGTACTTGACTCGACTTAGTCGACTCAAGTCGAGTCAAGTACGAGGCACTGAAGACGACCACACAGTTGTGGTCGAAATACGTATCTGCAAAAATATCGAAATAATTGGTGGAATTAAATGGAGGTTACTTAACTCGTCTTAGACGGTACTCCTACTTTGTTTATTTTAAATGTTTTTTTCGACTGATTAGTTTTTATTTTCAACTTCATTATTGAAACGCAATCTAAAAAAGTGATAAAGTGAGCGAGAAAGTTTGTACACGTTTTTTTTTTTTTCATTTTTGACAAATTCAGGGTAATGATAATTCGGGATAGTGACCATTCGGGGCAATAGTCTGATAATGATAATGGGTTATTCGGGGCAATAGCCTCTCGGGGTACTAGCGTTCGGGTTAGTGACATTCGGGGCAGTGTCAAATGATTCAACTTCAAGCGTGTTCCCCATATGTTTGCTATTATCCATTCCATGTCCCATTTATCGAATTAAACTCAAACTGAGCTTATAAGTGTTATGGGGTCCACAGTAGCCTTGCGAGCAAAGGCGTAGGATTGCCAATCCGGAGATGGTGCAGTGCACAGGTTGCACATGCAGACGCGACGCCTCTACAAGCAACTAATTTAGTGCAAACCGAAAAAAAAAAATTTGCCGATTGCCCGTTATGCTAAATGACCCTCACTTTTAACGCTGTTCTCAATTTTGCCAAATGTCCGTTATACCAAATGACCATCACGCCAAATGGCCTTTATGCCAAAAGACCTTATGCCAAATTACCCGCTCCCAAAAAAGCACTCGAACACGGCAATAGAGGTTCAACGTTCCGGGAATAGGCCGTTCGGCATAAAGTCGTTTGGCATATAATAATTTGGCATAATGGTCGTTTGGCAAAATTGATTAAAAATAATATATTCTCAAAAAATACAAATTCTTTCAGAATAGTTTTTATTGGCATTTATATAAGTTATAATATCAATATGATATTTTCACTTTAATAATTGGTATTTAGGTTCTTTACAATTTCCCAGAAAACTGTCTGTCGTAACACGTAACATTTTAATCTTTTTCTCAGAATATATTTACTAATTCCGAAAAGACCATTCCTCACTTGATTCCTCAGAACGCATTATTCCCCAAAAAGTGAAATTTAAAGTACCGTGGAGGTACCATATTCTGCGCATTTAAGAAAATTTTGAAGTAAAATCGTTGTTATCGAGGAACCATAATGATTTATGAATACTGTAATTACTGGTAAGTATACCTCGAGCAACACAGAGACTCCCTGAATCAAACGGCCTCAGGGTCGGCACGCTCACCTCAAGAAACTCGCGGACAGGTAATTCTCGCACTCCAAATAGGAAAACCACAGTATTTTAACAGGACACACTTTATTCGGCTTCTCTTTTCTAACCTCTTTCCCTTCTAATCTCTCCTTCCCACTTCCTTATTCGCTAATCTAACCTTACTGGGGCCCCTACTTCCTTCCACAGTTCCACCACACCTTTCCTTCCTTTCCTGCTTCCTGTTCTTCAATGGCGGCTAATCCAGGAACGCCGGCGACTAGCGATGGCGTCCCACTGTCTTTCGGGGTGGCTTGGGCGTCCGTTGTAGTTTCCGGGACGGAGACGCGCACTCTCGACCTGCCAATATGGTGACGGATTGGCCTTCGGCGGATACGATGCCGGTATTGGTCGAGGACGGTACACCACGGCTTTCTTCGGGACTCTAAACGGCGGCCTTCTGGTTTTTGTCCAAAAAACGGCGGGGTTCTGATAATTGGAGGAATAATGCGTTCAGGTTTTGTTACTACGATGTAACTACCGGTTACCTGATGTCCACTGCACCGACTTCTATTCCACTGTCCACTTTCTCTTTCACTATGTCACACTTTCGAAATGCTAGCTCCTAGTTTTCCAACTCAAACTATCTTGGTCGACGACTTTTTCGTTAGTGAAGAGTTCTGTGGACAGGGAGACGGTAATACCATGCATTGAGGTCTATGACCTCGTCCCTCGGGCAGTGACCTCATTTCCAACCAAATGGCCACATTACGCCACCCCTTCATGGCCGTCCAAAGGGCTTTTCCTTGGTCCTCTGGTGGTGGGACACTGTACTTCAGTGGGTGGTTGGCTGCGTAGGGTGGTGGTAGAGCTCAATTTAAGGTCTAGCCTACTACAGGGAGCTGACTGGGAAAAACCTACACTGAGACACGAGTATTACCTGCATTTACAACATTTATTCCACGAAATACACTACACTAAACACGGATTTCTCGGTAACACTCTCGACATAACCTAACCAACACTAACAATATTTATGTACTAGATGTGTAACTACAATCCACGGAAGACTATAAATCCTGAAAAATTTGATTAAATTGGCTAAAAACATATATTATTTATCGATTTGTAAATTGCCATATGGTTCCTAATTCTGCGCACATATTTTGAATTGTTCCATATTCTGCGTACAATGTTCCTAATTCTGCGCACAATAAGAAAAGCTCAGTTTAGTTTTTTGTCTCATGAAATGGTTTTGAACAAATTTATAAATATTTCATTACTTTTACACGTTTTTAATACCTTGTATGTTTCCCAAAGTCTATCTGGCTACAACGTTTTACCGTTTTTGTACGCTAAGCATACGAAAAAAAAGTCTGCCCCAAAGCGAACTTTAATATAAGACCTGGCGAATTAGATCCAAACTCAATCGACTCAGCTACGATGAATTGAGCTGATGCCTGTGTGCGTGTATGTGCGGGATATTATACTATTTAATATCCTAATGTACCAACTTGTTTTTCTTCTAGTCAAAATCCTTCTACAATTGATTTAGTTTTAACGGATTCAAGTCAGATGTTTGGCCGATTGGTAACTCATGCTGTATTTGACTCTGATCACCTTCCTGTGACGTTTGAAATCTCACAAAAGCCATTTATAATCCAATCAGCTCTACTTTTTATTATCATAGAGCTGATTGGGATTTATATAAAACGTATGTCGATAGGAATTTTGATGTTGATATTCCTCTCGATACCAAAAGTGATATTGTTAATGCTCTCGTATCTTTGACAAATTTAATTGTCGAAGCCAGAGGCATTGCAATTCCTAAATGTGAAATTAAATTCAACTCCATTATTATTGACGACGATCTTCAGCTACTGATCCGTCTTAAAAATGTGAGGCGAAGGCAATACCAAAGAACTCGCGATCCCGCGTTGAAAGTTATTTGGCGAGATTTGCAAAATGAAATTAAAAAACGTTTCGCTATTCTGAGAAATACCAACTTTGAGAATAATGTCTCGAAGTTGGATCCCAGTTTGAAACCCTTTTGGAAATTAACAAAAATTCTTAAAAAACCTCAAAAGACAATTGGCCCTGACGAAAGCGAGAAAACAAAATGGGGGCCGGCTGATGCTTTTTTATTTCACACAGCAAGGGAAATAGGACGTCAATTTTAAAATGCTTATTAAAGCGTTAAAACACATTTTAGCCTAACATTTTCACTTTTTGGGTTAGAAATTTAATTTACTTTCATATAGGTAACACGAAAGTTGAATTATTTTGAATAAAAAAACATGTGTAGATAAGGAGCCTAACATGTAGTTTTTCAAAATTCTAATGCTACGTATTTAAAACCTTTCAGCATATCACTGTTAATAACATTTTAAAAGCATTTTAAAATATACTTCCTATACTTCACCATGTTGAAAAACAGTGATTTCACGCACACGTTCGTCGCCGCTAGATGGCAACAGCGCGGCTGCGTCAAAGCGAATTCCAGCGCTTAAAGAGGAAAACGCCAAAGTTGTTCCTATTTTGAAGCCGGACAAAAATCCACCTGAGGCTTCTAGTTATCGCCCAATCAGTTTGCTTCTAGTTATCGCCCAATCATCATATTAATGACAATTCTATTTTTGCTGATGAGCAATTTGCTTTTCGCCATGGGCATTCAACCACCCATTAGTTATTAAGAGTAGCGAATTTAATTCGGCTCAACAAATCTGAAGGATATTCGACTGGAGTTGCTCTTCTTGATATAGAAAAAGCATTTGACAGTGTTTGGCATGAAGGTTTGATTGTAAAATTGACTAATTTTAATTTCCCTCTGTACATCATTAAACTGATCCAAAATTATTTATCAGATCGCTCACTGCAGGTAAACTATCAGAATTCTAAATCTGATAGATTACCTGTAAGGGCTGGTGTCCCCCAAGGCAGCATACTGGGGCCCATATTGTATAACATTTTTACTTCTGTTTGCAGATGACACAGGTCTCTCAGCCAAAGGGCGAAGCCTTCGTGTCATTTGTAGTAGATTGCAAAAAAGTTTGGATATTTTCTCCACTTACTTGCAAAAATGGAAAATTTCCCCGAATGCTTCCAAAACTCAGCTTATAATTTTCCCACATAAGCCGAGAGCTTCTTATTTGAAACCTTCTAGCAGACATATTGTCACTATGAATGGGGTTCCAATTAATTGGTCTAGCAAAGCTAAATATTTAGGACTTCTGCTAGATCAAAAATTAACTTTTAAAAATCACATTGGCTTAAAGGCCAAATGTAACAAATATATTAGGTGTCTATATCCACTTATAAACAGAAAATCAAAACTTTGTCTTAAGAACAAACTTTTGATTTACAAACAAATTTTTAGACCTTCCATGTTGTATGCTGTGCCAATATGGACTAGTTGTTGCAATACCAGAAAGAAGGCACTCCAGAGGATTCAAAATAAAATTTTGAAAATGATTCTGAAGTTGCCTCCGTGGTATAGTACCAATGAACTTCATAGAATTTCTAATATTGAGACATTGCAACAAATGTCCAACAAAATAATTTCCAATTTTAGACAAAAATCGTTGCAATCTTCTATTGCAACGATTAACTCCTTGTACCCTTAGCATAAAATAGGTTAAGTTTAGTTTAAGTTGAAAACATTGTAATTCCTACATGGTTCAATTCAACCAGAGGAAAAATTCTAACTGCCAGAGGCAATTGAAATGTATTAATAATAACTAAAATATGACATAGCAAATAAGGATGATAGTGTTAAGAAAACACAGAACACCTAGTCTAAGAGATGAATGCATGTATAAGATAATTAGCAAATAAAATTAGTTAAAAAAAATTAAAAAAATAAAAGATCCATTTTTTCCGTTAGATAGCTTTCCAGATCGGTTATTGTGTTCATGCCAATGGTCAAGTAACTGTTTTGTTTTGTTTACGAAAGTTCGCCATTGATGAAAAGGCCATTTTTTATTCCGATCAAATCCGATATTTATATGGAATGGAAAAAAATGTAATCCAACGCGAATAACCAGTCTTACTTAAATGCTAATTTTGCCCAAAGTGCTATTTTCTCAAATGTTGAAATGCCAGTCCGACCCAGGAAATCTCCGAATTGGGAATTATGTTGATTTTTCAGGAAAAATTATAGGTGCTAGTCACGTGATATACACATTAGATAAGATACCTTGAAATTTAAAAATGCTCAATGGAAATGTGGTGCGCAAGGCCAAGTAGCAGATATCCCTTGTCTCTTTCCGGATAATCCATCTTCGCATTTTTTTGCTTTTAGTGTTTTATTCCAGCATTTTGAAATAAGTTTCCTTGCCAAAACAGTTGCAACGTTCAATTTGGGTTGACAAGCCAGGCTTATTGTACCAATGCATTCCGCGCACATTCCGCGCGCAAAGTAAATTTTGTGCCATATTCTGTGCAACATAAAATGCTTTCTATAAATTAGAGATTACACTCTGAAAGCTTTTTTGACATTTTCGATTTTACCGATTTTGTTTTTCTTCATATTCCCGTTATCAACGCTAATTTATTGCTTTATTATCTGCCCATGACAACAATAAATTCCCAACTTTTTGATGACATGTAAGTAAATATAATAATAACAGTAAAGAAAATTTAAAAAAATGTTTTAGTGTCAAAGTGCGCAGAATTAGGAGCCGCGCAGATTAAGGCACGCTCACGGTAATTCTATTTCAATGAATTTTTGTTCGTATCATTTTTTAAATCAAACGGTTAGTCGAGATAAGGAGAAACACATGATGTGGTCTTTCTTTTAAAGCACGTGTTTGCTCGGTGCAATGCAAAAAGGGAGATCATTTGATGATTTTTTTTTATGATGCCTTCTTTGAAATCATGCGTCTTGCCTTCATTGTCAATATCAAGAAGCATATGTTGAAGTCCAGCTTTAAGTTGCGTAAAGAATATGATTATTGAAAATACGATCAATGGGCAAAATGTCAAATGATTATTATGATAAACGACTATTATCCCAAACGGCTTTATGCCAAATGACTTTATGCCAAACGGGGTAGCCCCCAATGTTCCAGATTCCTCCTGGCGCAATTTACAAGATTGCAGCCAATCTTTTTCGCTTGAAGAGCTGTAGTTCGCTTTGCGGAAAAGAAACGAGATATTCGCAGCCCCGGGTGATATCGGATATACGATGCTGAAGATGTGGTAAGCGAAAGGTTGGCCTTAAAAGATGAGTCAGCCTAGGGCTGCAAATCTCTATAATAAAGATAAATAATAATAAAGTTGGCCTAATGTAATGGAACGAATGGCGAACAGGAAGCTCACAGAATTCCTCGAATTCTGGCAATACGCCTTCCGTTCGGGCCGCGGTATCAGTAAATATTTCGGATCGTTTGGGCAAATCCTCTCCTTTCGTGCAGCTACTCATGCTTTGCATGGAGTAATACGAAGGTCAGGGATAGATTCGAGTGGTATGATTTTTACGAAATCCGTCCGTCCGGAAGCCTGCCACGGTGGTGACGAAATCGAGGTTTTTGTTCAATTTCTGTACTTGGGATCACTGCTGACCTCCTATAACGATACCAGCAGAGAAATTTGGAGACGCATGGTGGCTGGAAACCGTGGAACACAAGAATCTTGTGACAAGATACCTGGGCGATGCTAGTGGCAGATCAAGTTTTCGAAAGGAAAGTGCTGCGTACCATCTAACACGGATTTTTTCCTAGAAAGCAGGCTCAGGAAAATCTGAAATAAAAAACACATTAATATTTAAAAAAAAACCTGCCCTGGGCTCTACCGTCTACCAAACCATGTAGACCACCCTCTCGGGAGACGACATGATGAACAGACGCGAATCATCGACGAGTCAAGTCGAGTCTCCGCATGAGACACTTCAATGCCACACACCATCTCGGCGGTGACCAGTTTCACCCCACCTGTGAAGCATGCAAGTGTCAGCTTCCGGTGAACCATATTTTAAACAATTACCGTATCTTCGAAACTGTCAGAATTGCGTCAGTAGAACTACACTCTGGACGAGCGAAAGAAAATTCTTCTTGAATGGCATTAATCTGTGCAAACAAATCTGACGGTATGATTACTCACGACGACAAAATCTTTGTACGCCGATTTACCAACGACGAAACCAGAAAACCGACCAACGGCCCGCAACGAAATAATGACCTCTTTAATGGAACCGAGCCACCCCTGGTTGGACAAAACGAAACACATTGAAAATTTATTATTTAATTGTAATAGGATTTACCTCGCAAAACCCTTCTGGTCCATGCCGGCCAGTCAAAAATTTCCTAAGCCTGCCCAAACCATCCTGCAATTACCTACTCCTCAATATTCAGAGATGTACCAGCCTTAAGCTGAAATTCTCCAAAAGAATTAAGGAAGGTTTAGAGTAGAGAACATTAACATTGATATAACACATAGTTTCCAGGACCATTAGCGAAAGTTCGTTTTCAGAGTGATCTTCTACATAGTGTTGGTAAAAACATCGGAATTACTTTGTTTGTCATTTTTCGGCGAATGAGCGAAACGATGCGATTCTGGGTGATAAAAGCAAGCGAGTCAGCTCGCGCATGAGGCTTCGGTGAGTGAGCATGATTCTACCAACACTTCTTCTACATACACGTCCACAACCGAAGTATCAATTACTTAATGAAATCTAAATCATCAGTTCTCTAAATATCCATACAAATAAAAACTCACCCCACTCCTCCTGGACGTCATAGCCACTATGGGACTCCATGAGTTCGTATGTGGATTATACCGTTCGGCCGAAGACAGCTCCATACAATCGTCACGGCCACCGACCGCATAGATAAAGTTGTTGAACACAGCACAGCCCAAATGCTTCCGACGAGTCGACATGGGACTAACGGCGCACCATTTATTCTGCCTAGGATCGTATCTTTCCACCGTATTCAGCGGACACTGACCATCGGAACCACCGATGGCATAAAGATAACCGCCCAGAACTGCCACGGCTACGCCTAATCGGCGGGTAGTCATTGGAGCCACCTTCGACCATTTGTTCTCCTTAGGATCGTATCGTTCTACATGGTTCAGACACTGCACGCCGTCTTGGCCACCAACCGCATATAGGAACCCGTCCAGTACAGCAACGCCCACACTGGTTCTACAACTGGTCGTTGGAGCAACGTCACAGCTCCACTGATTAGTCTGGGGATCGTATCGCTCGATACTGTTCAGATAGCTCTGTCCGTCGTGTCCTCCAACGGCATAGAGCAGATCATTCAGCACAGCAACCCCAACACCACAGCGACGTTTACTCATTGGAGCGACCATCTTCCAGTCTGCCGTTTCTGGGTCAAATCGTTCCACCGATGCGATCGCATCACCCGAACACCAGCCGCCAACAGCAAATAATACTTCTCCTCTTCGGGTTGGTTTCCTCGGACGTGTACGGGGCCCCTGCATCAAGGGTCGCTCTTGTGGAAGCAATAAATAGTTCTTAGCCTCGTCCACCAAATCACGACAAGCCTCATCCGATCGAACCAGAAGATCCGATCCAACTGTTCCAACCAGAAACTTGGGACTAAGCAGAGGCATCCTAACGTGCTGCAAAACTTGAGCAAGGTGTTGTCTACGTTCGGCAACGTTGTATTTTAACCAAGCCATCACTGCGTTGAACACCTGCTCCTCAGAACGAACATTCAGCTCGTCGCTACAGATGATGTCCACTAATTGACCGACCGGAAGAAGCAGAAACTCTTCACTTTCCATCACTTCTTGGAAGTTGTGTTGCGTGAATTTATCCGCAATTCGAAGCAACTCGCGGCACGAGTGTGTATCGGCAAAAGCTCGAATGCCCAAGCAATTTGTAGGATCCAGTTGTCGCTTTAAAAATTCACAGCAAATGTCTTGTATTTCGGCTAGCTGGAGAAGGCATGCCGCCGGGAGTAAAGTTTGCACGTTCGATTCCTCGACGACAATGTGTGACGTGTAGCAGAAGTCGATCAGCAGCTCCATAGCGTTCTCATCAATGTCGCGGATAGTAACCTCTGTTTGGCGGGATTCTTCCAGCTCTCCGGTAAACATGGCCCTGAAATAGGGACTGCACGCCGACAGGATCACACGATGTGCGAAAATTTTCCTCCCGCTAACGTTGATGACCACATCACAAAGTTCCCGGTGGCGGCGCAAAACATTCAGCTCGGTCAGTGTAACTCGCGGGTGTTTCTCCGATGTGTGCGAGAGTCTAAAACAAAACGATTTTTGTATTTGATTATAGTTGATTAAACTTTGGTGCTGAATAATAATACTTACCTCGCTGGAGACGGAGGACGATCGGAAATCAGTACGTCGCCCATTCTGTTAGCCGCAAGGCGCAGCGGGGCAGAGGCCCAACCCCACACGGTATCTATCTGTAAATAAGATTTATAAAAGATATCATTCGCTAGGTTAACCAAATCCGTCCTCAATTGATAATGATAGAGGCAATCATATCGCAACCTGATGCAAGTGCGATTAGTACAGAATCAAAAAAGCTGCCAACAAACTTTGAAATAACGCCTTATTCTCGGTTTGCCGGTTGTCGGATTTCGAAACTCCAACCGACCTAAAATCATGATGCAATTTAGGGAACATCCTTAAATTACGTAACGCTTGGAGCGGGGAGGGGGTTGCCCGAAGTGTGACGACCCATACAAAATTTTCAGATGCTTTATACAAAAAGTGTGACATAGGGGGGAAAAGGGGTTGAAAAAGGTCGATTTTTGCGTTATGTAATTAATGGATCTTCCCTTATGGTCAACGAATTTTGGTCACCGGAGATTGCGATCAGACTAAAAAGCTGAATTGCCTTGCAGATCATTTGCACTTCTTCCAAATTCGTTAGTCTCCAAAATTTGAACATTCTATTATTCTTATTACAAAATTCTTTATGAATGTTTACAATATTAACAGTTCAAAACAATGTACGAACTCCTACCTCCTACTAGATAGTTGCAATTATAGATACCTAGTTGCAGCAAACAAATCAAAGCACGTAAATAAACTCTTTATGCGTGTTTTGGCGAAATAATACCAAATTAAAATGAAAACAAATGATGATGCATTGGAAAATCATTGAAGAGATAAATATAGTAAAATAATAAGCATTGCTTGACTTGAGAAAATAAAAACTGTCTCCCAAATAGGCTTGCAAGGTCATCCAGAAACGCCTTCCGAAAAATAATTGAGTTTTTTTTTGTATGTACCTACATATCATCATTTTCCTTCCATCTGTTTTTTCATTTGTTGCAAGCAAAATAAAAACTTCAGAAAATTCTTGTTCTGATTTTGAATAATAACTTTGTATTCAATAATATAAATAAACTAATTTGTATGCACAGCCAATTATGGACATTATGACATCATAGTATCAATAAACATAGCCTCGATAGATAGCATATACAATTTTCTCTAAGGCCTTTTGCCTACAACAGGCATGCCCGAACAACACTAAAATCACTCTAAGAACTCTAAACTTGCAATTAATTTGTGAATAGTTTTTTCGACATTTTAAAATCAACAATGTCGAATTTATTTTGACTGGCCATCTTTAACACTAATCATGAAAGAAACAAAACTCACCTTTGCAACTTTTACTATGGACCCTGGCCCTAAAAAGAGCGGTGCAGCCTTTTTCTATCGGCCAACGGTGCTCTTTTTCGGTAGCGGAACGATTGACCTCTGCAATAAACTGCACCTAAACCAGTCCCAGAAAAACAACGGGATCACGACCCTCCCGACAGCGATGTTTTGATTCCTACGCACTGCTGATTATTCGGGAATGATGACGATGATGATGGCGCGATGACAGTTGGGAAGATGATCCTAAACTTTTCTCACAGTTTAAAACACTGTCCCAAGCAGCGTTACGCTGCCGCGAAATGGAAACATTTTAGCAGCTAACGGTAGCGGAAACTCGTGGGCAGAACTTTCCGACGGGATTGATTACTCCGGATAAAGTTTTCACCGTAAAAAAGACTATTTTCGCGACACTTCTTCGACCATGAAGCAAACCACTGAATTTTTTCTCGAATGATGATTGAATTTTCAATGATTGACAGATGGCGAAAGCAGGGTCGCATCGCAAGGCAAAAGCGCGGTGGGTGCAGTCAGCCGCGTATACAATTTTCGGTATCTCCTTCCCGTGAAAACCAAAATTTTGGACTCATAAGCCATTTTATGAGACAGATTCGAACAGCTGATCAAAATTTTGAGTGGACAGCTCGGTCTTTGTTTTGGTAAATTTGCATGTAAACCATCATCATTTCGTCATCATCATCATCATTTCATTTCATTTTCGCAAATGTTCCTTGTAAAATGTAAATATTAGTATTTGGTATCCTGTCATTTGAGCTTTCAATAAAATGGCTTATTCTCGCACCAACCAGCAACGTGGGACACCCGAATAGAAAATACAATAGAATTACATTAAAATATTGCGCATAAATCCCAAAATTTTATTCCCACCTTTGGGTTTCCGCGCCGAGCACTCAGCGCAAGACTCGGCGACAAGGGGAAAGTTATAAAGTTGGTAACCCTGATTTTTGACAATCAATGTCGATTGTTTGTGTGAGTGCACCGATGTCAAAAAATAGAGCTTTTAGCTGAATTTTTCATTGTCAAATGCAAGTTTTGACAGTATTATACATGTATGAGTGAAAAACATGTATAAAAGGTCTATCGGGGAAGCAGTCGCTGGAGGCAAATGTTATTGTCTTCAAAGACGAAACGAAAAGTTTCAATGCAAACAGCAATATCATAAAATTACAATACATTTTATTGATGTACAATCAGTTTTATTGTTCTTCTATTGTACCAATTAAATTGCCTTATTGTTGTTCCAATAAACGAGCAATAAAATCTATTGACAGAAAAATGTTGACAATAGAATTACAATAAATTCTATTGTAATGGCAAAAATTTGTTCGAGAAAAAAACGATTTTTTTTATTGTTACGGTAACTAACAACCCCTATTTTCTATTGTAAAACAGCCATTTACAATAGAATTTATGGTGGAAAACCAAGGGGTCAACCACTCGGCACAATGTGCCCGCGGCACAGTATGGCACACTTTCGGCACATCTGGGCACCCTTTCTAGTTTTGACACCTGAGCTTTCAGTGTCAAGCACGAATGTCAAGTGTTTGAAATGAAACAAAAAAGTCATAAACAAACACAAAACACTTTGCTGAGTACTGATGGTGCTCCGCAATCTCCGTTAAGTTAACTAGTATCTATAGGTTTTTCAGGACATCCTGGAACACGACATTAAATTTTAACTGTCTTCCAAGTCGACAGTGGGCGACAGAACGAAGCAGAAAGATGGCCATATCATGTATCTTCCCGACGAACGACAAACTTTTGGGAGCTGTTCATCCAGCTGCCGGGCATCGACGTGAACAAACCAGACAACATATCGCTTTACAAGCTGGCTCACAGACGTTTGAAAACATGTTGATCACGAAATGCTGGAGTTTGGCAACTGGTAACAATCTCGGGTTCATTTCATGCATGAAGGCTGTACTCCAAGGAAGGATTCGATGTGTTAAGCTGCTACTATTCGCTGTGGATTCTCCGTCTCTCCGATAGAGACAAACACCGGCAGGAGTTTTGAAGCTGAGCAGTGGGTCCGTTTTTATAGAAGACACGTGTGACAAAACGATAGAACAGTGTGCGGGGCACGGCTGCTAAATAAGTCAGCACCCTGTGGTAAGTGGTAACATTATATTGTGCATCCCGAAGGCTGGTTTACAGTTCAGAAACGTATCACGGAATTTTGCTTCCATGCATTTTTGAAGGAGCAGGATTCAATTCACAGGATTTGGGCACGGAAAACAAAATTCCCGCATTTTTAAAAAAAACATAGGAGACCAAATCCTGTGACACGTTTTCTAAACTGTAAACCAGCCTTAACGCACTGTGACCGGAAGCAATAGCATCGCGAAACAAAACGGCGTACCAAAAGGGGATTCGTTCCAAATTCCTTTCCTTATTTCCATTCAACTTTTTCTTAGAATTTTTGTTTGTTCTTTATTTAAGTGAGTTTTTCTCAGAAGACGAACAAGACGAAAGAAGTGGACGAAAACTACATCGAGGATTTGATAAACTATTCCTAATCGGTCATAAGCTGCGAATTCCACTACAAGTGACATACGCCAACAGTAATTCGCTAATCAAAGTGGCTGGTTGCTCCGGAAGTGATACCAACAGGATATGATGATGAGTGTATCAGTACACGGATAAAATGAAATAAGCTAGTTAGCTTACTGTTTAATCCTTCTAAAGCTTTTTCAAATTTTATTTGTTACAGGGATTATTAATAAATTTAGCTTAGCTTGCTTTTTAAGCATTGCAATGATTTTCTGAAAAATAAACTTTTGAATGCTTAACAAGCTCGCAGTGTTACTACTGAGACTTCAGAAAAATATTCATTATCATTTTGTCGTTCAGCAAGGTAGGTCGTATCGAAGCCAAAATTCTTAAGATTTTTTTCAGGTTGTTCCACTGGATCATCTCTACCTATGTCGTCATTTCAGTCCAGCTCAAGTCCGGGTTTGCACAGTCAGCGACTCCAAAAATACTCAATCTCATCATTACACTTTGTTCCGGAGTGCCACCAAATCGACGAACCAATCCGCAAGGGGAACGACAGAAATTTTCCAAACCGAAGAATGTCGAAAAAGACGCCAAATCTGGAAAAAACATGACCGCATATCTTTTTCGGATTTTGGCATCTTTTTTGTGGGATGTACCATCTTTTCGGGATATTCCGGGTTAGAGAAATTTGTGGCGTTCCTCTTGGCAATCCCGAAAGCACAATTGGTTTTTCCATATATTATACCCAAGCAGCATGTGAGCAAGTACCCAAGTTACAATTAGTCCATGATAAGACTGCTAAACATCGAACCAAAATTACCCCCGTTTATAACTACAATTCTTTTTTAAAGGAATATTTTTTTGCTTCTGGTATTTTACGTTTTCATCCCGCTTGATTTTTGTTTTTATTTCTACCTTGGAACAACAAACCTGTCAAAAAAGAAGCCTCGCATATATTTAAAAGGAAATAAGCATTCCAAATGATTAAACGCAGATTAAGCATTGAAAAGCTTACCTTGAAAATAATCATTGGAATGAGTGGATAGACTGAATATGGTTTTAGATTAAAGTTTAAGCTATTTAGAATATTTATATTTATCCGTGTAGGCGATCCTTAACAGTACACAGAGAAAAAATAAATTGTGTTTCTGAAAATTTGGCACTTTCATTTCGACATTATAGCAATTTTGGTAAATTTAAATAATGAAACTCTTAATGTGAAAGTAAAACTCTCAACTTGAGAAATTATTTATAAATGAAAAATTGTTATTTCAAGAGTTAAAGGTTTTCTTTTGAATGATCGGAAAATTTCAAATGGACATGTTATTATCTTCAGATTTGGCAACGCTGGCAACTTATCTTCAAATATCTGGCAACTGACCCTACTGTCGTATGTTTTGTTTTACATTTGTCGGCGGGAAAAATATGTTGATCGGAAAGTGAAAAGTTATTTAAAAAGTTCAGCAAATGTAAGACTCCGGAATTTTCGTGATTTTAGCCTCGAGAATGCTGTTCACGGTTGCTCAGCAGACCCCTCAATCCGGAGTTTTTGCCTCCAAAAAGGTAGCTCCTAAACGTGAAGCGCAGCCGTCACTACACCGTCCAGGTCAATTGGAACCGAAAAATCAGCACCGCCAAAGGTATAGTAATATGTTGCCAACGAGGTTACCAATCCCAAAATCCATTAGCAATAGAGTTAAAATATTACAATAGACCATCTTATCATCTCCAGGAAACACCATAATTACCGACGGTATTCCGCACAACACATACACACAAAAAAAAATAGTTGGTAAAAGTCAAAGAAACGTTAGTAAAATTAAGAAAATTCGTTAGTGATTTTCAGTAGAAAGTATAGGATTGTTAAATTTACCAATGCAAAAAATGTCACTTCGGCAAGAGCTTTGAAAAACGTCAAACCTTTTATATTAACATTTTTCTCTCAAAATAAGATGTCCTTTTACATTGGAATCAACTACTGGTACTTTCAAAACAACAATTTTTTTAACTTTCATTTTCATATTTGCATTTTTATTTTGAATTTGCCAAAATAAAATTCTACAAATTTCAAATTGATTAAATGTTTCATTTTTATTATCGCATTCAATGCTTCAATGAATTGAACAATCATAAACATTAAACAATAAAAAAATATTTGAAAGCCACGGAATACGGCTGCTACTTTTTATGTAATACATGTTCCGCAGAACTGGACTAAAATCGTTCAGCGGCTTTTCTTTTCACAGCGGCTTCGATGCGCGGGAGAATCGGCTGGAGCAAGTTGTCGCATAACATTATTAAACCGTTGTACGTTGTATCCTCGAATGGGCGTGAAATTGGTTCATGAAGCACTCGATGTTCAGTGGTAGATTGGTTGTTGATGGATACCAGTTATTCAGAATTCTCAATCTCGATAACCTCTGTGGAATGAAAGGGGGGAAATAAACAAATGAGGAAATAATATTCAACTTGTTATGCCTTACCTCTTATTTGTCCTTGATATGAAATTCGTTTCCGAAGTGCTTCGCCAGCTGGCACCAGCTTGCCTTTTGAAAAAAGCCGCCTTAATTTTGCAACGCCGTTCAGCTTCAAACAACTTATGCTGGACCGTTTTAATGGTCGATAATTGATGGTTGAGACGTCGGGCCGGGACGAGTTTGTCAGATGCCGCTGGGACATATTGATCTCACGAAACTGCTGCGAACTACGTGAACATCCAGAAATCCTCTTTGCATCCATGCAGTAAACTACTCACATACGGTTCCAGAATCTCAAAGTCTTTCTGCTTAATTCGCGTCAGCGGATTTACTACATCAGTAAGGATGTCCTTGGAGGTGCCAGAACGGATGTGGAAAGCGCACCTGGTGATCTTTTTTGGCTGAACGAGAACTTCACAGCGCCGGAACGATGGATAGTTGTTTTTCTTTTAATGGATTTAATTTTGTTTTGCAACTGTCACCGACAGTCGAGGGCTGCCAGTTACATTATTTCTTCATGTCAGTGCTGCCAAAATTGTAAAATGATGAAGCTTTTTTGATTATTTTAAATTTCTTGCTCTGAGAGTTTTGACTGTAAAAATATGAAACTTTCAGATCAATCAATTTAGCATTTGACTGAAAAGTTTTAACTCCTAAAAATACCAAATTCTTCGTGCTTTCAAAATAAAATTGGAAAATGTTGGAATCCCAACTTTATTTTGCTCTGTGTATGCCTCAAAATGCTCCTCCACGCACCACCATAAACAACGAGCATTTATATCGACGGAAATTAAAAGCCGTCGCATGAGTTCGCCTGCACTGGCCCTGATGTCCTCAAAGACCATCAATTCTCCGCTCACCCTCCAATCTTTACCCATAGTACAGGGAGGATCCAGTTCGAACAGCAGCAGAAATGACAACTGTTGGCGGAACTCCAGGAATTTGGATAATGGTAATACACCGTTAATCGAACCCTTTCGACTGAGGCGGAACAATTTGTCTGGTTTCTCTAGCTTGTCTAAATAAAAGATTGTGGTTTGTTTGTTTGTCCAAAACCCCAAAGTGAATAAAATAAGATAATAAAATAAAAATGGTATAATCAACTTTGAATTAATATTTTTGAATAACATTTCATTTTAACCTATTTTAACATTGTTTTCTGAAATTGAAAGCGCTCACCACTGGTTGTTTTGAAAGAATCACTAGTTGATTCAAATGCAAAATATACATTTAGTTTTAAGAAGAAAATGTCATTTTGAAAAGTTGACTCTTGTCAAAGTGCTTTCTGAAGTGACATTTTTTGCATTGGTAAATTTAACAGTCTTATACTTTCTACTGAAAATCACTAACTAATTTTCTTAATTTTACCAACGTTTCTGTTAATTTTACCAACGATTTTTTTTTGTGTGTACCGACTGCGCCACGAAGCAGTGAAATATAAATCTACACCATGCACAACAATATACCCAAGTATCATCATATGCGGAAAAAAAATCTTGATACCAATGCTGTAATTGAATTTGAAAGAAGAGGACTCACGAAGTCTTTATTAGACTGGAGAAAGTGTAAAGAGCGTTTGCCTTGCATTCGACAGATTTTCCATGGGGTCCATAGCAAATTTTGTGCTAGCATATCAAATCATCTCAACGAGGAACTAAACATGCTAAATAGCTTGTAACCCTATATTTAGTCGAAGAATTTAAAAACAAATTAGAAATAATTTTTAACTTACATTCTCTAAAAAACGGCGCTAAGAAGATTGAATTTCCAGTGCTTATTAAATTCCTTGTCCGTCGGTTTAGGGAAGATATCTTCTTCTTCTTATTGGCATTACATCCCCACACTGGGACAGAGCCACCTTGCAGCTTAGTGTTCATTAAGCACTTCCACAGTTATTGACTGCTACGTTTCTAAGCCAGGTTACCATTTTTGCGTTCGTATATCATGAGGCTAGCACGATGATACTATTGTAGATCCAGTTGGAAACCGAACTGAGCTCTCGCGACAATCGCATTTTCTCCCATTTCCGGATGTCGCAACTGCATCGCGAGTAATGCGCATCTATGCCATAGCCGTGCGCCATCATGCGCACCACTCGCGATGCAGTCGCGACATTCGGAAATGGGAGAAAATGCGATTGTCGCGAGAGCTCAGTTCGGTTTTCAACTGGATCTACAATATTATTCCCAGGGAAGTCGAGACAATTTCCAATCCGAAAATTGCCTAGACCGGCACCGGGAATCGAACCCAGCCACCCTCAGCAATCAGCATGGTCTTGCTTTGTAGCCGCGCGTCTTACCGCACGGCTAAGGAGGGCCCCTTAGGGAAGATATATAATGGGTAATTTTCAACCCACCTCCTCCCTACACACTTAATTTTTTTTACCGAGCTCGGTTCACAAATTACCGATTTCTCAACAGCTGAGCTCTCGGTACTCACCTCGGTAATCAAATTCAAGTACCGAGTGCTCGGTACCTAAAGTTCATCGTTCAAACGTCAAAAATTACTGAGTTAATCTGTAAAATTTACTGTATATTCGGTAAAAAAATACCGAGTAACTCTGTCAATTCGTATGTCAAAAACATATAGTTTTACCGAGCTTTCTGCATTTTTTTTACATTGTTTTGTAATCGATTACCGTTGGTTCGGTAAATTTAAAACAATTTTTCAGTAATACCAGTAACCGTATATTTTTTTTCAATGATATAATATAAATAAATAAACAATAGACATAATTTATTATGTTTGTTGATTTTATTTGTTCATTTTAATGCATCAAAATAGTTCACCTCGAACTTATATACTAATTTTATGTGCTACCAACAACCAAGTTTATAGGTATCAGCTTAACATATTGAATTTTGCTCAACCAAATTCTCAACTACTTCTATACTTCATCACTACTGCGAATATGAACGCATAGAACTGCTTGTTCTCGGGACTAATGTCGCAGTTGAATACATTAATTGCTTCGCAAAGGATTCGGAAACAATCAAGAATATTGGCTGCTATCTTGATAGTGCACTCCTTCCAGACGAATGTTCCACCATTAATCCCTTCAGGTGCTTCGTGTACGAATAGGATTGGCATATTGTTGTACCCAACAGGATCGTCCATCTGTGGGTAAAGAAAGTAAAATGTATTTAAATAATATAAATAATTTTTTGTTCGTCTTAGAATACGTCCGATAGAAATAGTAATGTGAAAAAGCTAGTTTCGATTATAATCGGAATAAAATTGTCCAAGCTTCCGTTTACCTTGAGAATTTCAACAATTCCATCGAGAGGATTTTTCTTGGTCCAAGAATCATTTTTCGAGCGCTTGACCCCACGAGACGGATTCTTAGCCCTAATGATAGCTAAAGTTCGTAAAAAATCTGAAATTGAATACAGTCGTCATAGTCCACATAGTCATTAAAAGTTGTTATGTAAAATTACCACTTTGAATGTGAAGAAACAAATCGCCATATTTTGCAAGAACTTTTTCTTGCAAATTTGAAAACTGTTCGCATCAGGATACATTTTAACGAAATCCATTGATACCTAAAAATTAGAAATTTTGTTGATTAGAATACAAACAATTTCAGATTGTTCCGAGTAGGTACCATGATTCCATCGAAGGCAGATGCTACCGGGTACAGCTTCAAGTATTCCTGGAAATCTTTGTTTTTACGGTATTTTTCACGATCTGAAAACGTTATCATCCACAATTCTTCTGCACGAGACTTGGTATTCGAATTTGGGCTGATGAATTTTAACTCGAGAATCTGAAATGGAAAATAAATTGTAACAATTTGAAAATATCAGTCTAATTAGCTAATATAATTATATCTTCTTTTTAATCAATGGCTCTACATTCAAACTGGAGCTTGCCGTACTTTCATCGTAATTAATTAAACAATACAAAGTAATTAATTAATATTAAATCAATTTAATAATCTATCGAACTATAAAAGTGCCAGCTACTTACCAACTCCTCTATGTTGTCATCGGAATCTGTCACTTCTACCGGTAATTGCGCAAGCTGCTCGATCGACCTTGGCCTGTTAACCATTCGTTTGTCGGATTTCCTGGACATATACTCCATATGATAGTGAATACGTCCCGCGTGTCGATATTTTCCTCGGCCATGTGGGTAAAACCACAAAGCCTGGGGCAGAGCTGGCATTTCCTCACACACTGTGCACAATGAGGAGATTTTAATACACACCACAAAGAGTGAAGCTGATACTCATCGGGTAACAAAGCCAACACGGTGAGTGAGGACGAAGACGAAGAGTGAGAGAATCATTCCGGTGAGAGTTGGGCCAACACAAAGTTGTGCCACTTAGTGCAATATTCTTGGAAACGATATCGTTTTCTATGAAGCTCGCTGAATTTTTTTGGAACACAAACATATTTCGCTTTGAAAATTAGTTAACTACGTCTCAGTTAGAAAGGGCGAGGCTTTGATAAAGTTTAGTGCTCCATGCTAAAATGAATAACATTGGTGAATAAGGACTGAATAAAATAGAATAAGCAGAAAGCCAAAAGATGATGTTTGAAAGGAATGGCACGGGAGAGCAAACGGTGGAATTTTTAAAACGTTTCTCGAAGATTCTAGAAGCAATTTAGATAAAAGCCGTTTGCAGTACGGGGACGAACTTTCCTTATATTGTATAAAAAAAACACTAATTTCGATTTCGATTTTTATTTTTTCAAATACCTTTCGGATTCTTTTTCTTCATGCAACCTTATTCGCCTACAGGCGGAAGGGTAATTTAAACTGATTATTTTTAGCTTGGCGTAAATCATAAATCTTTTTTAAAACTATTTTACACAGAATTGTGCAAAATAGACAGCGTTTTGCAATTAAATTGTATGAAGACTTTCATACGGCCGTGAACATTATTCTGAAGCTTGTAGACAACGAAATAACTTCATTCAAGGTGACGTTCAAATAATAATTGTATTTAGTATTTGTAAATTGTATTTAGAAATCGTCTCGCCAGTAAATTATTTTAAAGCAGGTGGGGCGGAATAATGTTGTTAGTACAAGTCTTCTAAATAGTTTTGTTAACAAACATCCCAAAAGCCAGCAAAATCAAAAATATCTTATTACTCGTAAATAGTATCAACAGCTACGTTTTACTTTCTTTGGCAATGTTTATTTTCATTCTGTTTGATTCACCGTTTTGTCAAAACTCATTGAGGAACACGGTGTGTTTATTTCATCATTTATCCTCAACTCTTTGTGTCTGACAAATGCATTCGCTGCAGAGTAGAAACACAAAGAGGACTCACTGCGTTGTGGAAAAGAAAGAATGAGCGATAAGCGAAACACACTCTCTGCGGTCTTTTTGAGGAGTGCAAAAGATACGCACATTTCGACTACTCTGAGGAGTATGCCAGCCCTGGCCTGGGGAACATCACGGTTCGTCGATCCTAGTACTGGGTATGTATTAACAAGCGAAACCGCCAACAAATTCTTGTGGAAGGTCGAAGGATGCCTGTAGAGCAAAATTACATGATATTATGATGATGTATTTGATGTATAATGCAATAAAATCCAGTTTAGAAACCTACAATCCATAATTTAACTTCAGAAATTCGCAGAGTATTCGATTTATTTGATTCAACAGTTTGTCATTCGGGTTTATTTCTTCATTCAAAACTTCCATGATCTCATTTCCCGAAGGTGTTTTGCTGAAGATGATGTTTATGTCGATAGCCTAGAAGAAAATAAAATCCATGAACAATAAAAATTATTGTCAATTTATGGAAGATTTTTTTACTTAGGGTCAAAATCTTCACCTCGCTGAACTCTTAAGCGTTGCTTACTCAGAGCATTAGTGAATAATCATAGATTTAATCATGAATAATGAATAATGGGCTATTTAATCATTATTCATTAATCATAATCATACAAAAAATATGATTCAATCATTAATCACTAATCGTTAATCATAGAATTTTACATTTAATCATTAATCACTAATCATATTCATAATTGTTTTGAGTTTAATCATTAATCATCAATTTTAATCATTGCATACATCGATTTTATTCATTAATCTTTAATCATAATCATTTAATTTTCATACCTTTCAATGACCCAATTTGGTAAAAATGTTACTTGATAATTGATCAATATGCAAACCATTCAATTTGATTATTCATAATCATTAATCATTAATCATACCGATCTTTAATCATTAATCATACACATATTGTGTCAGCATTTAATCACGATCGGTAATCGTTAATCATACTCCAAACGTTTTATTCATTAATCATAATCGTCAATCATTGTCAAAAATTAATTTATTCGTTAATCATAATCATTAATCATTGTGAAAAATTATTAAATCATTAATCATAATCTTTAATCATAGAGTTAAATGATTTAATCATAACAAATTTAATCATTCATTGGAAGCTTTATTCATTAACGCTCTGTGCTTACTCATACGTTTGAAGGTGATTTAAGGCCTGAGCGGAGGGAAGGAAACGGCCCTATAAGTTTGATAATTAATACTTTAATACTTAAAATTATATAAAATTCTTATCGTATCTGCCGATATCAATTTGAGAGACGGCAGTATTGCAATTGTGAGATGTACTGACATTCATAGAAAGAAGTTCGAACAAAGTATCATCGTTCAACAAAACGTATTTACCTTCATAAATAAAAAAAATCTTAACCCAATGGAACTAAGAGGAATCATGGTATGGTGTCTTTAGACGGTTGGTTCTTTTTCATAGAGAGTGCATTAAGTTTAAAATAAAAGTACGCCAGCTTTTGTTATTATTAGGGTTCACAAGTTACATAAAGCTCTAAAATTAAAAGTTTGAACATTCAAAACTAAATTGTAGAACTGTCAAAGGGAAATGTTTACACTATTAAAAAAGAATGAAATATTTTCATTTAGAATAATAACTAGCTCCCCAGTCCTCCCTCGCACTCTTCAATCTTTTTTCCCTTTTAAATTAAAACAATCAAATCGCATTGAATAGCTTTTAGTTTTTATTTCAATTATTTTTCTTCACTCACACGGTGTAAGCTCTCTCTCTCTCTCCCATAACACGGTGGGCAGCGGCCACTTTTCTACATATGCCTGGAATCCCAGACCCTGGCCAGAGTGGGGGTGCGTACCATCTAGCCAATTTTGGACATTGTGCCATAAATTTCCTGTAGGAAAAGAAAGGAAAACCATGCATAAATATCATAATAAGTATGAAGTCAACCAACTCCGGTACTTTAAGTTTTCATTTTGCTCACGCCGTGGCGCCGGAGTGGGTAACTGTTTTTGTGGATTAAAGCTTACGAGCTCCAGCGTTAACACTTGTTATATTCCTGTTTAGAAAATATGACCTACCTGCTGATTGGTGCGCCAAATATTTATCTGGAACTATAGGCCATGGACGATAAATGGATGAAAAATTCGCTGCAAAATAATAGAAAGCACTTAAGAATTTTCGTATGATAACACATTACCATGATCGCTTTTACTAGCGCTTTCTCAGGAAGGTTTATTTATTTGTGTGACTTACCTTCGGGTGGCAATTGGATGATCAACATCCCATCGATTCCTACACACTTAGATAGATGTTCTGAGTTCGGTGATTTTTTTCACCGATTCAGACGGTAATTTAGAAATTTACATTTTTTCCGGTAATTTGGACTTTAGTTATTTATATCTGTAATCAAAACTACCGAATAACTGTGAATTCGTTCAGATTTAACGAGTTCGGTAAATATTTTCACCGATAATTCTGTGAATTACTGTGAGCACCGAAGTCGGTAAGATATTTAACTGAAGTTTCGGTGATTGGTGCTGTTGAACATCGCATCAAAGCATGAACTGTCAGAATCACCATGTGCAATTATCTCGGCAGTGGTCATGGTCGATCGTGCGGGAAACCATCTAGAAGAAATTAGGAGCAGCTAGGAGCAGGAGTTAAACAAAAATACGAGAAAGGAAAAAAATCAAGCTTGGTGAATCTTCTATAGGTAAAGTATATACATTTCGTTGTATTTGATGTTGCTATTCTGAAGGCATGATTTTGCACTCTACAGCATGGAAAAAAACGACAAGTGATTGGAAGTGCCGTCTGGAAGCGTGCGTCTGCAATAATGCTGCAACAACGATGTTGTGTCAATGTTTCCAAGTTCTGAAGTCTACGTGGATGGAACGAAATCTTCCTTAGAACATCAACTTGCTACCACAAATTGGAACCAATTTTAACCATGTAATACAATAATTAAATTGGATTGAATTTACATCCGTATTTATAAAAAAAACTCGATCAATAAAATGATTCCTTTTGTTTCAAAAAAATGCTTTTTACAAACCCAATATTTTTTTCGGTTAAATTTACCGATCATTCAGTAAATTTGGAAAATTATCACTTTTTGCAATTTACAGATCTGCGTCTGTCTTTCGGTAAACGTAACCGAATAGGCAGTAAATTTGACAGCCTTTACCTCCATCGCAGTTTACAAATCGTTCGGTTCGGTTTTAACCGAAGTCATTACCGACCGTTTAGCTGTTGAGAATTCGGTAATCGAATTACCGAAGTCGGTAACTTTTTCTAACTGTGTACGAGGATGGCCATTTCCTCTTTTCGGTTCAGGCCGTAGATGAAATTACCACACAGCAGCACAAATCAGCAAGTTCTCTCAGGTAATGCTCGCTTCCAACGGAATTAAATGGTTAATCGAAATCGATGGATACTTAGTTGACGCCAATAAACTGTCTCGACAATTTGAATTAAATTTATATTTAACTTGAGTATTTAGTATACTACTACGTATACGATAAAGGTGCACTCAAACTAAATTGTTGTTGTCGGCTGAGCGCTGGCTACTGAGCTATGACTATGGGCGTCATCTATATACGCTGGTGGCCAAAAATTGTTTTTACAAATGAAATGACATATGTATTAAGAAATGATTTGGTTCGCAATATTTTTAATTTAATGGTTGCTTCCTTGACCTCACCTAAGCATTTGATGTAAAAGGTTCACGTGATTATTCTCAATAAACTAAACTAAACTAAACTAAAAAAAAGATATTACTTGTATTGCATTAAACCATGTAATTAATCATATCAAGTAAAACAAGAGAATATTTAAAATCCTAGAGCTTGATTATTCTGATAAATACATTTTGTATTCAATGAATCTTAATTTTAATTGATTATTATTTAACCCAAGTAACACCAAGCATTACAATATTGCACATATTATTTTTATTATTTAATCAGACTAAGGCCGAAGTGGCCTGTGCGGTATATAAGAGTCTTCTCCATTCGGCTCGGTCCATGGCTACACGTCGCCAACCACGCAGTCTACGGAGGGTCCGCAAGTCATCTTCCACCTGATCGATCCACCTTGCCCGCTGCGCACCTCGCCTTCTTGTGCCCGTCGGATCGTTGTCGAGAACCATTTTCACCGGGTTACTGTCCGACATTCTGGCTACGTGCCCGGCCCATCGCAGTCGTCCGATTTTCGCGGTGTGAACGATGGATGGTTCTCCCAACAGCTGATGCAATTCGTGGTTCATTCGCCTCCTCCACGTACCGTCCGCCATCTGCACCCCACCATAGATGGTACGCAGCACTTTCCTTTCGAAAACTCCAAGTGCGCGTTGGTCCTCCACGAGCATCGTCCATGTCTCGTGTCCGTAGAGAACTACCGGTCTAATTAGCGTTTTGTAGATTGTCAGTTTGGTACGACGGCGAACTCTATTCGATCGGAGCGTCTTGCGGAGTCCAAAGTACGTACGATTTCCAGCCACTATGCGTCTCCGAATTTCTCTGCTGGTGTCATTTTCGGCAGTCACCAGTGAGCCCAAGTACACAAATTCTTCTACCACCTCGATTTCGTCACCACCGATGCAAACTCGCGGTGGGTGGCTCACATTGTCTTCTCTTGAACCTCTTCCTATCATGTACTTCGTCTTCGACGTGTTGATGACTAGTCCGATCCGCTTAGCTTCCCTCTTCAGTCTGATGTAGGCTTCCTCCATCTTCTCAAAGTTACGTGCCATAATATCTATGTCGTCGGCGAAACCAAATAGCTGGACGGACTTATTGAAAATTGTACCACTCGTGTTAATCCCTGCTCTTCGTATTACCCTTCCAAAGCGATGTTGAATAGCAAACACGAGAGACCATCACCTTGCCGTAACCCTCTGCGGGTTTCGAAGGGACTCGAGAATGCCCCTGAAACTCGAACTACGCACATCACCCGATCCATCGTCGCTTTGATCAACCGTGTCAGTTTATCCGGAAAACCGTGTTCGTGCATTCCCAAGTAACCGTAAGCATTAGTTTTAGGCTTTTAATCAGCATCAATGATGCTTTAAAGCGTTATATACTCAATCCAGTTGAAACCCGAAATTGGGTGCTAGCGTAGTTGGATTTTTCTCACAATCCGAACGTTAAACCAAACTTCGGAAGTGGTGCGCTGAATAGCTTTTCGCGATATGAAAACAGCGCACCACTTCCGAAATTAGGTTTAACGTACGGATTGTGAGAAAAATCCAACTTCGCTATCCCCCAATTCCGGTTTTCAGCTGGATTAAGAATAACAGCCCTGCAAATGTTTCGAAGCTCTTATTCAACATTATATCAGCATCGTTAATGCTGCAAGATAAAATGTTTATTAACTTTAAATTAGCATTACATTAGCATTAAATGCGTAATAAAAGCAGTGTTTAATGCAGTCAAAAATTTTGACAAAACAATCAGTTGGAAATTCTGTATGTAGTAGTGAGACTTTCCTCGGATGAATGCATCACGACCACTACTACAAATTCTACCGGCAAAAAAAGATAATAGTTTAAGTATACCTTTCGGCAGCAAGACATGAAATCGCATGCGTGGCCGAAAGAGCAAGGGAGGACTACTTTGTGGAAGCTGTGCCATGCTTCTAGGTTCGAGACCCATATGGAGAACATTCTACGACAAAAAAATTACAAAACACGCATAACTTTCCAAATAATATAAATAACTGGAATCACTAATTAATAATGGTAAATTAGATTTTTTTTTGTTTTTCTCCAATTTTCTAATCCGTATCATTTGTCGTGATTCGTCAGTTGTTTATTAAAATATAAACAGATGATCAGCTGCCCGCAAAAGCTCTTCGAAAGTGCCCGAAAAAACGGGCGAAGAAAATCTGACGTTTCTCTTTCAGCCCTATATAAGCATCACTAATGCAGCAATTGAGCTTTCATCTATGCATTACAATAGCATGATAATTCGCCTTTTCCGGCATTATATCAGCATTGTATCTGCACTGAAAGCTGATAAGCATTAAACGGGTAGCATTACGTGCAGTTATAAAGCTGAATCAAAGCAGCGTTTTAATGCTTACGGTTACTTGGGTTAGCTGCCATAGCTGGTCCCGATCGATTGTATCATATGCGGCTTTGAAGTCGATGAATAGATGATGTGTGGGCACGTTGTATTCGCGGCATTTCTGCAGTACTTGGCGAATGGCGAACACCTGGTCCGTGGTGGAGCGTTCGCCCATAAAACCCGTCTGGTACTGCCCCACGAACTCCCTTGCAGTTGGTGCTAGTCGACGGCATAAAATTTGGGAGAGTACCTTGTAGGCGGCGTTCAGCAATGTGATTGCGCGGTAGTTGCTACAATCCAGCTTATCGCCCTTTTTGTAGATGGGACACACGACACCTTCCATCCACTCCTGCGGCAAAACTTCCTCCTCCCAAATCTTGGTAATGACCCAGTGCAGCGCTCTAGCCAGTGCCTCACCACCGTGTTTAAATAGCTCTCCTGGTAGTTGGTCAACCCCAGGGGCTTTGTTGTTCTTGAGCCGGCCAATCTCCTCCTGGATTTCCTGGAGATCCGGAGCCGGTAGAATTAAGTCCTGCGCGCGTTCTCCCAGGTCCATCACCATACCGCCATCTTCGTCTGCCACATCGCCATTCAGGTGTTCTTCGTAGTGCTGCCGCCACCTTTGGATCACCTCACGCTCGTTCGTAAGAAGGTTCCCGTTTATGTCCTTACACATATCAGGCTGTGGCACGTGGCCCTTACGTGAACGGTTTAACTTCTCATAGAACTTTCGTGTGTTATTAGCGCGGTACAGTTGCTCCGTTTCTTCACGGTCTTGATCTTCCTGCTGGCGCTTTTTCCTCCGGAAAATCGAGTTTTGTCTGTTCCGCGCCTGTTTATATCGTGCCTCGTTCGCCCTCGTGCGGTGTTGCAGCAATCTCGCCCATGCTGCATTCTTCTCTTCCACTAACTGCTCACATTCGCCGTCATACCAGTCGTTTCTTTGATCCGGGGGCACCGTGCCAAGTGCAGCGGTTGCGGTGCTACCAATGGCGGATCGAATATCTCTCCAGCCATCTTCAAGAGACGCTGCGCCTAGCTGCTCTTCCGTTGGAAGTGCCACTTCCAGCTGCTGCGCGTATTCTTGGGCTAGTCTACCATCTTGTAGCCGCCCAATGTTAAGCCGCGGCGTCCGACTTCGACGCGTGTTGTACACCGTCGAGAGTTTTGAGCGCAGGTATACTGCAACGAGGTAGTGGTCGGATTCAATATTCGCACTGCGGTAAGTGCGGACGTTCGTGATGTCGGAGAAGAATTTACCGTCGATTAGAACGTGGTCGATTTGGTTTTCCGTTTCTTGGTTAGGTGATCTCCATGTGGCCTTGTGAATATTTTTGCGGGGAAAGAAGGTGCTTCGGACTACCATTCCGCGGGAGGCTGCGATTGCACATATATCAATCACAAATCGGCATGCTAAATGCTAATTGCATTAGATCTGTTTTAACAATGTGTTGTTGCATTTATTTATCAACTGTCAGACAACGATACTCTAAATCAGCAGTACGAATGCAGCGATGCATTACTGGTGCTTTATTTCAACATACCAAAGTAATGAACCATTAATTCGGTCTTATAATTGCCCTTTTCCACTTTAAGTCAACTTTTAGGGCTGTGTTTTTTACATGCATATATAGCTTCATGGTTACTTGGGAAGTAACAATTTTATTAATGAATAATCCACAAGCGAAACTAAGCATTACATGGTTACATTCCTAACCCATCTTTAATTTTGCCCACCCGACATTCTATAGTGACTATGGAACTGAAGAAATCTCGAGTAACATATGATTAGGGACGAAAAGCCAACAATGGGCCTTTTCACGAGACGTTTAAAAACAGCTGATTTTATCGTCAATTGACAGTTCTTCTATGAAAGTGACAGCTTCAGGATTGCGGGCCTGTTCAGCGGTTGTAAACAAGTGCAGCCTCGGCAGTGTCACATGAAAAGGCCTATGAACCGAGAAAATTAGGTTCAACTTTTCAGCAACAACAGCAAATTTAGATTAATTGAAAACTTTTCGAAATCTACAAAATTTCAGCTTAAACAAAATAATTCATGAGACGTTCACTCAAAATAGCAATAAATGTGTTTCTTAAGAAATATCAAGAACGGAGTTTCCCCTAGCATGAAGAATCATTTACAAAGAAATCGTAAAAGCTAGAAAACCAAAAATCATGGTTTTGGTTTATAAGCCGTAATCATATTTTACGTGGGAAATGCTTTTTTGTGGAGTAGTGATTTGAGGATTTGACAGTAACGGTTTTTTGTTTTTTTTCTGTGTGCACAACTACTCCGGTTTATTTGTTTCACACAACGGTCCCATACGCCTGTCACTGGCGAACAAAGCTCGTGTACTCTGCATTGAAGCTTAGAACCAGTGTTAGAGCGCAATCGTTAATGCGAACATTTTTATATTCTCTCAAATTTCCGAGCAAGATCGATTTAAAAAATAATATCCGATATAAATAAATAAATAAATAAAGTGGGTAGGACAAGGGGTGGAAAGAAAAGTGGTGCAATTATGTAGTGGATCTAATTTTATGAGATAATTATTTATCCATCATAAAAGTGCCTATCCATAACAAGAATTTTGATTATGTAAATCGAAGAAAGTTACAATATTTTTGATGTTCTAGTAAAAGTAATTAGGTACCTGTTCCAGTAAAATCCCGCGGTATGGGTTTTCTGATGGTCCTCCGTTACCCTCGCCGTTACCATTATCCGAAATGGAAAGTGGATCGCCTTCCTCCAGTTCTTCAATTATTGGATTGTTCATATAGTCTTTTTGTATTTTTTGGATAGTCTTAATAAGCTTTGTTTTAAGTCGTAGTCGTGTGAAGTCCTGTTCATCAAGATCCAGAAAGGTCTCCACGTCGTCAATGCCTTCATTTACTAGAATAATAAAAAAAAACAAAATATGTTTTTATATACTGAAACTAAAAATATGATAGGGGGAATGACGGCTTTGGCAGGTTTTGTTCTATTATTGTCAGGGGGGTTTTTCATGGCTGATTCTGCTCAAATTTGGCCTAAACATTCTTTGCGTATCAAAGAAAGCCGTCTTTCCCCCTACTATTTTGAAATATAATATCACTGACAAAAATCCAATCCTATTATTTATGTGTGGCACACATAAATTTTGACTGTAGCATTTCCCACATAATGGTTATATGAATTCATGAATGTTATAAGCCATTTTATAGAAAGCTCAAATGACAGGAGACCAAATACTAATATTTACATTTTACAAGGAACATTTGCGAAAATGAAATTAAATGATGATGATGATGACGGAATGATGATGGTTTACATGCAAATTTACCAAAACAAAGACCGAGCCGTCCACTCAAAATTTCGATCAGCTGTTCCAATCTGTCTCATAAAATGGCTTATTATGTGAAAAAACACCCTGGGAAACACACATTAACTAATAACAGAATTCTGGCAACGATTGCAAATTCTTATATATGAGAAAAAGTAATTGTAGTCACATAGAAAGTCACTTACATAATTCCTTGATGCTAAATATCATACAAATAAAAAAAATCACCTACAGTTTAAATCATTCACATAATTTAAAATAAATATTAAGGGTCTGTCTCAATTGGATAATTAAACTGAAATTAAACTTAAAAGTGACATTTCAATAATTATCAAATAGCCCTGCTCGCAGAGCAAGATTACTGACAGATATCGAATCATTTTCCATTGATGTCCTATTGGAATTGCTGGGTAGCACCAGCCATTCTTATAAGGGGGTGATTTTTAATTTTCGAACTGTCACTTTTAAGTTTAATTCTCCAAATGAGACAGACCCTAAACAACAAAAACTGATTGATATCGAAAATAAGCTCTTTTGTAATGCTTTACGATAAATGTGACTTCAAAGTTTATTATTATGGGCCTTTTCAAGAGACGTTTAAAAACAGCTGATTTTATCGTCAACTGACAGTTCTTCTATGAAAGTGACAGCTTCGGGATTGCGGGTCTGTTCAGCGGTTGTAAACAGTCCTGCAGTCTCGGCACTGTCACATGAAAAGGCCTATAATGATCCTCGTTTTACGTCTCTTTGAGGATGAGCTCCTTTATTATTTTTATTTTCGTACCAGAAACAAAATTCAAACAAACGCGAAGTGTTAAATGAATATTAATAATAAATTAATAAAATAATATTTCCGAACAAATCAATTTCCAAATACCTAACATATAGCTTAATATTTTCCTGAAACCAACTGTTAGTAAGTTCTGTAAATTTATGGATAAGGTAAATACTTTTTCTGGATGTTGCTGCCCTTCAGGTTGATTTTATTGAACAATCATTCTAGGAAACTATTTGGGTGATACCGGCGATACGGGCGATACAGTGAACAGAGAACAGTGATCTGAAATTGTATTCAGCACCGCCATCTGGTAATAAGTTGCAGTCAATGTTGCAGTGCTTAATCGTATAATAATGAATTTAAAATCATGTTACTTCCCGAGCAGGAGCGACGACCTCGAGACAGAAATTGGTATGAACTTGCCTTGCATAAGAAGTAAAATACCAAAAAATAATACCAAAAACTTATATGCAGAATACTTCAGGCATAACATGCTTAGGTATTTCAATACCAAACGAATAACAATTTGTTATGCATTTGGCATTGAAATTCAATTTAATAGCTGAGTTTGTTATGGCTTAAGTATTGTGCATATTAGTTTTTGGTATTATTCCTTTGGTATTTTACCTCTTATGCAGGGCTAGTTCATAACAGAGTATGGTATCAATAACAAAATTAGGTATTATTGAGCCAATTTCTCCTGCTCGGGTTATCTGTAAAATGTTGATACAAAGCCATATGAAAAAGATATGTGATAAAAGTAGATTATAAGAATAATTACCTTAAGTGAAGTGTTTTTATCGAGCCGGTTTCTATACAATGTGACTAGTAATCCATGTTGAAGATTCTCCTGGATATGTACTTCTTCTCGATATTGAACGCTTTCCAGAATGAGAATGTAGTGTGTTCAAAAATATTGTCTATTCCAATGAGTATATCTTCGTTGGACACTTCAACTTCATATGCTTGTAGAAAAGTGTTATATGTTGTGGTGTTGCATTTTCTCAACTGTAGATGCATATGTCCGTTAACTTCCACGATGTTTTTGACAATTCCATAGGAAGGATACACCATATTATCGTGAACTCGAAGTGCTACGATGACATTTTTTCTGAACTCCACTCCATTGATCATCATAGATCCTGGACAATATACTAATGTTTTCGAATCATTTAAATTCAGCGTTTCCTCGCTAATCCATTTTCCAGATTTATAAAGTATGCGGTCTCGGAATGGGTTCTCCATTATTTCTAAAGTCATTTTAAAGCATTGACGTTGTGCTAAGCTTTTGCATATATTTTAAAATTACGGCAGTTTACAGTTTGATTTTTGCTGCCTTGTTTTTTTGTTCGAATGGCAAGCAATTGAATTGCTTAACAGGGCCACTTCGTCTGATGCACTCAGCGTAATGCTGTAAGTGATGACTTTCATTGATGCGTCGTTCAAAATGATCATAAAATAGATCATCGAAAAGCCGCAAGTGCTCATCCAACCAGATTAACATGTTCTCTGACACGACAGGAGAAAACAATATCCGTGTGATGTTTATGAGATGTCCAATCATCATCATATATTTACAGTCCTCCGGAACCTTGTGGCCAAATAAGAAAGGGAACGCTCTTAGCAGTAAAATGTTCTGTACTGCTGTTTGTCTTAACTTGTGTTTGGTTGGGTGAGCAAGCATCTCGTTTGAAATATTGGCCATGGGTCGATTTTTACGGTCCACATAACCGTAAGAAAAAGTACTTATTCGTTGATTAATGAACGATTTTGTGAATCCCAATTCTCTTGAATATTGAGCCAGAATAAGTGACACGGTAAGTGGAATAACTCCTTCCGCCAGGTCATGCATTACATCTAACGACCAATTTTCGGTTATGTGATAATTTGCTAGTTGGTTCAAAATTGAGCCTCCTGCTTTTAATCCACATTGCGATGGATTCAATGTTCCTGCTTGGACAGCTTCCAATTTTTTTGTTGTACCATTCGCGAGTTCGATAAGGAAATTTCTTCAATGGATCTTCATGGAACATTGGTCTAGGGATGGTACACATTCTACAGAAAAATCTGGCGCTCGGGCTAAGTAGGCCAAAAACGTCATGAACTGCGAGAGTATCACCACAAAACATGGTGACGATAGCTCTCATTTCGAACTTCTGCGATCCGTAGTAGACTATTACGCTATTACTCCACTTTCCAGTTTCTTCAAATCAGATATTAGAGGTTCCATCAAATGATTGTATCCGATTTTTTTGGCTGTACTCGACAAAGCATAAATCAGAGGGAAGATTGCTCGAGGAGAACTATTATATTTTTCTGGAAAGTTCTGTATTTTGAACGTATAACTGCACAGTTTGTTTTTCCCCGCACGCGAGCTCAGTGCGTTTCCCAGTTCAACATCATCCTGGTATATGGATAACCGGATAGCATCAGGATGTGTTTGGAAGATTTCGTTCTTTTGATAGGTTGCACCATCCCTAAATGAACAGTACTCCTTCAGGCCCGGTGTTCGAACCATTTCTTGTTCACTTTGAAGTAAAGCACGATTGGAGGGATTTCGAAAAATGAGTTTTAGTGTTTCAAGTATCGGCACGTATTGGAATGTTTCGTTTATCCTTTTTTGCACCGGAACTCCAGATGCATGGCATATACTAGTTTTAACGCCAACACATTTTTCTTGAGGCTCCGGTATATTTGTAGCCAAAGTTTTTAGAAATGCTTTCTGGCGAGGGAAAGTCTTTACATTTTCAAATAAATTGACGTTTTTGAAACTTGCAAGGAACAACTTAGTCGATTCTATACCGCAATCAATATTTTGTGTTTTCAAAAACGATTCAACTTTCCGTTCGTGAAACTCCGAAAGTTGATAAATAAGGTTCTCAAATATGTTTACAGCTTCCGAAATTTTTGATTAGGGCAATCCGACGTCGGAAGTTAGCCGACAGATACTGAACGAAGCAATTCGTTTCAACTCTTCGAGTGCCATACCGTCTGCATCTTCAGATGCAACTCGATCACCATGGTCATCCTCAATCAAAACTGACTCGAAGGGAGGATCGTCATTGAGTCTCTCAGAACTGATTGCAGCGCTTATTTGACCAGAAGGGTGCTTCTCTTTTATGTGCCGTTTCAATGACGACCAATGGGTGTATCTTACGACACATCCGGAAAATGTGCAGTCAAAAAAAGTGGAATCGGAGGAAAAATCGCCATTTTGAATGTGCCATCCAATGTGCTGGCCCAATCCATCAAGGTAACCCGGGACATGGCGGCGGCAGAAAAAACATACTAATGGGTCAGCCTTTTTGCTGTAATTTATAAAACGAAGAATAAATTATATTTTTACTTACGGAATAGATCGGCGACGCTGTTGTCCACCTTCATCAGGCTTTCCAAAATTACCTTCATTTCACTTATAACTGCTGTATTTCAATTATTCTTCGAGATAGAAACACGCCACACAATCGAAAACCTGCAGCAACTTCACCACAGAATGAGTTTGATTTGATTGTTTTAAAATGGCGTCGCTTCAGTCGCAACCCGAGACCTCGTTACACATAATGACGAGTACTCGGTAAAGCACATATTTTTGCGGAATATTCGGTATTAAAAATTACCAATCAAGGAAAAAGTAACGATATCTTTTAGAAAACAAAACAGATTGGTAATTATTATTACTGAGGTCAGTATTTTGATTTTATTTTACAGATTCATCGGTAATTGCAATTGCAGAAATCGGTATAATTCTAAAATTTTACTGATCTCTCGGTAATAATTTGAGTTTACAGAACAAAATCGGTAAAAAATATTACCGAGGTGGAATCAGAGTTTTAAGTGTGTATGTCAACTTTTTGTATGAAATATCTGGAAACTTTGTATGGACCGTCACACGTCGGTCAACCACTGTCTGCTTCTCATTTAGTCACAACAAGTTTAGTCTTATTCCGCCACAACCCTCTGTCTTCTCATTTAGTCTTGCTATCCCTTGAATCATTACGTTACCTTAGCCAATATGAATAAACTCTACTCAAATATCTGTGAAGATTCAAAAATATTTGCACCAGTACGCTGAGAGATTTGATTTAAGAGTATTTATTTACTCAGGTTTGTACTAATGACACACTGGGTGGTATTCGTACCATGGTACAAGTTGTACCACTAGTGTGGTATCTTGTACCATGCCGCCACTTTGATATTTCCTCCCGAAGTTGTTGAGAGGGTGCTTTTGGTCTGGGACGACAATAAGAAGCATCAATTTCAGTTGTTGCATTTAGACAAACGGTTCCGCATTACTCGACAAGGTATACTCGGCGATGTATCGTTCCGGAGCACTTCCGAAAAGATTAGGCATGGGACTCCGGTTCAATGGTCGTCGATGGGATATGACGGAGGGTTGATGGTCCGAGTTCGTGCGGCTGCTAATTAGCTGGAGATTTCCCAGGATCGTATGATAGCGCTGGCAAAGGATGAACGTGCATCGGTAGCTTGATCGGTAGTGAATATTCGGGATTTATATTACATTCATACAGAGTGGCAGCAACATATATTGCCTAATACGGAGAAAGGTGAAAACGGATTATATATAAATATATTCGCAAGGCTGATTAATTCTAAGAAACTTACTTGTGGGAATAGTAATACGCCGGTAGCTTTTGTGATTATAGCACCCGGTTTCGATGATAGTGGCAGCGATGATTCCGTTGTTAATTTCCCGCACCACATGGGTGAAGCCAAGGTTGTCGAAATATTAGACATATTTTTATGTTTTCCTGCGTGTTTTTATTGTCTATCCGGATAAAAGCTAGACCGCTTTTTATACCGAAGTTGGATTTTTCTCCAGATATAGGCAACTTTCCCAACTTCGGAAATAGTGCGCTAGATTCGCCTAAAGATGCGCTAAACAACGCATCAATTAGTTTGACAGATAAAACTTCGGAAGAAAGTTCGGTTCGGAAGTCCCGACTTCCGAATTCTAAGTTGGTGCTACGCCGACAATATTTAAACTTCCTACGGTTGAATACGGAATACTTCAGCTGCGATTAATGTTCCTTATCGGAAATTCAGAAATTCCTGTTTTTGTTATTTATTTACACATTTTTCCCGTGATGCCAAATAGGTAAATATAAAAACCAGTGCAGCCAGAAAAATTATTATTTTTTATTCGGCACACTTCGGCACAGTTAACGGTACAGTGCACAGTGGGACGGATTGAAAAAAAGGCGGTCAAAAGTACAAATCTAGATTGCTTTGAGAATAGGTCGTATGTGCAAAAGAGAGATTCTCTTTGTTCACGCTCTCTTTCGCTAATAGATCGGCAAGTTTAGCATTTTCTGCTACATTTTCACTTTAGCACGCTAGACAAAGTTATTGTCTTTAGATATCTGCCAAAAAATCCAACATAAATTTGTGTATAGCTTTGTAATAATCGAAAGAGAATGTAACCGAAGAGAGGCTCTCTTTTGCACATACGACCTATTCTCAAAGCACTCTAGAAATATGGCTTAAAATGAGAAGAAATGGGTTTATTATACTTGCTGTGATGAAATTTTATCATTTTCAACTACATTCATAACAATTGTTGTGATTGTAGCATTCAGTACATATACATACATTTTCATGTATTTTACGTCATTTTCAAATGCCTCGGAAAAAACCTGCGGGCCCTGGCGGGCCCTAAATTTGGTTCAGTTTGAAAATATATAATGTAAAGCAGTAGCCATGCGATTTTCAGCGCTGGGTAATGATGGGTAAATTGTTTTCTGACCACATGAAAATACCACGAAATGAGTAAATTTCGAAATAAGCCCAAACTCAACTCCATAGGCCAAGGGTGAATATTTCATGAATTTGTGATACAATGTATGCAATTGATAGTTGATTATGTTAACTTTGAAGGTGTATTGAGTTTGAAATGATTGAATGACAAATTTGAAAAATATTGCAAAGATATCATACCTCATATTTATATATTATCAATGGTGTTGAAAACAGTTTTCATGCCAACTTCAAAGGTACCCCAATGGGCACAATATCGTCAAATTGACTCAACCAAAGTAATTTACAATGTTTTATAACCTGTATAATGCGAGAAAAATATTAAAAAAATAGAATACATCATTTTAAAAAATGACCTTTTGACCCTCTTTCTAAGGAATCGTCCCTCTGTGCAGTGGGCACAAAGCCATTCTGAAAGTGTGCCGAGTGGTTTACCCCTAGCTCTCACCAAAAAGGGCTATTTGTTTTCGATTGAAGTCCACTTTTGCGGATTATATATACATACGAATACGAATAATATTGTTTATGCTTTAAAATGGATACAAGTTGAGGCCACTCAGGAGGAATAGGAGAATATGTTTTTCTTCCGAGTGTCCAAGTCCAACTAAAACGGGCGAAACGGGATCATCACCGCTGACAATTACAAAAAAAAAAAGATTTATAACCTTTGGAAATTGGCAATGATTCAAATCTGACAAATCCCTGATTTCCAGACCGAAAAATAGCAGGAATCAAAATAGGAATAGAATGGAAATAATTATTGCACGTCAGGGACAAAACAATACTTTGGGGTTTTAGAAGATATTTTCGGCATTTTTTTTTAAGTTTTTACTACAGCCCATGTAGTTTGGATTTTGAACTAACAATCCAATCGGGATGACGTTACATTTTTCCTTTTGCAAGTCCCGTCCCAGATTCAAAAAGCTTTTTTCATCGCCCAACTTTTCTTGAGCCTTTGTCTATCTTGAATCTTTTCCATATTCCCGGAAAACCACCTGTGTTAAATCCCGGCTGAAGCACCATTTTTGGAGTGTAGCATGTACTGAATGTTTTCCTAGAGTTGCACCCACCGCTGCTGTCATTTTGCTTTGTTTTTATCATTATTTTTTTTAGCAAAACGTCATCGGTTCTCGAAGTGAAAATTTTTTAATCATCATTCAGAAGTGCAGCAAATTTCGGTGAATTTTTGTGTTTGTACGTATATTTGATGGTTTGAACATAATAAATTCGGTACATCTTACGATGGAAGCTGTTCCCCGGATGCCCATGGTCAGTTTCGAGCTGAAGGTTAGCCCGGAATCGACCACTTTTGGACCGCTGAAACAGGTAATCTTCGAAAGACAATTCCTTTTTCCTTGAAAAATGGTGTCACGTCTCTTGTTTCGGGGTTGTAAATTTAATTAGTCAGTTCTGCGGTGATGATGCTAGTATGGCAATAAATTGTTATTTTCAGCTTTCGAGAATGAAATTTCACTTTGAGAGAAGTGCTGTAAAGGTGAAAAACCGATGATCAATTTTCGTCTAATTATTATGTTCCATATGAAACAATAATAACGCAATGTATTCAATTTGTACCGCAATATTTTGTTATTGCAATCCAAACTTTGAAAAACAAATGCTTTCGATACAAGCGGTAAAGAAAATTGTATACCTTTGTACAACAGAAGATGTGCTAACAAACATGACTCATCTAATAATCATATGATTCTCTCTTCTCGCAATTTCTTCTACAGTACATTGCTGAATACTATCATGAGGATCCGGACTCATACTCTAAGGAGTGTTATCAGCTGGAGCAACTGCGAGGGAATGCTGTTCGACCGTCGCAAGACGTCGATGGAACGACGGTGATAAAACGATACTATTGTCAGTTGCATTCGATTCAGAATCGTTTCCTGCTGAACCAGATTCCGGATAGCCATCAGATGTTGAGTTTTACCTGGCGCGATTTGTACAACGGTTCAACCTTGCAAAAGAGCAATGTAAAGTTTGAAATGGCCGTAGTTTTGCATAATTACGGTGCGTTGCATACGCAGTTGGGCGCGGCGGAGGGTCGTGCTGATCCTGAGAGTATGAAGAAAGCATGTACGCATTTCCAGTGTGCGGCTTGGGCCTTCGGCTACATTAAGGACAATTACGCGTTGCTGCTGCAAGGTGACTTGTCTACGGAGTTGCTGATATTCATGCAAGCACTTTGTTTCGCCCAAGCGCAAGAGTGTATCATGGAAAAGAGTCTTTGCGATAACAGAAAGTCTGGGATAATTGCAAAAGTAACGGCTCAAATAGTGATATATTACAATTCGGCTTTAGCAGCCTTATTGACACAAAATGGAGAGGATGGGCGCATCCAGGATATTGTTGGCAGTAAGCAATTTAAAGAATGGAGAAAGTATGTGAAATTCAAGATATCATACTTGTCCTGCATTCTGCTGTTGTATCAAGGACAGCAGTCTGAAGAGCAGCAAAAGATGGGCGAAAGAGTTGTGCTTTATCAGACCTCGTTTGATAAGCTGGAAGAAGCGAGGAAAGAATCGAAAGGGCTTTCAAATATCGATCAAGTGAACGAAGCACTCCAATTCACTATGGACGTGGTTGAGGCGAAGCGCAAGTCGGCTAAAAATGAAAACGAATTTATCTATCATGAAGAGGTGCCGGAGTTGAGTTTTATTTCAGCGGTACAAGGAGCCAATCTGGTTCACGGAATTGCGTTCAATGTGACGGACGCGGATGCTATTGGAGAAGACATATTCCATCGGCTGGTGCCCATGAAAGCGCATGAAAGTAGTTCGGTTTATAGCGAGGAAAAGGCGACTCTCCTAAGAACTATTGGGACAAGAGTCGAAGACAAGGATAATGAGCTGGCCTCGTTTATGAATTCATTGAATTTGGATGCAATTAACGCACAGAACCCGAACAGCTTCAATGAAACTCGCTTACCGCAAGGGTTGGTCGACCGTTGTGCCGAGTTAAATGCCAAACCGAGTGCGATTCCGGAACTGGTCCAGTCAATGTCCAACTTGGCGGAGACTTGTTCCGAGGTGGAGCTGATGCTGAAGGAAATAAGCCACATGCTGAAGCAAGATGAAATTCAGGAGGATAGCTATCAGCAAAAGATTGGTCAACGGTCGAACGGTGGAGGTCACATAGCCGAACTCAACAGAGAATTTGCAAAGTATCAGGAGGCGCATAACAAGGCAGGCGAGAGCAATGATACTTTGCGGAAGGCAATGGGTTTGCATGTTTCCAATTTGAAAATTCTGGCGAAACCGCTGGAGGATATAAAACAGCAGATTCCTTCCAGTGGCGATCAGTTCGATGAAGGAACATTGAAGGAGCTGCAAGGGATTTTGAGTAAGGTGAGTATACAGAGTTCAGTTTTCTGCACTTGTTTACCAATTTTAGTTAGTAGGTTGTAGCTTATTTTATCTGAGAGCTAGCAGATATTTTCCAACACGATATGTTCTTAACCCTCTCTTTCCCACGACTTTTTTCAAAGATTTCAATAGGAAGGAATCATCTATGAAAAAAATGCTAGAACAAAAGTTATTTGGCATAGCTTAAATTAGTGGAAAACGAAAAAAAAAGTTTTTGATTGTAAATCAATAGTTACTTGATTGTTTTCAATAGTTTTACTATTTTTACTCAAAATTGATAATATTTGCAGTCTAATGAAACCATAAAGTTGCGCGAAATACTGCTTTTTGTTGTCGAAATAATTCGATGAGTGTTGGAAGGTGCAAAATTTGATGGAGCACTATAGCTACCATGGGAAGGAAAGGGTTAAGGCGCATATGATTCCTTTTTCAAAGCAGTTGAATAATCTGGAGAGTGGGATTGTGGGATCACAAAAAAATCTAGAACAATCCATTGCCCCCTCTCCCCCCATTCACCGTTTTTAGGAGCCGGGTAATAATTACTTAAGAGATTATTGTGTCATAACATGCTTTAGAACAACTTAATCCTAGTAATTTATGATCTGATGGTTCATTCTTTAACGCTGTCAATCCAGTGGCCTTAGTTGAGGAAGCCGCCTATTCCCCTCATTCCGTTTTTTTAATTGATTTTAAGGAATCGTTTGATATTTACAAACGGAAGCTCTTCATGTCGGTTTAAGAAAGATGAACACAGTCAATTCCTGGATTCTCCTTTCTTTCCTTGCTATCTAAACATTTCCTCACGATTACATCGTTTGATCACCATAAGCCTTAGTTTAACTGTTTTTTTTTCTTTGTATTTCAATAACGTGAAATTGTTGAAGGGAAATCGTACCGCCACGGACTTTCAGGATGAAACATTTTATCTTTTCAACTTCCACCGCTGCGTGAGTCAAAGTTTACTTTTAAATGTTTTCCGGCAGGTTTCGGCATGGTTCCGATCGTAAATAAAATTCTGTAACAGAAAATCTTGTGTGGCAAATGTTCAAAAACTAAATCCGCAGTTTTTGAAATGTAAAACTATTGTGTTGGGGCTTACAGCCAACGTTGATTATGACTTAAGTGATTTAAGAAAATTACTCATTTTACGGCACAAATTGATATTTACCAAGGCTTCTATATAAATATAATAGTCTACCTTCATTATTAATTTGAGGAGATTTACAGTAATTATGGTCGATAGGATATAAATCTTTGGATATGCGTCGACTTGGGGTGGTATTGCCAACTGTATTAGGAACAAGGCCATCACCAGGATTAAGAGTCGCCTATTCCAATGTATTTAAAAAATCATCAAAACAGTTTCTGCCCGAATCAGAGATGATTTAAATAACGGATATGGTTTTAATCGTAAAAATTAGCTTTAGGCAAATTCAGATATTGACGTAGAGTCAGAGCCAGAGGCCAACAAATCAACATGGGGAATACGACATTTTCAAGCACACATCATTTAAACAAACGTCAGTTTTGCCGGGATATAGGTTTTCCATTTTACTGGCGCACGGGTGTGCGGTTTTTTGCCGAACTGCAAAAATAAAAACCAGTCTTCACGAAAACATGAACCGCGTTTAAACAAGTGCAGTTTTCCCGTGTGCTAGGTCGCACTCAAACATGCATACTAGATCCAAACCGAGTTCATCATAAACCGAGCCAAAATCGCACCCAGTTTGAACACGAGTGTGCGCCCAAGTTCAAACACACGGGTTTGAACATGGAAGTTTAAACATCAGTTTACACACAGCATGCTGTACATCTGTTCATATTGGTAAAGTGGATTCTCTTCTTGAGTAGCGGTGGCCTAGTGGTAACTCGTTTGGCCTTCACTCAGGGCACTAGTGTTTGAATCCTTGTCTTTGGATTTTTTTAGAAATGGCACATGAATAGTTTCAGTTTTATAAATGGCACTTTTCAGCCCTTGTCGGGTGATGGAAAAGCTGAATAAGATACTTAACCGCCTACCCGAGCAAAGCTTTAGAGCAAAACGATAACTTGTTTTGATGTTGTGAAATCGTCGAATATGATTATTTAATTTGATATATTTTTGGTCGTTTTAACGGTTAAAATAACAAAATGTATAGCAGAAAAGTCTTACTGTGACATCAAACCGAAAACTATTCCTGCTATCAATGAGAGCAAATCGAAAACTGAATTTGATATTGGTTCCGATAACAAAATAAGTACCGTCGTCGGGAGTGACAATGGGTCAAATGGGGGTGAGAATGGGTCACTGTTTCAACTACTTAGAATGCTCGTAGAATAGATTGATTGTATTTGTATCTGAGGGCAAGAAGACCAAAATATAAGAGACCTTTTTGAACGATTTTGCTCTACGACCTCCAGACTGCAGGTGAGAGCGATGACCCATTCTCACCCCTCAGACCCATTCCCGAGTAAACGAGAAAAGCTCATTAATATCAAATGATGATAAGATAGCAAAATGAGATATTGATATGATTGATATAAGAGATAAAATATCAGACGACAATATCAATATTTTGCACAAAAATATCATGAGGAGATCAAGTTATGCTATTTGTAAGAAGTGAGTGCTATTAGTTTGTTCTTATCCATACCATATCTCGATATTCAAATGATATTTTAGTGCAAATTTCTGATATTGTTGCCTGTTCTTTTATCTCTTCTATCAATCAAAACCATATCATGTTTTGTTATTCTGTTCATGGCTTCTACCCGGGAATTGTCACCCCCGATGGTGGTACACAGTTTGATGTCAGATCATTCAATTCAGTTTAGGAAACTACAGCAAAATGAGATCAAGATAAGTAATCAATCATGATGATTCATATTTGAAAACAAATTATATTTTCAATTTGATGTCGAAATCAAAATGTGTTTTCTATATGCTCTCATTATGTTTTCAGACTTTGCTCGGGTACCCATAGTATGCGCTTGGTCCGATATCTCAAAATCACAACAATTGTTTTATTCAACATTTTGCATAAAATCTTCAGATATTATTCTTAATGTTCATAACAACCTCAAATGTAATGATTATTTAAAAAATCCTTGCGTTTAGGTTCTAAACGAGGTAAATTACATATGCAAGCATGCATTTTGTTTTGTTAGATACGATGGGATTTACATGTCGTGAATAAAATATAGATGCTGATTCCAAAAAGTTCAAAGACACACTTTTAGTGGGGGAGTTTGAAGAATTGGTTGTTAACCAAAAATTCAAATTGATAGAAATTTAAAAAGATAGTAGGGGTCTGTTCATAATGTATTTTACATTGATTTGTATAAATAATACGCCGATGACATTATACAATACAAAGAAAATTCACAAACGATGGAGCTCCAGGTCAGAAATGAGCCCACATATCCTTAAACATAAAAGTCCTATAAACTACATGGCTCTCATAAAAGATAAAATCTTCAATTGTTACATTCTAAAAAAATACGAAACTGGAATTAAAGCCCCGTTGATCATAAGGTTCTTCAAAAAGGACGAAACCCCTCTCTCCCTGGAATAAAGAAATCTCTATGCAATCCAGAACTTCGCTTCAGATTCTCGGTATGTTTATCAAGTACCACCGCGAAGTAAGTAGAATAAATTATCCCCTTATAAACGTGTCAGAAAAATATTGTCCCAAAATTTTAGAAATATGAACTAATCAGTTTTTTGGTGGTTGCAGAATCCCGAAATTCTAAAAAGAATTGTTTTCAGAACCGCAAATGGAACAAAAAGCTTCGCTCAGTGCAGATTCGAACCTAAGGCGTCGTGAATGAAAGGCCTGAATCAAGACCTCACCTCTATAAACGCTTCGTTATGCAAGTGCAAAAAATGTGCACAACATGTTTCAATTTTTCAATCATACCTTCATTGAAGTTTGGTTAAATTCTCTTATTCGAGATATGAATAACAAGGCTGGGAAACGTGAAGAATCAACAATAGTTTCCCTAGCAACCCGTTCATTTATCCAAGCATAGCATTCTCGTGTGCAAGCGCACATGTTTGAACCCAAGTTTGAACTCGATGTTTGAACATTGTACCTACATTGCGCCTGGGTGTATCGGAGTTCAGGCTCGTGTTCAGATTGATATGTGCAAGTTCAAACATAGCAAGCAATGTTTGATTGGGTGCATAAACTTACGTGAACATCTCACACATGTTGCACCTTGAAGACTGATAAACAGTCTTCACGAAAACATGAACCGCGTTTAAACAAGTGCAGTTTTCCCGTGTGCAAGCTCGCACTCAAACATGCATACTAGATCCAAACCGAGTTCATCATAAACCGAGCCAAAATCGCACCCAGTTTGAACACGAGTTTGCGCCCAGATTCAAACACACGGGTTTGAACATGGAAGTTTAAACATCAGTTTACACACAGCATGCTGTTCATCTGTTCATATTGGTAAAGTGGATTCTCTTCTTGAGTAGCGGTGATGGCCTAGTGGTAACTCGTTTGGCCTTCACTCAGGACACTAGTGTTTGAATTCTTGTCTTTGGATTTTTTTAGAAATGGCACATGAATAGTTTCAGTTTTATAAATGGCACTTTTCAGCCCTTGTCGGGTGATGGAAAAGCTGAATAAGATACTTAACCGCCTACCCGAGCAAAGCTTTAGAGCAAAACGATAACTTGTTTTGATGTTGTGAAATCGTCGAATATGATTACTTAATTTGATATATTTTTGGTCGTTTTAACGGTTAAAATAACAAAATGTATAGCAGAAAAGTCTTACTGTGACATCAAATCGAAAACTATTCCTGCTATCAATGAGAGCAAATCGAAAACTAAATTTAATATTGGTTCCGATAACAAAATAAGTACCATCGTCGGGGTTGACAATGAGTCAAATGGGGGTGAGAATGGGTCACTGTTTCAACTACTTAGAATGCTCGTAGAATAGATTGATTGTATTTGTATCTGAGGGCAAGAAGACCAAAATATAAGAGACCTTTTTGAACGATTTTGCTCTACGACCTCCAGACTGCAGGTGAGAGCGATGACCCATTCTCACCCTCAGACCCATTCCCGAGTAAACGAAAAAAGCTCATTAATATCAAATGAAGTTAAGATAGCAAAATGAGATATTGATATGATTGATATAAGAGATAAAATATCAGACGACAATATCAATATTTTGCACTAAAATATCATGAGGAGATCAAGTTATACTATTTGTAAGAAGTGATCAATATCATGTGCCATTGGTTTGTTCTTATCCATACCATATCTCGATATTCAAATGATATTTTAGTGCAAATTTCTGATATTGTTGCCTGTTCTTTATCTCTTCTATCAATCAAAACCATATCATGTTTTGTTATTCTGTTCATGGCTTCTACCCGGGAATTGTCACCCCCGATGGTGGTACACAGTTTGATGTCAGATCATTCAATTCAGTTTAGGAAACTACAGCAAAATGAGATCAAGATAAGTAATCAATCATGATGATTCATATTTGAAAACAAATTATAATTTCAATTTGATGTCGAAATCAAAATGTGTTTTCTATATGCTCTCATTATGTTTTCAGACTTTGCTCGGGTACCCACAGTATGCGCTTGGTCCGATATCTCAAAATCACAACAATTGTTTTATTCAACATTTTGCATAAAATCTTCAGATATTATTCTTAATGTTCATAACAACCTCAAATGTAATGATTATTTAAAAAATCCTTGCGTTTAGGTTCTAAACGAGGTAAATTACATATGCAAGCATGCATTTTGTTTTGTTAGATACGATGGGATTTACATGTCGTGAATAAAATATAGATGCTGATTCGAAAAAGTTCAAAGACACACTTTTAGTGTGGGAGTTTGAAGAATTGGTTGTTAACCAAAAATTCAAATGGATAGCAATTTAAAAAGATAGTAGGGGTCTGTTCATAATGTATTTTACGTTGATTTGAATAAATAATACGCCGATGACATTATACAATACAAAGAAAATTCACAAACGATTGAGCTCCAGGTCAGAAATGAGCCCACATATCCTTAAACATAAAAGTCCTATAAACCGCATGGCTCTCATAAAAGATAAAATCTTCAATTGTTACATTCTAAAAAATACGAAACTGGAATTGAAGCCCCGTTGACCATAAGGCTCTCCAAAAGGACGAAACCCTCTCTCCCTGGAATAAACAAATCTCTCTGCAATCCAGAACTTCGCTTCAGATTCTCGGTATGTTTATCAAGTACCACCGCGAAGTAAGTAGAATATATTATCCTCTTATAAACGTGTCAGAAAAATATTGTCCCAAAATTTTAGAAATATGAACAAATCAGTTTTTGGTGGTTGCAGAATCCTGAAATTCTAAAAACAATTGTTTTCAGAACCGCAAATGGAACAAAAAGCTTCGCTCAGAGCAGATTCGAACCTAAGGCGTCGTGAACGAAAGGCCTGAATCAAGACCTCACCTCTATAAACGCTTCGTTATGCAAGTGCAAAAATGTGCACAACATGTTTCAATTTTTCAATCATACCTTCATTGAAGTTTGGTTAAATTCTCTTATTCGAGATATGAATAACAAGGCTGGGAAACGTGAAGAATCAACAATAGTTTCCCTAGCAACCCGTTCATTTATCCAAGCATAGCATTCTCGTGTGCAAGCGCACATGTTTGAACCCAAGTTTGAACTCGATGTTTGAACATTGTAGGTACATTGCGCCTGGGTGTATCGGAGTTCAGGCTCGTGTTCAGATTGATATGTGCAAGTTCAAACATAGCAAGCAATGTTTGATTGGGTGCATAAACTTACGTGAACATCTCACACATGTTGCACCTTGAAGACTGCTGATAAAAACTAAGTGTGATGCAAGTTACAATCAGGGATTGAACTTATCATTTCATTATCATTTAGTATTCAGCCAACAACTCATTCCAGAGGCGGAATTCCAAAAAGTGTTGTATGGCGGACTTCTAGCGCTGATTCCCCTCTACAACTTTGTCGAAGGGTACATTGCTCTATGTCTAATATTTACCGCAGGAAACGCTTGTATCATTTTATTTACTAAATGATAATAACACATAGGGTTAGGCAGGGCAAGATGGGTCACGGGGTAAGATGAGTCAGAGCCGTTTTTAAGCATCGTATACATTTTAATGGGGCCCTCCTTAGCCGTGCGGTAAGATGCGCGGCTACAAAGCAAGACCATGCTGAGGGTGGCTGGGTTCGATTCCCGGTGCCGGTCTGGACAATTTTCGGATTGGAAATTGTCTCGACTTCCCTGGGCATAAAAGTATCATCGTGTTAGCCTCATGATATACGAATGCAGAAATGGTAACTTGGCTTAGAAACCTCGCAGTTAATAACTGTGGAAGTGCTTAATGAACACTAAGCTGCGAGGCGGCTCTGTCCCAGTGTGGGGATGTAATGCCAACAAAGAAGAAGAAGAGATACATTTTAATGTGGAGGTTATGACTTTGTAGGAGGAACAATTTGGTTCTTCTTTATTGTCACTCGATTTGAAGATAAAATTTCATTTTGGTAGAGTATGACAAGGTAAATTATTTTTTAGCATTGTTTCTTATGCGAAACACATTTTCTATAAAACGTGTAATCTCGTCGAGTAATCTAAAATTGAAACATTTTTAGTAATTTAGTAATTAAGTATTATAAGTAATGTAGGCGATGTTGTACTAACTGCATTGAAATAAATAAATTTGATCGAAAATTAGACATTCTAACACGAACTTGCAAATGGGGCAAGATGGGTCAGCACATACTAAAGGACATAGTTCGTATTCAAAACATATTTTTCATTGCTGATGTAATCATTTTAAGGTTACTTTTGAGCATAATGATGTTAATTTGTTAATTAAAAATGTATATTTTTTGTCTTTAAAAAAGCAATACTCGGACGGCTTGTTTTCATAAGAAATTACAGACATTTTTAAATGTAGTGCCATTTCTTAATCCGAGGCTTTAAAATCCTTTTTTATTCAATAACATCATCTATCTGTGTGTAATTTAATATTGTGAATAAAAATAATGATAATTGCAGAATTTAAAGGTGCTCCATCTTGCCCCGCTGTTTGACCCATCTTGCCCCGGCATTTTTTGGTTGACTTCTACTTTAATGACTCAAAATAAAATAAAAAGTAGAATTTTTGTTATTTCATACCGCTGGCTTACAGATTGTGAGCTATTCTTCTAGATCCACGTTGAAAAGATACATTAAAATGTTTCTATTTTGAGGCATTGAGGGTTCGCCTTAGGTGACCCATCTTGCCCCATCCTACCCTATTATCATTTAGTATATTGAGTATTCCTAGCGTTTCACGCTGTGAATATTAGACATAGAGCTAAGTACCCTTAGACAAAGTTGTAGAGGGGAATCAGCGCTAGAAGTCCGCCATACAACACTTTTTGGAATTCCGCCTCTGGAATGAGTTACTTGCTGAATACTAAATGATAATGAAATGATAAGTTCACTGCCCATGATCGCATAAATGTAACATTCGACATTCCATGGATTTTGTGTTTTTGATTGGAATAGCCTTTTTTTTGACGTAAACTACGTCTAAGGGAAGACTCGGATACAGGGTGACAAATGAAAATTTCCAAATTCGAGACCGTCACGAAATCATGTAAGATTTTGAACGTTAATAGCGCCTTTATCTTCCGATGGATTTTTGAGATTTATATATCAATCGACTCGGAAATTCTCTACCAATTTGTCAATTGTATTGAAACTTTGGGTTATGAACGTTAAAATAGGGTATCGGATCATTTTGGCAGCACCCTCTTTTCTTGTCCGCTAGAGTCTCGTTTCGGCCGTCGCCGTTCAGTGCGGTTGGCTTTTGGACTCTGCTTTTTGTGCGGTGTTTCGCACAAAAAGTAGAACAATGGAGCCGGACCAGTGACCGCGGTCGAAACAAATGTAACAAAAATGCGTAATGTAGTGCATGCTGTATAAAAAGTTATGCAGATAGGGGCATGTTTGTGCAGGCATGCGACGATCAATAGACGAATTCGAGAAGGATCCAATGGTAGAGTGCGCTGCGGGAGTTTGGGAGAGAAGTCGTCAGAAGCGATTATTTACATTCAAAATCAAATTTTCTCCTTAAAATTTACTTCACTTTTCGGTATATTGTCACATGTTTTCCACTGCCAATGGCTTATTACAGTCTGTAAGCAGCTGTTGAAGACGAATCCTAACCAAATGAGCCGCTAATTAAAAATCCGGTAATTCATAACCAAGATAGTGCGGTGGAGGCACTGCAAGAGATGTGCTATTTAATCGGAAAAATCATATGTAAGCACCCACCGGATGGAAGCCCATCACAAAGAAAACAAAATTTTCTTCCAATTTGCGACTATTTCAGCTTTCATAAATGGTTGGATTAACCAGAAAACGCGAAAATCGTACTCCCTCCGTATGCTGCCAATGCACTTTTTTGGCCAACGACACTTTTTTCGTGGTTCTTGTGACGACCACCAGATGTCGAAATGATCGATGAGCTTTACTCAAATTCGCCTATAGGAGGTCGTCAGTTGCATTCTAGCAAAAATTCCGCTTGAGGCCCTTTCAAAACATTTTAACAACAGCCACTACACCTGATGGTATAATTGCAATATTTCCATTATCAGGCGACAGGTGGTGTTGCTGTGTGTTTGTATCAATGTAATATTGCATATACACTAGTGACATCTGCTGTTCGATATCGTAAGCTTTCAATGTTCCTTCCACACACACGAGGTGGAGAACAGTCTTGAAGAAATTGAAAGTATACAGCTAGAATCACAGAGAACAGACGTTGAAGCTGCACTCGCCATGTTGTGATAACTTTTTACTGTTCATTTTGAAATAACTTTGGAATGTCGCCGTTATCCCGTGCATAATCAGCGCTAGCGTCATCAAAAAATGCCACTGTGCGCTAGTGTCGTTATGCATGCAAGAGCATACCAGCGCCATCGTGTTGTCAAAATGAGATTGTGAGTTGCAATGTCGACGTCGATGGCGTTGAGGTTCGGTGTGTTTGTTTACACATGTTTTGCAAGAAATTTTGTTCGAGCCTCCATGTCTGTTCTCTGTGCTAGAATTTAGTATGGAGGTACAATGAAATCTCTTTTATTGTTTAGAACTGTAAAACAAGTCGTGGGAACAAAAAATCTAAAAATTATTTGTTGCTTTTTGACCTAGGTTTCATATTGATGCGATGCGTAGTTAATGAGAACGGATGATTTGTCCATACAAGGAAATTCATTTTACTCTAAATGTTGTGGCGCCATCTCGTTCAAACAGCACCTTTGTCTTTGCCTTATTGTTATCAATGCCAATGCCCTTGCTAGTAATGCAATCATCGCAATGTAATTGTACAAACATTTTTATATTAAAAAACGACTTTGGAAAAATGTTCAGCATTTTTTTTTTGCAAACTGAAAACTAATAAGGCCGTTACACATATTTATGAAAAATTATGATCTCTGCAAAGTCAAGGGGGAGGGGGTAATCTTCTTCTTCTTCTACTGAATGGAGCGGCGTTAAAATTTGAATGCAGAGGTTTTTGGGGCCGGGGAAGGTTCTTAAGATGGTTCGAAACCCCATCTTCTCTTTAAAACCTGGCTCATATACAAATGAAACACCAATTTCATCATAACTCGAGATCAAGCAAATGGAACCAAATCTGGCGTGTGGAGGTTTTGGAAGAGAAGATATGTTTCTGTGATGGTTTGCAACGCCTCCCCCTTCTGGAAAGAGGGGCTCCCATACAAATAAACCAAAAATTTCTGCATAACTCGAGAACTAATCAGAAAATAAATCAATTTTAGGCGAAATAAAGTTCGTCGGGTTTGCTAGTAAAAAATAAATATTAAAATGGAAAAAAAATAAAAAAAAAACTCCTCGGATTTGTTAAAGAATGTTTTGAAAGTTCTCAAAATTTACCGGATTTTTTTTTGTTGACCCTCAAATTGTTATTTTTGAGCAAAACAATCCGAAGGGGGAAGGGGGGGTAGACATATTTTTAAAACATATTTATATCGGCCTAATAATATTTTGTCCAATTAAATGCGCGTCTGAATCAGAAGGTTTTAAGTTTGATTCAGGAAGTGTGAATGCACTTAAGATATTTTCATAATACGTGGGTGCAATCATGCGGTACTTATTGTATACGACAAAAGCTTCGGAACGCATACGTTCTTGAAACGGGCTATATGAGTTACAATAGAGCTATCACCTTCTTGCTCCCTGATTCAAAAGTCTTGCAATGATATTAATAAAATGGTTGCACGAATATTTTATCCATAGTGACACTCAGTGTTGGTAGAATCATACTCAAATCTGAATCATCGAGGTTTCATGCACGAGCTAACTTGCCTGCGATTCTGTAAGGGGAGCATCGCGCTTGAGTTTCTCGGCCAGAATCGCATCGCTTCGCTCACTCACCGAAAAATGATTTCGTTCTAAAAAGCGTCAAAACGCAAAAATATCATGCAATGACGCAAATTGCAATTCGAATCATGAGTAAATCTCTAGGCCATGATTCTGATGGGATTTGACTCACGCATGGTTTGAATCGCCAACAATTTGCATATCTTAAGATACGCTAGTTTTGTTCGAAACCAGTGACATAAGTAATCAAATGAATTTTCTAAAAATATTCATGCATGATGGCACTACAATCCTCAATGAACAAAACTGCCTTACGTAGTTTACGTTGGGCGGTTGTGTCTTGTACATAACCTTTCTGATTTTTTTTTCCTCCTTTGTCGGGTGAAGATCACTGCGTCCAGATTTTAGGACTATTGTGATATACCCTTTTGCTGTGAAATACGCAAGTTATCTCAGTAACATGTTTGTCACTGAGATACCTTGGTATCGACTGAACTCAAGACCATCTATTATTGATGAATAGAGATCCTGAGTTACAGTATGTGACTCCCCATTCCGGCGAGACTAGCTTTATGAAGCCAACCACGTCCTTGGGGGATAAGATCCATATGTCAGCAGGCCCTAAAGGGCTTGCTGAGAACTTTGAACCTACGTTGGGTGAGTGCACTGCAATAGCAGAGTATGTGTTCTGATGTTTCTCTCTCCTCGTCACAGAAGCGGCAATTTGAGGTTTGGATTGCTCCGATCTTTTGTAGATGGTATCTGCAGGGCAGTGTCCAGTTATTAGACCGGTGTAGATGTTGAGATCCCTTTTGTTGAGACCTAATAGTTGTTGGGTTTTCTTGGGGTTAATCGTTACGAGCCTTTTGGATTGGCTCGTATGGGGAAGTGCATTCCAGTTTGATGTGATTTGACTGACCATATATTTGTTCCGTTCCATTTTTACAGAGCAGTCTGAGATCCCGCAGAAGGGCTCAGGGCCAATGAACCTTTTATTAGATCCATTCCTGGCTAGCTCATCAGCAATCTCGTTTCCCTCTAGACCCGTATGTCCTGCAGTGTTGTCATTCTCCTCTGTGTAGTAAAGAGCGAGTGCCAGATTACTCTCAACACTCTTCTACAATTGAGAGCATCGCACTCGTCATTGATTATCACTACACTCTTTTCCTGCGCGCAGCGATGAACTAAGCTGCGCTCACAATTTAAAGCACTCCACACTGTCCCAAACTGTAGCGTGAACAAAGAGCACTGGGATGCGCTGTAGTGATTGAGTGTCAACTAATTCAGTGAACTATACCAGTGCGCACTGAAGATTCCGCACTGCAGTGCGAACTGAAGTGAGCGAAACAGTTGGTCGGGGTTCAGCCAAATCGCACCAAGCGCCAATGATAAATTACCGATTTTTCTACTCAAACTTTCATTTAGTAGATTTAATTGATCACAAATCGTATCGGATATCCCTCAACCCCATAACTGAGGATAACCTTCTGCAAATGGCGCGGTTTGGCTGAACCCCGACCAGTTGATTGCTGAGATCGTTGGGATGGACGGCGCAGCGGCATGACTGCCGATGTTGTTTTTTCTTCTTTTTCTTCTTGCTTCGTATTTCTTCGCACAAGGCAATTATTTGCATGCTGCATTGATATTAGGTCTAGCGCAGTTGTCCCCGGCATTTTTACTACCAAGGGCCGCACAGCAATTTTGAACTGTTAAAGCGTGTTTTACATAGAAATTTTAAGTTTAATCAAAATGAATTTTATACCTATTACACAACGAATCAAATTCGTTGCCCTGGGTTTTCTTCAAATAATATGTTTGTAAGAACATTTTTACAGTTGGTTTTATAGCCAACTGATTTTAAGTTCATACTAACAGAAACTTTTGCGGCAGCGGACATGAGACGAAAAATATTTAAACTCGTTAGTAGAGACAACAATAATGAATCTTCCAATTCTGTGTCATTTAACATTGAGATGAGTGATTGAGTGAGATTACGAGACCTCATTGATTATAACTTGTCGCGCGAAATAACGAGAAACATGATTTTGAAGCCATGTGAACTTGCCAGCGGTGTTGAATAGAAATCGAGTAAATCTGCATTTCGCACTATTTACCGTGTTTCCAGATTTCCGAACAATTGAAGTTTACTGAAACCTTTTGTTCATCAACTAATACATCTTGACTTTGTGAAATATTTTTCGTTGCGTAAAGTACGTTAATAGTCAATAATTTCTTGGGATAGAAATCAAGCTACTTTTCAATTGAATGTTGCTAAGGCCTAACTTATATTGAATGCATTCTTATTTCAGGGCGATGTAATGGTAATGTTTTCATTATTTTGATCTTAAGTTCAACATTTGAATCTGCGAACAAAAAAGGACGAATTAGCAATTTTCATAGCTCGAAGTTGTTTGCTGTTGGCTTACGTAATATCTATGAAGTGATAGATATAGTTAATCATGATGATAACATAATTTTTGCTTTAGGGTGCCTGAACATCTCAATGTTGTGAACATGATAAATTTCTTGTCTTTTCGTGTCATCTCATGTTTATCAACGGGCCACATATTGCGTATATTTTCAAATACTTCGCGGGCCGCAGAAGAAGGTTTCGAGAGCCGCATGCGGCCTGCGGGCCACTCTTTGACCATCACTGGTTTAGCGCATAGGTAAATGCCTTGTGATTCACAAGACGATGCGATGGGATTGAGAACGATGGAAGGAACACTTTTTATGGAATTGTCTATATTCAATGTTGGATTTTAAATTTTTTTAAAGTGCTGCTTTTCCATAGTCTTCACATAAATTGCAAATAGTAGATACATAGTCAAAATACAATCAAATTAGGCAAACATTTGAGAAGACATTAAAATAGAACAGATCAAAGGTTCTTAAACTTTTAGGATTTGCGACACACCAACATGGACATGGACAAAATGCATATGTTTTTAAAAATTGAGCATGAACATTATGAGTTATGACCGTACAATTCGTAGTTACTACTCCGTGATTGACTGGAACGTGTGAAATTGCACAGAGAACCATGTGAATGGAGCATGGGATTTTCTATCCATTCTCAATGTACACGTTTCAGAAGCTCACGTATTTTAAATCAATAACGGCGCTGGCCACTTCATTACGGTCATATAGGAAAGGAAGGATTGTTAGTTCGACTCTCGTTGCTACTAGAGACCGAGAACACCTCCACGATTGTCTTGGGAGGAGGATATTTTATCTAGATTCACTTTGGTGAGTGATGCGATCTATGGGAGGGAGGGGATTATATGAAATGCAAAATGCATATGTTCTTCAAAATTGTATGGAAAAAGAGTTCTACCTAGATTGAGCAAATCATAGTTGCTTCATATCACTCATTATGTTTGCCAATTTTTAATTCTTCATATTTTTAATTTTAGTATTCATATTATATACTACTATTCTTGAACAACACTACAGGAAAGCTTTAAATTCCATAAACTCGACGAGCTTTTTTCGTTCAGTTTTTAATTAGAATAGCAGAAGTCGTTTAGGATCGCTTAATTATAAAACTATAACGAGATTGATGAAATAATCAAGAGGGATTAATGCCTTCATACTTAACCAGCGTTTGAATGTTCGGTATTTTGTTTGCCGAGTTTCAACTGCGAAATTTCTTTTTCACTGAAATTCTAGTATTTCAGTAAACCAACGTTTGGATGATTATTTTGACGTTTACTTATCTTTACTAAAGAAATCATTAAATTCATAGATTGTTGAACAGTACAAAAAGTCGGTAGAAATTTATACAGCGCCACTCAGCCACAGATCGCACAGCTGTGTAAAACAAGTGCATCATGAGAACCGGTGCCCTCTCTGTCTTTGCAACATTTTAAAAAGAATTTATCATGAAGTATAGCTTCCCAAATTATCGTATTGAGCATCTGGCATGTTATGCTACATTTTGTTAGTGATGCTGATAAAGAGTCAGTGATTTTCTTTTTATTCAATCTCAGTCTGACAGTAATAAATCAGAGCCTACCAAAGTCTTTATTTATCCATACTTTTATTTTATGCAAAAGAACATTGACTGTCCAGACTCTGATCAAATTAAGTACTGTCCAGTCAGTAAAATATTTTTCCCAAAAATAAATCCTCATTTACTGACTAACTATTTTTGAATATGCTGAAAACTCGGTAATGTAAAATATTGCTGTTGAAATTACTGGGTGATCTGATCCGTATTCAGAAAGCTCAGTGAAGTTTTACCGACTCTGGTCAAATTAAGTAGCTGTATGGATAATAACGAGAAAGGTTATATCACTTTATAAAAAAAAATAAGTTTCTTGAGATAGAACATGAAGAACAAAAAGTAATCGAATTTATGATTTTGAAAACATTTTTCAGCTTTTGCAGACTTTCGTATTAGAATTTATTTACTTCTGGTTAATTGGTTAAATGGTTCAATGGTTTTTTTAAAAATTGGTTTTAAAATATATTTCTGTTTGATTAGTTATGTTTTTGATTCATCACTATTTTGATTTAATATATCTTATCTCTTTTAATTTGATTTGCATTATTTTCATTCATGTAAAATTTGAGGATAATTTTCGTTATTTTTTTTCATAGAAATCTTAAACTAAAACTAAACTTACTTAAATAACTTGGTTACGCATATGCACAGTACATGTTTCCGAAATGGACAAATTGAAACTAACTTTGCGAATCCACGTGTCTTGGAGGGACTCGTGGACATGCCAACGGCTTGCTTGGCTAAAGCAACAAACTAACAGTTCGTTGTTTTAATTCAACAAGGGTAATAGTTCCGATATCCATGGGTGTACCGTGTCTGAAACATAATTGATGAGCTTTTGAATGCACACTTAAGATATGTGGAATAAAGTAGTGGAATAAAGTTGACTCAAGATAAGAAGTGAGTAAAGTAGTGGAATAAAGTAGGCAAAGAAATAGTAGTTGAACGTGCTTAGTTCCTCCACTATTGTGTCTTTTATCCTGATAACTTAATGCGCTAGTTTCAGTAACTTATAATAAATGATAACAAAATTTCAATAATTTGGTTTAGGTTACTGCAACTCGCGCTTTGACTCCGTTATTAGTTAAATTTAATCAACGAACAATTCGGCAGTGTTGTAGAAAAACCTTTGCAAGAAGTACATCATTCATTGCATTTTGAAATTTAGCCTCTGGAATGAGTTATTGATAAACTACTAAGTGTTCGAGCCCAAGTTACCAAAATCAAAAACATCCTTGTTTAAAACGCTATGACTGTCAACTCTGCTCATCCTTCAGATTCACAAATTTAAATTATTAAAATCCCGCAATAAATGTGGTACTTGTTTACAATAGCATTTCTTTTATCGCTATTCTTTAGCAATCCGAAAGATAGATCAAAACGTAGAATGACAATCAAAAAATTTCATAAAATCTATTTAACAACGCTACGCAATCGCTACGTGTAATTTAAAATAGTAAAGTTTCATGTTACAGTCGATTGCTGCTGTTGATACTTTCATACAGCGTACCCGTTTCACCTTGATTCCGGAATCCGGACTGTTTGCATGCGACTCATGCCGGTCCTTCATCACAACATCGAGCAGGGAACGAATAACTGAACAGCAGAATCGTTCGAACGCAACTCTGTGGTGATATCACTGCAGTGGTACACTGGAGTGAGGCACGCTGAGGATCTCACTGAAGTGAGAGAACTTGAGTGCACCTAAAATTCAATTCTCTAGAGTGGTGAGTGGGTGTACGCTGCCTTGATTTCTCTACGCAAGCGCTCTCTTACGCGCGCATACCAGATCACTCACAGCAGAAGGTTCATTTTACGCGCTGCGTTTTGATTCTCTTATCCTCATTTCGATAGAATCTCTTACACTCTAGTGTAAAACCCCAGTGAAATGACATCACTGTGTCCTGGGATCCAATATAGGTAGACTCGATTGCGTTTTTCAAAGCCAGTTTTTCATAAGTTTTTCAAAGCCAGAATGCATTCCCACACTAGCTTTGAGTTACAAGTGTAGTTATTAAGCGACTTAAGTGCCGCTTGGCTGTCAGAGAAAATACATATTTTTGCAAATCTATACTTTCTCCTCAGGCATAATAATACGCATTCTAATATTGCATATATTTCCGCCTGAAATACTGTGGGCCACTGTCCTAAGTGGACAGAAATTTTTGTTGTAGGGCCATAGATTCCGGATCCTGTCAGATTATTCATTTTCGAACCATCTGTGAAGAAATTTATAGAGCCTGTTGGAACGCTGGGTCCATCTCCTTCCCACTCCTGGCGGGAAGGAATGAACACATCGTAAGGTAAGTCATAATTGACTACTGTTTCCATCCAGTCACTACAAATTCCTATTGCGGGATTTATGGCAAATTCATTTAATATGCTGAGGTGACCCGTAAGGTCTCCCGACAGCAGTGTTTTTGTTCTCTTTAACCTTAGAGCACTTTTTTCCGCTTCCAGCTTTATGAATTGATCTAACCGGGGCAGGTGAAGCATTGCGTCTAGGGCCAAAGTGGGTGTACTACGAACTGCACCAGTGATGGCTATGCAAGCGGTGCGTTGGATTTTGTTGAGCTTAGCCCTTGCAGCAGCCTCATTAGTTTTAGGCCACCAGACAAGGGAAGCGTAAGTTGTCCTGGGACGGACAATGGTTTTATATAACCACATGATCATACTTGGTTTTAGGCCCCATCTTTTTACCAAGGGTTTTGAACAAACCCAAAGTGTATTGAGACCTTTCTGCACAACTGATTGGAGATGAGAGTTCCAATTAAGCTTTGCGTCGAGTATGACACCTAGATATTTTACTTCACTTGAATAAACTAATTGTGTTTGATTCAAGAAAAGGGGTTTCAGTTGTACCTTTCTCCGTTTGGTGAAAGGGATAATGGAAGTTTTGTAGGATTTATGCCTAGTTGATACTTTTGACACCAGGAAAAGTGTGATTTAGGCAGATTGCATTCTTTCCACGATAACACTTTCGAATTTGCCTCGTACAATAATGACAACGTCATCAGCATATCCAACCACTTCGAAGCCTCTTCTCTCTAAGCTGTTCAGAAGCTCATCCACCACCAGTGACCACAACAAAGGAGAAAGCACTCCGCCTTGCGGACACCCCTTGTTGCTTTAACAGTGATGTATGAACCGCTAAGCTCAGAGGAGATTTTCCGATGAGCTAGCATAGCATGTACCCAGGTAACAATGCATGGGTCGAATTTTCTCCTCAACATTGCTGACCCTATAGACGAATAAGAAGCGTTATCGAATGCGCCCTCAATATCAAGAAATGCTACAAGAGCAATTTCTTTTGCATTAAGTGTCTACGATTTTTGAACTACCGTATGTAGTGCCGAGATCGTAGATTTTCCACTTTGATAAGCGAATTGGTTTTTGACAAAGGCATTGCTTTCATAAATTTGTAATTTATGTACTCGCATAGTACCTTTTCCATAATTTTGAGCATTACAGAGGATAAACTTATCGGCCTGAATGCTTTGGGGTTGGTTTTATCTCTCTTGCCTGCCTTCGGAATGAAGACAGCCCGGATTTAACGCCAATCGTTAGGTATGTGCCCCAAAATCAGACTCGCCTTAAAAATCTCAACCAAGGGTGGAACCAGTGTTTTCTCCTCTTTTGGATCAACGCTGGGAATATTCCATCCATGCCAGGAGACTTAAATGGCTCGAAAGATCTCACAGCCCTCTCAACCCCTGGCCCGAGTGAAAGCTTCCTTTGCAACCTTTATTGCGTCTTTTAGATCCAGAAACCCATGATTGGATCTCTTGTGGATCTGAGACAGCAATTCCAGTGCCTTGGTCGCCGATGCTCGACTCAGGGATTGAATCAGGGAAGTGGATCTTTAACAATTCGCTCAGTGTATCGCTAGGCTCTACAGTGAGCGAACCATCCGTCTTTCGGAGGCTACCCACACCATTGGAGTGGTCTTTTGAAAGAGCTTTTGGAGTCTGGCCACTACGGGTGTATTCTCTATGCTTTCACACATTAGAATCCACGATTTCCGTTTGGCTGACCTTATTTCTTTGTTGTAGTTCGTCAGGGCCTTTCTGTATAGGCTCCAATCGCCGGTTCGCTTAGCACGGTTGAACTCCCTACGCGCAGTTTTCCTAAGCTTCTCAAGAGTTTTATTCCACCATGGAACGTCTCTACTCGAACTAGTTGATTTAGTTGGACAGCTCTCTTGGTAGGCGTTAAGGATTTTGTTTTTAATGGATTTGGACGCATCTTCCAATTGTGTTATGGACTTGATGTGACTTTCTATGATGTACTCTTCGGATCGTAGGATAGCTGAGTAGGATTCCCAATCAGTTTTCTTAGGATCTTTAAACGTTTTTTCCATCGTTAGACCCCTTCCCATTCGAAGATGATGTGTTTATGGTCTGACATTGATATTTCTTCAGAAACATGCCAGTTTTTATTTTATCAGAGATAGACCGACTACATAGAGTCAAGTCCAAAACTTCCTGACGAATGGAGTTTTCAAACGTGGGCTTGTCACCAACATTACAAATGTCAATGTTCTTGGAAGAGAGAAACTGTAACAGGTACTCACCTCTGGTGTTTATATTGGTACTTCCCCATACGGTGTGATGTGCATTTGCGTCGTACCCTATGACGAAGGGGATGTTGTGTCGGCGGCTGTAGGCTACGAGCGCAGCTATTTCTGGAGGAGGATTTCGTCCACGTCACCTGGGAAGTATGCCGAGACCACCAAGATCTCTCTACTCCCTCTGGCGGAAGGTACCTCCATCCTGACCGCTACGATGTCCCTTTTATGAATTCTGAAATTGGAAAGTATTTACAGTTGTTATGTAATAAAATAGCCGCTCTAGGAGAAAGCTGGCTGTCATCATATACCAACTTACATGAGTGTTGTGGAATACCTTGTATTCTGGATTTATTGACCCATGGCTCTTGAATGAGGGCTACGGTTAAATTCTCTTTGGTGAACCTCCGACAGAGCACACCCGTGGCGCTCTCAGCATGGTGGAGGTTCACTTGCAGAACTTTAGTCGCCATTTCCGGGGTTCCTGCTTTTTCCGGACGACGACTGTCCGGCTTTGGATGTTGCGGATCATCAGGATGTCGTTTGATATTACAGTTTAGGTTTTCTCTCTTCCCTGTAGCAACCTGGCCCGCCAGTTTCGCCTCTGTGGTCAAACTGTCGCTTTTTGCATCCCCTTTGCCCTGTTTAGATACCTTTGGTTTGGTACCACTAGAGCAGGGGGTCGCATGTAACCTTCGAGCTTTTCCTTTAGAGGCGGACAGACTAGCCTTTATGGTGCTTTTGGGGTGAGATTTACTAACCTCGCCCGAACCGGAGGCTTCCTCAGATTTCTCTTGGGTCGGCCTTCCAGTTAACCGAACCTCGCTTGAACAGGAGGCCTCCTCAGATTGCTCTTGGGTCGGCCTTCCAGTCGGATTGGCGGTAGCGGCAGTCGGTTGATCTGTAATCTTCCTTAGTTGGATTTCACCAAATCGGTAGTTGAGGGTGTATTTGGACTTCTTCAACTTTTCCATCGACGCACCCTCTACTGTGAAGATCCATTCAACATGAATATCTTTCAGAATGGATCGTTTCACAATACGCCAATTAGTTGTTGTGATGTCATTTTGGCTTTCTATGAGAGCCTTTATTCGGTCGTCATCATAGCTGGAGCTTTGTGGGAAGAATGCTCGGATCATCTCTGGACGTGGAATCGCCACTTCGTCCATTGCCATCAGCTCTGCACCTTCCCAGGGTTTAATGGATGGGGATATTCTCTTTAACCACTCAGCAGTCTCTTGATCCTTACAGATTAGAACCATGTAACCAGACTTGTAGATGAGGTTGTTGAATTTGGGTTTTATTGGCTCGTTTCGCTGTTGAACTACTCTGAGCAGGAGTGTTTCTTGTAGAAAGTCTAGCTGGGCTGTAGTGAGTTGGACGGTGGGAAAGTCTTTGGGTATTATCCCGACCTTCACGCTTTTGGCCATATCACTGTAGCTGATACCAGCTGTTTTCCTCATGGGTGGGTTTTGTTGTCCAGACACGTTTTTCTGAGGCGCGCGGTTTGAGGACTGTTGGGCGCGCTCTCTCGGATCCAGATGGTGCTTCACCCTTTTTTGTTTGGGGTCCTCTGTGGCGGATTTGTCTAGGTCGTTTCTCGAGCGTCGAGGATTATGGACAAGGCCTCATTCCGGTCTTTTCCCTTCTCCCGGAGAGTTCTAAGCTGCTTCCTCTGCGAGCGTGTGAGTGTGGGGATTTTCTTTCTCGGAGCACCCTTGGCTTCCGTAGAACCCTTGTTATCTTCGGATCCTTTGCTACTTGCTAAAGATTTTTGGGGGTTGATGACGATCCTTATACCATCATCTTCGTTATCTTCCATGTCCAGCAGGTTGGAGTCGGTCGATGAGGGGGGTTGTAGATCTGGATCAGCTTTGTCGAAACATGTGCTGCTCCGGGAGATAGGCGTTGAGGGGCAGGATATTTCCATCTTCTCCTGCGAACTACTGAGTAGCTGGTCTTCAGTAAGGCCAAGCTGACTCAGAGTATTCTCCACTTCGCTCTCACACGACTGAGAGAGGCAGTCGTCACCTTGAGGGTTGTTTGTAGAATTTGTACTCATTTTTGGTCCCACGAGTAGCTAGGGAAATAAATGTCCGCTGCACCAGTGCCCCGCCGTAGTGCAGTAAGGGCTGCTTACTGGGGTGTTCGCCCTGGTGCACCCCAGGCTCCGTTCGCGGTTGAGCATGTTTAGAACCCCCTCAACCATTCAGCCCTCGGCACGGGTCGCATGACACCTTGGCATTGGGGTTTATCCATTTTTGCTTTACACGATGGCCATGAATAATAGCCATCGCAACCTTCCTCCTTTACCAGGGCTTAGGACCTGTAGCTCAAGTTCTCAATAGTTTCACAATCTTTCGGACATGCAACTACGGAGAACCATCATTGCTAGCGGAGGAATAGCCTTAAAATAACATATTTTTTCGGTGTATTGTAAAAAAGATATTATGTTTGTTTGAAAAATTTCTCATAAACTGCAAGTTGTTTTGTAACATAACATGAATGACCGCATATTTGTAACACTGTGCATACATGGGTTTATACATTTTAAAGGACATTATAACCGAAATTCTTCCACATATCGTTGATTTACTTGACATTAGAATATATTTTAACAAAGGATGAGAGATTTCAATGTTTTATTGTAATCACAAAATAATAATTAAGAGAGTATTAAATACTTCATAGGCAAATTCAAATCTGTTATCAAATTTCAGCAACTTCTTCCCAATATTTCCTATCCTCGTGTTTGATTAAAGGTAATATAGTTCGCAGTAGAGCGTTTTTTCTTTCCAATTCTATACCACGGGCCTTAGATGGTCGCTTCACATGATCCTCCAGATTGAATTTGTTAGCAAGCACGACTCGTTGTTGCTTTTTCGAAAGCAAATTGCAGCTGTTGATTTCACCGTTGGTTCCAACTTCGTTGCTGTACTGGAACATCAACGATCCCTTCTTGATGACAACTTTCCTAATGTCATCGATGTATGGACGAGGAGTGCAATTTTTTAGTGTATATTGTGAAACATTCAACGATGGCGAAAGAAAATCATTTGACATCATTCTTATAACATCGGTTCTTTTCTTCGCATTTGAAACTGCTGTCTGAAAATCATCCATAGTTATAACAGGTGTTCCGCGCCGCATGCGAGCCTCTACGGCTGCATGAAAGCTATCAGCTGCCATGAAAGTGTGACCCATTTCGAAATATTTTAGAACAACTTCTTGAACATGTATATCTTTTGAATTGATTAGCAGAATCAAATACAAGAACAAATTCCAGTTCTTGTTTTGTGAAGAACAGTTATCTAGCCATAAAACAATTTGATTTTCGTCATTGAAACGGTTGATGACTCTTCCGAAGCAACTGAGTATGTCATTTGATGACTTTCCAGCGGTTGGCTCATCCCAGACACAAGCAATCACGGGGTACATTTTTGCATAATCGCCTACTGGGGCAAAAGTTTCTTCAATGAAACGATCAATGAAACCAATAGCCTTTGCGGAAAAACTATCGATTTCAAACCTTCAAGGCGCGGGATCTGTACAACCTAAAATAAAATCAAATAAATATTGTTAATGACAAATCGTGGATTCTTTCTACATGTCTAGAGGACAAATTCTACGAATCTACGATTTATTTATTTTTTTGGTAAAATAAAGTTTCTCACAATCGATTCAAGTACCCAAGAAAACTAAAGACAAGCTTAAAATTAAGACCAACGTTCGTGTGTCTGTCATAATACAAATGAGAACTCAGATAATTGCAATGACACGAGCTTGTCTTATCGAGTTGCAAACAATGTCAAAAAATCATACCTTTTGGAGATCAACCGCCAACATAACGCATCCTGTCTGCGATTTTTCGCCATCTTTGCGATACGCATCTCTTGCGCGATCAGCCAGTTTCATGTGTGCGTCATAATGTTCACAAATTTGGCAGGCTGCTTCATTTGGAAGGGATTTCGCTTCATGATTAAAATCTAACTTATGTTGCTTTCCAGTCTCGCACCTTTCGCATTGCTCGTGTCCTAGCTTGACTAAAGAAATATTGAGGCGTTTCAATATTCGACAGTAGAATTCGTAGCTGACTTGCAATTGAGGATCGTGTGTTTTCTTATATTGATCATACATCATTTTCATCGATATATCTGATGGCAGATACAATCGATTAGGGGCGTGTTCTCTTCTATAGTGAGATATAGATGGATTGAAACTTAGGATGTGGCTTTTCACTGCATCGTATTTCGTGGTACTACGAATGTATTTGCCTCGTTTCTGTTCTCTAGGCAAATCGTCATGCTCATCAGTTACACAACGGTATAAAACATTTCTGTGAATTAACGAAGCATGATTTATTATATTAATTGTTATCTTATTTATTATTAATATTATATAATTAAATATACCCGCATGTTTCGTTGAAACCGATCGTGTTGAGGAAAAACTTTCGGCACACTTTCGTGAACTCTCCGTTACTTCGCATCTGATGAAACTGGTAATGGAACCTTTTGAATTTGCCATCCGTATGATGGTTATTCACACGCCTTTCAATTGCCACTCGATGTACTCTTTCTCGTATAAATGCCACTCGGCCGATTGCATCATGGCTCCAGTACTTACGATTTTCTTGAGCTCGTTCATCCTTCGAGAATATATACGAACATCGCTTCTTGCATCCACAGTTCAGAAATTGTACAGCATGGGTCAATCGTTGTTTCTTTGCTCGGAGCACACGTTGCACGTCTTTTTTGGTTCGCTTACGTTTCCTGGTGATTGGATCCACCGGATCATCGAAAAAGCTGCCATCAGAGTCTACATCATCTCCTACTGATATTCGAAGGCTTCCGTTTTCCATATACACAGGGCGCAAATCTTGCTCCTCGAATCCTACAAAATCACCTTCACTTTGAACGGAGCTGGTATTCGTGTGACACTCCTGAGGGATGATGCTGTAAACTTCCTCGCAAGGGATGTCGTCTTCGGAACTTTCACCGGTATGGTAGGCGGACTGAATTAACTGGAGTGCATCGCGACATCGCGACACGTTTTTCGGAAGCCAATGTGAATAAACTGACATTTATACTATAATAAGCAACGCCATCAAAGAAGGCATGTTACTAATATGCGATCATTCGTATAAATTGGCACGAAAATAACCACATAAACGTAACATTACAAAAAACTTAATCTGCTTCTGAATGAGGCAATGCTTGGCCACGTCCCACCAGAATATGGTAGGAATTATAGTCCTTGCCAAAATGAAAGGAAACGACCCGACGATCAAAGGATATAGGACTGTGATTCAGGGCTGGTAGCGAGTCACTTTTTAGTGACTTGGTCACTATTTTGAGCCAAGTCACTAAAAAGTCACTATTTGCATCCAAAAGTCACTAAAGTCACTATTTTCGCACCGCCGTTTGTAAAAAAAAGTTCAAAATAAAAATCATTTGTACCTACCATTATCATCAACCAAATCAAATGTAAATCTGTTTACAAAATATACAAATTTGAGAAATTGCATCAAGTGTATTGTGGGAATCTCCAGGTTACTTACAATTCATGTGAACTATGATCTCCATGAATAAAGGTTGTTAAAAGACGAAGTGCTGAATACAAAAGTTGAGGAGAACTGGAACCTGGCTTTTTAATTAAAAACGATTGTGCGTTAATACCCTAAGGTGACTAAAATAATGAAAATAGCTTTAGCTACATCCCGTGACAACAACGTCGAGCGAGGTTTTTCTACGCCAGGGAGAATAATTAACGATAATATGGTTAAAATCGTTTAAGATTGTGAAATCCGTCATGTGATCCTTCAGGATTCAATAATAGTCTCGAAAACAAAAATAAGCCAGAACTTATTCTGCATTGAGGAAGCTGACCGCAAGAATTTCAATCAAACCCTTTATTGAAGTTTACCACAAGAAATCGTCATATATTTCAAAGGGCCGTCTAATGAAAGATGGGTTCGAACCATGGACGTCGGGATCGAGAGGCCTGTATGCAGACCACACAGCGATGCTTGGGCATAAGTTTAGACAACTCCGTATACAAAGCGCAGGATTGTAACGACTATGCGGGTTTCGCGGATTTGATGCGGATTTTAAGGCTTCGCGCGGATTTAGTTTTGGGTGGAAATTTAATAAATAAGAAGCGTAGGATTTTGTTTTCGATAGCGAAATGTAGTTGAGATGAGGACTTCACGTTTGAAGTCTTTGCTTACCCAATTATTTGGATATTTTCAAGCCATTATTGAATGCATTATTCTCTTGAGCACTCGTTTAGCAAGCATTATAAGTGTAAGAACTTCACTTGTGGTCATTTTTCATCGTTTCTGAATATTCATTTTTTGTCACGTCAATTTTGACATAATGCCGAGGTACTTCTTAGTTTCTTATTGATTGACCCCTTTACGACGAACAACACAGCATGATACATACCATCATTGTTAGATTTTTTTTGTCAGGAATTAGTTCCTTTTCTTAAAGTATTGAAGCTTTTGTATTGTTTTCATAGCATTCATCTAGAAAGAAGCAGGGTCTATACAAAAATTTAAAACATTAAAAAGTTCCTTGACTTATTCAGAAATTGGATTTTTCGGATTATTCAGAAAGTGGTTCTCGTTGATTTTTTTTTTAACAATACGATGGGATTCTTTTTCAGTCTGCTGAATTTTGCTCCGAAAAATTTGATTTTTTTTTCTCTTGGAGGAACTTTTACTGTAATTTTTGTAGCGCAAAGATTTGTGTGAAATTCCGCCTTGAATTTGGGAAATAATTTTTGGGTGGGTTTTTTAGGAATTCACCAAATAATATCTACAGGAATTCTCAAAGCGACTTCCACCGGAATTCATGAATAAATCCGCTTATAATTTAGGAAGATTTTTTTCAGGGATTCCCGGAGATTTTTTTTATCAAAAATAACGTTGCAATTCCCGCGAGAATTCCTGAAGGACAGCAGGAATGTCTGTAAAATATTCCGCCTTGAATTTATGATAAAAAATAATTTCCGGAAGCTTTCGTGCTGACATTTGTTAGAACTCCTGGAGATTTATTTCACAAGAATTGAAGTATTTTCTGCACAATTTCTGAAAAAAAAAACCTAAAGGTTTTCACAAGGCTTTCCACAGAAATTTAACTTCTGCTGAAATTTCTAGAAAAAAAATCTTCAGAGTTTTCCAAAGCTATTTCTGCATCAAATTCAAGATTTTGGATCACATTTTACGAAACTTGAGCAACTTTGTTAGATTGTTATATTCTGAATTATTTTTCTCTGGATATAAATCCAAATAATTTTTATATTTTTAATGAATTCAAATAATTTGTTTACAGATGTTTTGTTCGAAAAACGAATTTACATTATTTTATTACTTTAATGTTCGAGCTTTTCGTGCTTTAGGTTTATAAAGCAAAGATTTGGGAAACTATAGTGGATAATTAGAAGAAGTGAAATACCAAACTGCAGCGTTAGATGTTTCCGAGTAGACTACTTTATTATCTTATCTTTATTATCTTGAACCCTTCGGTTCGACCGTTCGTGCATTCGGAGCAATAATCGTGAACCGACTATTCTGAATGCACTAGGGTTGTACATGTAGGATACTACAATCACCTAATTTTTACCATCATTAGACAATGATCCACAATTACAACAAAGCTGCAACAATAATTTTCTTTATAAAACTTTGATTATAGAAATATAGACTGCTTCATTCTTGTTTGCTTAGTTTTGGAACGTTGGTGAACAGGACCATCTAGATGGGATGTGATACTAATGGATATTTTCTTGGTTCTTTTTCAATGTGGTAAAATCGGTTCTATACTATTCCCCAGAAAACCGTTCCCCAGAAAACCATACCCCAGAATTCCATTTCCCAGAATGTACCATTCCCCAGAAAACCAATCGCCAGAATGTACCATTCCCCAGAAAATCAATCCCCAGAATGTACCGTTCCCCAGAAAACATAATATACAAACATGATTTCATAATAAGTCACCATAATTAAAATCACTTGTCTTGATGAGTTCTCGCTTAACTTTTGAAAAGGACCTAAGTAACATTTTTTTCATGAATTAATTTGAATTGCGCAATCAACAGAACGACATGAGAGCTTCTGATTGCAGTCCCCAAATTAATTCATGAAAAAAATGTTACGTAGGACCTTTTCAAAAGTTAAGCGAGAGTTAGATGCAATGGCCATTGAGGTAATTTTTAGAAACTATAGTTTCAAATACAATGTGCCTTTTGGTATTATGACCATAAGGGGCACGCCAAAGTAAGGTTCCTGCCAGAGTAGCCGCGCCTACGCGACGTCGCGCGAAAATTGCACGCAAAGGAATAACAATCAATAATAAGGAACTCGAGTCGAGTCGAGTCAAGTACGAGACACTGAAGACGGCCTTACTGTTGAGGTCGAAAGTGGTGGAATTCAATGGGATTGTATTAACTCGTCTTATGACAAGTGAATAAGGAACTGTAAAATCGCATGGACGCTTCGCTTCGCATTGCATTTCGCGTCTACTCTGGCCGCACCAAACCGCGATGTGCGATGCAACGGGACGCGATTCACGCAAAGGAATAACAATTATTATCAATGAACTGTCAAACTGCACTGTCGCATCACGTCGCATAGCATAGTGACGTCTATTCTGAAACAAAAACAGAAAAACAATGCTTAAAATTTGGAAGCATGTCTTGACTGAAAAATCAAATAGAAACCCATGCATTTGCCTAGAATAAGGCAATTAAGTCAATGATTCCTTCTTTTAAAACGCGCATTTTCCCTGTATATGGTGTCTTTAATATGTTTGTGCTTCACATGCGTTTGTCCATAATAAGGAACAAGAATATAAAATGAGTGAATAATTCCTCCTTGAAAGGCACGAATTTGCCCGAAATAAGGTTAACGAATGATTCCTTCTTTTAAAATGCGCATTTGCTCGGAAAAAGGCAAATGAGTGATACATTTTTTAGACTCACACATTTGCCTGAAATACGCCTTCTTTCAAATCACGCGTTTGCACGGAGTATATCAAACAAGTGGATGATGCCTTCTTTTGGAATATGAATTTACCCGCACTTATAAAAATCTACAGTTTCATTGAACAAATTAAAAAAAATACAAATACTGCCGTTACACGCATAACTGTCCCATGTACATAGGAATGCCCGTTTACTAGAAGTATTAGCCGGAAATAAGGTGAATCATAATTGAACGCTTCTAGAAAAGCACACATTTTAATATAATAAGGTCATTTTTTTCAATGACTGATTTAGGCTTGTAACGGGTGGCAACTAAAACATTGGAATGACTTCAATACTTTTCTATTACAATAAAAATGCTTTCACCGAAATATTACTATATGTGAATGAATCCTTAAAACATGCCGCCTAAACAGGAAGTATTGCGGCGCGCATTGTACACTTTATCAAGTGAACCAAGACCATAAGAAAAGTACACGGTCGAACATTTTAAGCGTGAAAATGTTTCGAAAACTGTCATAGCATTTTTTGGTCAACTAAGCTCCATTGTAAAAGCAGAATCAGAAGCAGTATTTCAAAATTCGATGAGGCAGAGCCTTCCAGCGGTCATGTCATACCAGCAAGACTACGCTGCGCCGCACGGCGAACCATGGACCATATGCTAATATTCATTAGTTTAAGTTTGAAGACTAATGGCATCTCTTTGTATAACATAATCTATTATATCAGATTGAACTGTACTCCTGTGTAGTTTTTTTTCCGAGCCGTTCATTTTATTCCAGTTTTTTAGTTGCCAAAATCTTTTTAAAGGTATGAAAAAAATTCTGGGATATGATCCATTCTGGGGAATGGTTTTCGGGGGAATGTTTCATTCTGGGAAATGGTTTTCTGGGGAATGGTACATTCTGGGAAGTGGTTTTCTGGGGAACGGTTTTCTGGGGAATGGTTTTCTGGGGTATGGTTTTCTGGGGAATGTTATAGAATCGGTAAAATCATGCAGAAAATCAGTTTTACTTTACTTTACTGGAAGAGAAAGCGTTCAGTAAATTGTGATAACAAAAATTGATATTTTTCGCGCGAATTGGATTTCATGCCGTGCGGAAATGTCGCGTATTTGATTTCAGTCGGCGCGGATTTGGCGCCGGTCGAAACTTAGGTATGGTAAAATTCATGTTATATCTGAGTCCTGGTATTTTTTTTAGTAAAATCGGTTCACGGGCAACCGAGATCAGGGGCTCGAATGGCAAATGGGAACTGTACGTATTTAAATTTGTTATTCATAAAAATGTTGTTATTAATTATTTAAAATCCCTCTTAAGTTACGGTGAAGATGGGCACGGCCAGCAGTAGTAATCCTCATGCTTTTCTAATTTTTGTCTTTTCTTGATAGCGTTCTAGATAAGGATTTGGAAAAAAATATATCACTAGTTTCCAATCCACTACGAGTTACACAGTGACAATGCAAATGCAATTCAGCTCACTACCTCTGGTTAACACTTCATACAAAAGTCACTATTTGGTTACTTTTTCTGCATTTGAAAGTTACTATTTGGTCACTTTTTTCGTCATCGTTGGTAACTAAGTCACTATTTTGAACGGAATTTATCGCTACCAGCCCTGTTATACAATACTCTCTCGAATAATCAAGTCTTGATCGTACCCTGCAAGAACATTCCGTTCTTAGTCCGGCACAAAAATGCTCAAATGATAAGAAGAATGTTTTCCAGGCAACATAATCTATTAAGGACAAGATCTCATGCTACAAATAGAACATAACACATGGGAAACTAATAAGTTTTGATTTGGATCACGTCACGCATTTGATCGTTGACAGGCGTTTAGAACGATGCGCAATAACATAGGAAAAAAAACCTCAAATGATCCATCTTCTACACAAAATTGGACAGCTATTCATCTTTTTGTGATATATCTGCATCCTCTCATCGCCAATCTTCATCGCATCTGTAGTGGACCGGATGACTTGGTAGTCGCTTATGCAGACGATATAACGATCATCTCTTCGTGTCCGTTAAAAATCGACAGTGTTAGACAAGCCTTCAACATCTTTGAACGACAAGCAGGAGCACGGTTAAATCTAAACAAAACTCTCTCCATCGACATAGGAAATATCTCTCCACGGAACAGAATACAAGTTAATTGGCTCATCACTGACATCAAGCTTAAAATTCTGGGTGTAGTATACACAAACTCGGTTCGGCTAATGTCCAAACTGAACTGGGACTCTCTTATCTCTCACTTCGCATACATTGCAAACACACATTGCAAAAATAACATCATTATTGGGAAACTTCATTTGGCAAGGTCGCAGTATCAGAATATCTATTCAGCAGCTAGCACTGCTCGTTGTGGAAGGTGGACCTAAGGTCACTCCTGACGGAATCCAAGATTAAAAGTGCTCGCGTTTTCAGGGGCACACCACTCGATACAGAAGCAACGCACAACTGTCATTTGTATGATTTCACGTATGCTGCGACGCAGCAAAGCTAAATTAACAAAAATGACAGTTGTGCGCCGCCTCTGAATCGAGTGGTGTGCCCCCGAAAACGCGAGCACTTTTAATCTTGGATTCCATTAGGAGTGACCTTAAGCTTCACTGGCCTGTTTATCGATTAACAGACATCTACAAGATACTGAATCAATGTAGTTCTATTCGACCATGTACAATAGTTTTTTACAATTTCATAGAGTTTGTGCTGGCATTGTACGTATCACTGATGAGGGGGGATAAGCGCATTCCTGGAAAATCGTTTTCAAACATGGAGAGACAAGTTTTCAAACTTGAAGATTTGGTGGATTTTCAAATATTTTCAGAAATCCACCAAATCTTCAAGTTTGAAAACTTGACTCTCCATGTTTGAAAACGATTTTCCAGGAATGCGCTTATCTCCCCTCATCAGTGATACGTACAATGTCAGCACAAACTCTTTGTAATTACTTTCTATCGAAGGCAGATAGACCTAGAGTGGTGCATAGCGACACTAATCGGAATTGGAAAGCAGTTTGGAAGAATATATCAGACCGTCGACTCACTCGTCAGGAGAGAGAACTTTGGTATTGTAAATCAAAAGCTACCAAATCAAGACCTGTTATACCGGATGCAACGAACAAACTCATCTTCATATTTCAACTGCAACGCAACTACAAACAATAGTGCCCAATAGAATGTTCTCTTTTACAAGCTTTATTCAATCAACCCGTTTTTCAAAGTGTAAGAAGTCGAGATAGATTCAAACTGCTTAAGGACATAGTTGGAAGAGTACTACGATGGCAGTCAATATGGCACCGGGCCGTGAAAGTATAGCTGAAAGTATGCTCTTTTGGGCAGAAATACACTCTTTTGCGGGAGAATTGGATTTCCCACAAAAGGAGTAGGAGTTTTACACACTTTTCCTGTTTTTATGCATAAATGTTAAACATTTGTGAATAAAAGATAGTCATAATTGTGCATTTATTCCTTTTTTGTGTAGTCCCATTTTCCCACGAAAGAGCGTACTTTGAAGTCATAATTAAATACTTTATAGTCAAAAAAGCATACTTCAAAGTATTTTGTGTGTAAACTTTTTTAGCGGTGCAGGTCAATCCCGCACCTCCCACAACATTCGAATGCATCGAACAAAAGTTTAATATTCAAATTACTAACCTGTTCACAGCATATTTCAAGCTCTATCTGGTAAAGGGCGAATGTCGCAAAAGAGAATTTTCTTCGTCGACTTCCCCTCTTTTGAATAAAAGTGACAAGCAGGGGCTTTCCTTACAGTTTAACACCTAAGAATGCAAGTTCTCATTGTTTTCTATCGTTCTGAGGTGATAAACTATAAAGAAATTTGCTGCTTGTCATTTTCATTTAAAAGTCGATGTAGAGAATTCTTACTTGCGACATCCGCCCTTATTCCAGATAGAGCTTGATTTATTTACTTTCCGTGATAATGAACATGTTTCTTCAAAGAGTCCCTTATATTTCGGCTCGAAATATTTCATAAATCAGCAGTTTTGTACTAATTTAATAGCCGCTCGCGATTTGGTGGGTTTATCACTGCACTTCACTTCTTCTCAAAGGGGATTGAAAAAATAAAGTTTTTACTCACTTCTCCGCACATAAGCAGCCCGAAATGTTGATCGATTGCAAATTAAACATCACTTTTTGGAATCAGTCACTTGTTTGAAGCGAAAACTTAATATAAACTGTTATTTTTGCCCAAAAAAAAAACTGATAAAAACAGATGGAGCGAATGTAAACACCGGCACCGACAGCAGCAAACTAGTAATTAGGGTGGCTAAAAAATGATTTTGCTTCGCCACGCTCAGTCGATTATGTTTCATATTTTGCGTCTCGTTCGTGGCACTCCGTCATTGCAGATGACTGGATGAAATCTCGCTTAACTTTTCAAAAGGTCCTAAGTAACATTTTTTTCTGAGTACTGCAATCAAAAGCTTTCATGGTCGTTCCAATAGTTGGGAGTCGAATTTAATCGAGGTTGTGAATCTTCAGCATGATAATTAGGCTTCTCAGAAGGCATCAGTGAAACGTGTAATTCAACAAAATTGCCAGAATTTGTCTGTGATATCTAACGCACCCAGGGGACTGAAGGGATAGCCAATTCGCTTACCCATCATTCATTCAATATGGCATCCAAAAGTGTTTGTTTTTGTATCGTTTAATTAATGATTACAATACTTCGGAGGCATCAACGGCATAAAATAGCTATACAAACACAAACGCTTCGATAATCATCCATTAATTGCACGTTGTCGTTAGGAAAAGTGAATTGCCGATATTTAGCACCAACTACGCACAAGCCATTCGCTTAAACGAGTAGGGATCCTATAATGAGATATATGCAAATACTTTTCCAGACGATTTAGCAACGCTGTTACTTTTGTTAGCAACCGCTTCCAGCACTTGCAGCAGCGCAAAATGTTGAAGCTTGTATATGACTTTGCATTTGATAACAATTCGGAATGTTTGTCTGTCCACTTAAAGTGTTTAAATAAGCATATCACTAAAATAAAAGTGCAATACAAATAGGCGAAACACAATACATAAACTAGATTACTTCTACTCGCGAAAATAAAACAAATTGTTTATTCGATGAAACTTTTCTTAAAATCTATCTCAATACCTCTCAACCTCGTCTCAATCTGCAACAATGACAACGTTCATTTGGCTCACGTTTTGACAGTTCTCAATGCTCGATTTTCTTACAATGGCCGCTTCCGCATATCTCTCATTATAGGATCCCTAAAGACGAGCAGCTGAATTAGAGTATATACTAGTTTTCATACAAACTTGAACCGGCTTGTGCTCAACTAGTTTTTGTTCAAATCGGCTTTTGGAGGACACGCGGAGCGTGGACGAAGCCTTATCCCGGGAAAACGTCTATTTCTAAAGAAGGAAAGACATCCACAGATGCCTCATTCCGGGTAAACGCTCATTTTTAAAGAAGGGATCACACCCACTATTGTCTTATTCCGGGCAAATGCCTACTTTTAAAGAAGCAATCACATCCAGGGTTGTAAATTTTCGGCAACACTGGATGAAGGTGATGTTTTTTTATATCATGTTTTTATTTTCTTCCTGCTTTGAAATCAACCTCACATTCCCGGAGAGGCAGAAAAGTAAACAACAGAACTCACATCACCCACTGCGCCGCGAAGATGAAATCTACCACAGCAAAATGTACACATTCACCCACACTGAGAAAAATTCCATGGTAACGGTTACTATTTTGTAGACTACGCCATGCTTTTAAAACAACCACAAATTTTCAGTTAAATTAACCACACATTCGGACAAATTCACCACTGATTCAGTTCACGCAACAACATTCCACCAGGACCACAGTTGATTTTTACTGCGCGCATGGTAAAATCAAACGGGTTTGTTGTCTGCTGAAAATCGTCGGTGCGTATTCTTAAATTAACCCTCGGAATGGTAGTTTCGACCGCAACATTTTTTTGCGTGCAGCAAATTGAAAAAATTCACCACGCGTTTAAATGGGCCACTCACAGTCATACGGTAAGGAGCGAACTGAGCAGCATGTCAGAGTGACTTGTGAGTGGCTGAATGCGAAATTGAAAGGTCGGTGTTGGAAATGATTGTTCGGCTGCACCCAGTCGCACTCACCACGGCGGCGAAGAAGGCGACTGCAGATTATACTGAGGTCCATGTTTTTCACTGCATTGACTGTGAAATATTTCTACCCTGATCACATCCACCATCCAGAAGGAAACATATTAATCATTGCATGCTTTCTATGAAAGATTTTTTGATGCTGTTAATAATTATCCCAAATGCCCTTCATGTCATGTTATGTTAATGTTCTGCTTTATTCAGGGGTATGTCATTTTCAGGGAAATGTCATTTTCTGGGATATGTGTATCGGGAAGTATTGTAAAAATCCCACCTTATCGAACGCGACGATTTGTAATCGTCGCCAAGCAAATCGTCGCCAAAATCGTCGCAAACATATATGTCATTTAATCTGTCATAACTCGCTGCTCGCAATGACAGATCATCGCCCGGATTGTTTTCTGGTGTCTTTCAATTTGATTTCGATAAATAAATTGATATTTATTTCTCATTCATATTGAAATCGTGAGTATAAAATACTATAAACATATTTGTTTGTTGAGTTTTGTGTTTTATTCTAGAAAATGTCCAACATTATTTGGCAAAATGTTCGGCGCCAACGTGCGAGCCTAAACACAAAATATCATTGCATTTACGGATATTTTTTCTTGGGATTATCAAGGCAACGGCTTTGTGAAATTTATTGTAAAAGTAAATCTACAGTCAGCGCTTGGATCACGTCCTATAAAAAAAACGGTGTTCTCGGAGAAAAAGAACGAAAGTTGGTTAACAGAAAGTTTGGGATAGCGAAACGGCAGTGGCTTGTGAAATTGTACATGACTGAACCAACTCTGTTCCTAGACGAGGCACAGAAACGGTTCTTTCACAAGTTCGGAACACCTATAAGTCGATCATCGATAGCGAGAATTTTACATGCAGAAGGGATGACATGGAAAAAACTAGAGCGTCGAGCAATGCAAATCCGGAATTATGATATATTGAAATATTGTGAATAGTTAGAATTTCAGTGGGATTTGCACAATCTAGTTTTTCTGGATGAAGTGGCTTTTGATAGCCGTGATATGCTTCGTAATAGAGGTTATGGTTTTGTTGGACAAACATTTTTCGAGGTGAGTTTCGACGCCGTCCGAGAGTGTCAACTTTATGTTTTCTAGGCCAAGGTGGTCTTCTTGATTCATTTATGACGAAAGGCACATTCACGAGAAAAATTTTTTTTGAATGCTGCCGTACTTTTGTGC